>NC_139237.1:57445583-57470978 GCF_977018435.1 Lepisma saccharinum
AGTTTACTTCTAGTATGTGCTATTGTTCTGCTGCTGTTCCTGTAGAAGCATTTCTTTCAATATAATTTTGAAACTCTTATTGAGTTTTATGGATTTAATATTTATTGGTAGTGCATTCCATGCTTTCGGGGCAGATATAGAAAAAGATGAGGTATAAAGCGTAATCGAATGGTGAGGAATGTCAAGTTCATTGTGACGACGTGTCCCGTGTCTGTGAATTGTGTTGCGATTACATAATGTTTCAAATAAGTACGTGGGTTTACTTTCAGTTTGCAGATCATAAATGAAAGATAGATAGTGCAGTAGCCTCCTGTTAGCCATTGTGTAACATTCCAAATATAATATATTCAATTTGGGAATATTACTCGTACCTTGTCGTACGTCTATAGAGTTTATTTTGGAGAAAACAAACTCTCCACCGCAAAAATACGATAACGCTACGGCATTTCGATGGTGTTGCAATCTGTCGTAGATAAGCTAAACTATACTCTCCCCCCCCTTCCCCTTTTTTTCTGGCACGATTCCCGATCGTCAGTAAAACAGTTCGCATCCGGTCTTCGAAACAGCCACATACAGTCGACTGGCAGCGGAACAGGATCGCCTTGCCTACACGCAATTCCTTCGCCCACGTATTGCAATGGTGAGATGGGAATTCAACTTTGGAAGCCACGATTTCTAGACTCGTGAAGAGGCGCACGAATGCAGTTACGTGATCCAGACCATGTACTTGTGATTGTGATAAGGACCATCAGAAGGATTGCATTAAGGTATAGTGGACGTTTGTAGATTTCGATCCTGTTGCCGACTTGCCCTTTTTGAACTGTACAATTACCCCCCTTTCTTGTGATTGTCGAGCGAGCTGTTTGTTCGGAGTTTGTTCTCCAACACATCACCCCCCCCCCCTTTTTGACTCTTGGATATAAATTAATGTGCCGAGTATATTGGTACAGCGCTTCGGATAGTGAACTTTAATAAATTATGCACGCATTTTTGGAACCGATAATAATAACAAGTCAAAGCACGCCCAACACGAAGCGTCAAGCATTTTTACTCCAATATTTCGTATAAAAGTCCAATCCCAAAGAAAGAGTGATTAGCTGACTATTCTCATGCCTTTTGGAGACTGAATAATCGATTGTGACACAAAAGAAAATAAATTTGTTTTTCTTTACGCAAGGAATTGCTGTATAGATCCTGTTGAAAGATAGGAAGCGACGGTTTAAATCGCGTTCGTCAAATGACACTGCTCATTTTTTTTGTAATTCTTCCCCTTTTTCCCTCTTTAATAAGTCATATCCCCCGAACACCTTAAGCAGTAGCCTCAAAGCCATGCACAATATATATATATATGTAGTGTACATTTGCATGATTGTACGTAATTGTTAAGGATTCATTGTTATTGAAGAACACCTCCGTAGATTGTTATCGGCATTGTGTTGCCTTTTGTTAAGTAGTACAGTTACGGGAACGTAGATTTACAATTGGACGTGTTCCCGGTACTCGTTTTGTAAAGAATAGTCCCCCTCTTAAAAAGAGAGGTTGAGGGTCATGTAAATAATATTTAACTTTCACGTTGTTATTAAAAAGTTAAGATAGTCTAAAACTGTTGAAATAAAAGGAGGTTAAAATTGAAGTCCTTTTTCTTTTATCTTTGTTTGCTTGCTTCTGTCCTGTTAGAGTTAAATCGAGCACATTGAAAGAATGCAATACATATATATGTAGGTTTTAGAATAAGAACAAGGATACTGTCCTTGAATGATTAAAGTCGTGTACATCTTTTGACTGCTGTACCCCCCCCCCCCTTTTTTTCTTCTTTTGAAGATTACAGTGAATAATAAATTATGCATGCCTGTTTAATCAATTAGTATTAAGAGGGTTAATTGTGATTAAGTTTCTTTGTGTCGTCATTTGTTACAGGAAAATTTCTGTTGACAGCATAAATAAGCAAAGTACTAATAGGAACGGAATCTTCGTGATTTTTGACCGTTCCTCGGATTCCTGCGTTTAGCGGAACAGGACGTTGCCTTTCTGTTGGTGATTTGCATGTTTGAAACATACTTGCCCAACGAAAAGGTAGTGTCGGAAGGTGTTTGTGACCCTTGCATGGAGCAGGCGCTAACGAGGGTATATTTACCACGTGCTTCCATTAACTTAAACATTAACGTACCGGGTTAGTTAGTTGCCTTAACCAGACAAGCGTCACAATTGTTAAAATCTTATATCTGTTTAAGATGGAAAGGATGTGATCACGTTTATCCAGGCCAAAAGCATATCTGATGCATGCATTTTGTGTGATTTGAATTTTTCTGCCGAGTTTTTTTTTGCAAGTTTAGACCCATACACAGTGTCACAAAAATCAAATAGTGGAAAAATTAAGGATTGAACTAATCTAAGTTTACATTCTGCAGGTAGTTGATCTTGGGAACGGTAGAGGTTTCTCAGAATAAAATATGCTTTATTACATTGTGCATTGATGTGGTCCGTCCAGTCCAACATATCATTAACACTCAAGCCAAGATTTTTTGCTGAATTTTTACATGGAATGGTTTCATTATTAATTTTAAGTTCAATTGGCTCAACAATAGAATTTTTTTGAGATTGTTTCGTTCCAATTAGCATATAAAGTGATTTTTCAGGGTTTATCTTTAGTCCATTTGATGTACACCATGTGTAAATATTATTTAAATTGGTGTTGAGTGAGGAAATACTACTTTCTAGCGCTGTACGTCTAGTCGAAAAATACAGTTGTGTATCATCTGCATAGAAATGTGGTGTGAAAAATTTTATAACTTTATTTATTTAGGAGAGGTCCTAAAATTGATCCCTGCGGAACCCCTGCTTTTAAAACTACAGCTTCGGAGATGTGACATGTGGTACATGCATGGCGAACTTTACCTTATACCTTTACAGTTAGCGTAACTCCTTTTGCTAAGCAACCACTGCATGTCTAGTTAAAAGTTGCATAATGTTAAAAAACACACTCTGCTCAGCCATGTCATTGCACCCTGTGCTAACGATATTAATATTATCATTATGGTATAAAATTTAATACTTTTTTATGCTAATGATCCCCCATCCTCATGAAAGGGTATTCAACAGGGATTGTGTGTGTCTGACAAAATTAGCATTTCAAGATAAAACTTGGGATTCCATGCTGGAGTTTCATATGATTCCAATAAACCGAAAGGAATTTTACTATTTTAGCAGAAATAACTATTTATCTAAGAAATTTACTGTATTTTATAAGATTTTTTTGTAGTTTCAATCCACCCATGTAATTAGTGATTCTTTTAAACTTTGGACTGGAACCTGTACCATTGCACATCAAGGAAAATTTGAAAGAAGATCTCAATAATAAACATTTGATTGCCTGCAATTAGGACACACATTTGAATTCTAGACAAAGTTACTTAAATATGGTGTTTTAAACAGTATCTTGTATGCAAATTGTATCATTTCCATGCATATCTTCAATACTTTTTAGTTAAAAACTAATTATTTTGTCAGTCTATTTTTTAGATGAAGAATGCGTATTTCCTTCTTTGTATGTAGTTATTGAATAAATGTGTGCTTCGTTTCTTATTTTATGTGAGTTTTCAACCAATTGAGATTTACAACTGATGGATACAAGACTGGTGCAAAATAGTTAAAGCAAAACTTGTACCTTACTGAGGATTATCCGAGGAAGGAATCTCTCCCTTCATAAACCTTGGATGTCACTTTGATGGATTATTATGAAATTAAGCCTTCTAGTTCCTGGCAACAACAACAATATCTTGAAACAATTTACAATTTACATTTTTATGTAGCTGAGGCAACGATGAATATTATAATCCATTTAGAACTTGGAAGGACCAAATTAAAGCAATACAAGTCAAATCAGAAAAAGTGTTTAATTTGTTCAAAGCAATAACAAATACTCAGTGAGATTTACTTCCTCGAGTTATGCTTTTATTTTACAAGAATTATTTTCGGCCTATGATAGATTATTCTCTATTGGCAATGTGTAACTTGACAGAAGGAAAATTGAATTCCATTGACAGCATACAAAGGAAATTCTTGAGAAGATGTTTAGGCATTATGAACAGCACTCCAAACGTAGTAGTATACATGGAAGTGTGTGAATGTTCCATGTCATGTATACAGAAGATGTTAGCAGCAAATATGCTCTTCAAAGTGAAATCATATTGTGAGCATCCTTTCAACAATGTACTAAAAAATATGATACACTTACATGAAACAGGAAAAATAACAAACAGAAAAGATGCTATGTGGATACAATTGTATAATTTGTTTTGTCAAGAATACAGGGATGTTCTACAGATGCCTTCATGGACTGTTTTTTCATGAGATTATCCTCAACAGTCTCTGGATAATATTCATTTTCCTCGTTATTCCCACATATCGGAATATTTTACTCAATGGCCAAGTTTTTATTTCATATACACAGATGGATGTAAAAGTGAGTCAGGAGTTGGATGTGCAGTGTACGATCCACAAAATAAAACAGACCTATTATTTTGGCTTCCGTAAGACTTCAATATTTACAGCAGAATCTTACATAACTTACCAAGCTTTAATATATGTCCAAAATTAAATTCACGAATGTTCTTAATACTTAGCTACTGACTCACAAAGTGTATTACAGGCGCTTAAATCTTCTTACAAGAGTCTTTACAAATTATCCCCTTATAATATAAATTGTATACAATTAGTTCAAACAATACAAAAATCTGGAAAAACCATTGAGTTTTCTTGGGTTAAAGCTCATAGTAATATTACAGGCAATTCTCATGTAGATGAATGTGCAAAGAAAGCCGTGTGTCTTCCAAATATTGCGAACTTATCATTATACTATAGGGATCTTCTCAGGGCTTCCCCGATGGCGCAGTGGTAGTGTCATCTCCTTGTAATCAAGGGGTCCTGGGTTCGATACCTGGTGGAAGCCATAGTGGTTCGGATCCCACTGTAAACTGTAGGTCCAGTCCTGATTAGCCTTACTGTGCATAAAGTGGACTTAAAACACTAACTCAATCAAAATATACGGATCTTCTCCCTAGAGTAAAGAAGAAAATTCTGAATGAATGTTTTGATTGGTGTCAAAATGAACTTACAACAGTTGGAGAATCATTAAGACCATTTGCTGAATTCAAAACACACAAACCATGGTTTCATCATGTAAGTGCTACAAGAAATATAATTGTATTAATTAATAGACTGAGAACGGGCCATTTGTGTACTAGGCAACATTTATCCAAAATTGGAATAACGGACAATAAGAAATGTGAATGTGGCTGGGAAAGTGCAGATGCACAACATATAATACTGGAATGCTCAAAATATAATAGAGAGAGAAATATCTTGTATAAAACTAAATAATCTAAAGGTTCAGTTTCCAATAAATTTGTTAAGTTTCCAATAAATTTGTTAAGTTTCGTTGTTAATCCAGATGTGCAGATTGGCAGTGGCGGTCCCTCCATGGAACAGAGGGAACAGGCTGTTCCCTCCTACTTACTGCGCTTTTGGGCTATTTAAATTATTTATATTAACATAATAGAACACTTCTTTCTCCCGAAATCAATGTTTCCAAAAGTAACACTGAACAAAATCTTTCACCGTGGCTGGACGTTTGTTGACGTCACCTACCCCCAACACATCATGGTTCTCACCCCATGCTCTACCATGGTCTCTTAGTATCATGCCCTCTACTGTCTGAAGCCGAGTATTTCCGACCACGCGCGAAAGTAAACGATCCCCACGGCACCACGGAAGCTGAACGCTCTAGCTGTTCCCTCAGATAGATATTGCGGATTCACTTTTCTTCCAGTTTTTGCTATGTACTGAAGTTTAATCGCGTCATAAGTGATACTTTTGAGTGTAGAAAGTCCATAACTTCCTAATCTCATTGAGAACTTGCGTCTGACATTCATAACGAACTGAAAAAATCTTCTACAGTCTAAGCGTCTGCTAAATGCCTTGGATAAATGCTGCGAAATAGCTTCTGAGGGAACAGCTCACATGCACCTGTTCCACCAACCCCAAGACCAAAGTTCCAAGGCACGCAGCGGCAGGACAAGAAAGCGAATGTTGCGAGTGTTGTATGATCAACCGGCTGAGTACGAAAGCCTGTAGTTCATTGAACTTTGCAGAAAATACAACAAAACAACACACATCCTAACTGAATTAAAAACTAAAACGAAATCATACACAAGGCATTTTCAAACGAGTTACTACAACTCTGCAAAATGATTAACTGGATATTCTACCAGTGGCAAATTATATTGTTGTCCTTGTTTAATCCTGAGAAGGGAGTCTGGAACAGGTCGGGTTTTGTCACATTAACAACTTCTACTAACAGGGTGGCTACTCACCGGTAATTTCTTGAATTCCGGGAATTTCTTGAATTCCGGGAATTTCTTGAATTCCGGGAATTATGTGTGAATTATTGGCTCTGGGAATTGTGCGTGAATTCTGCTTGAAATTTTCTCCGTAGACATGAAAAATTGCAACTTTTTAAAATCCCAATTCCATTGAATTTATACATATTTATTAATGACCTGAAACAAGTTTTTCACAGTTTAGATTTTATTTTTATCAAGGAAGAAAAAGAAAGCTGCGTGGAAAATGAAACAGAATTCTCCCAATCCGTTTACTTTGTTAGTGTTCTTTGCGGAACAATCCATCTGATGGACGGAAGATTATTGCAAGATAAAATATCTTGAAGTTGATTAGGTAAATTTAAAATTCTTATAGAATTAACAATTTTTCGTAGATTACTATTTCCCGTAACATTTGTGACTTGTGTTTGTAGATGTATTTATAGTCCCGAGTAGCAGTGGCGTGCCCAGGATTTTTGTAAGGGAGGGGTTACCTATACTTTTTCTTGGTAGTCGGCCCTCATTTTGTTATTTTGTCATATTTTCCTACCATTGACGTTCATTTTTAGGAATATTGGGCCAAAGGGGGGGTATAACCCCTACCCCCCCCCCCCCCGGCACGCTACTGCCGAGTAGCTATGTGAAATGACAAATGTAAACTCTGCACCTTAAATTATATATATGTACCGTCCAAGTGAATTAGAATTATTGGATTCATTGGAATTGCACAAACCATTGAGGAAGTTTGAATTACAAGAATACTCAACTCTATGAAAAAACGTCAACTTAATCTACGAATAAAGAGATGAAACAGGTCACGACAAAATATTATTTTCTTTCTCTGATGACTCATAAGTTTATATTATCAAATTTTTCTTTGTTGCGCATCAACAATTTTATTTTTAATGTTTTCTTTATATTATATCACATTTGCTTTAAAATTATTATTGTCATATAATTTTAACGTGCCTCATGTTTGTCACTTCTGACATTTCAATAAGGGTTGAATTTTATTTGATCTATTGTATTATATTAAGACACCCATGCGAGGGGGAGCAAGTGCAGGTGACCTGTTCCCCTGCCTGATTTATCACCGCACGCCACTGCAGATTGGTTATAGTTAGTTATCATTTTTAAGGAAGTGTAACATACAATTGTAAAGGCAAAGTGTTCTTTTTTTTAAAAAAAAAATCTAATATCTGTAAAATAGGGGGGAAAGACTGATAATTTTAATGTAAAACAATTTTGCATTTTATACATATGTGTATTGTTATGGACAAAAAACGGCATAAAATCTTTAGGTTCCAAATAAAGGAATGTATGAATGAATGAATATCACTGACTGGCAACAAATGAAATGTAGTAAGTAGTTCCTGCATTTTTTTGTTAATGAGAAAAATTTACTTTTATGTTTGGATAAACCCATAAATGCCAAGGTTAAGACATGTGATAGAAGTCATCTTTTGTAAGGTTAGTGGAACGTTGAGCGTAGATGGTGTTTATTTAATGCTCTTCCCAATATTAGAGCAAATTTTCAAAATACGATGGTTGGAAAGAAAGTAGTGGCAACACTGTTGTTATGTCACATATGATCAATAGAGGGAGTTGTTGTTCCCAGTATGTTTAGAGGGAAGGCATAGCTGTTCAATACACTCATTGTTGCTAGTGTATTAAGTGCAGATGGACGAGGACGAACACTAGCTGTGAATTGGTGTTGTGAAATCGGACTGCTCTAAAGCGATGCTTTCGAAGAGAGAGCAGCATGCATGGATAAGATTAAGTTAGCGCATGGCAGAAATGAAACAGAACGTCATGTGTGTCTTCGAGAAGCCTGTGGTATTGAAGCATTACCATATCAGGTGGTGGCCTGTTGGGTATCAGCCTTCTGACAAGGATATCATAGTGTCGAACTTGCACCACGTGTAGGTCATCCTGGTCTCGAGGTGCATCCTCCACATTATGATGCACTGAATGGAAGGCTGCTACCCAAAGAGCCACCATTGATATGGTAAGGCTTCAATACCACAGGCTTCTCGGAGACACGCACGACATTTCGTTCTGTTTTGGTCATTCCATTCTAAACCATCGCAATAAATAAATAAATAAATAAACCATCTCAGATGATTCTAAAATTTAGTAATATGGTAGAGGAAATGAAGTAACTTACATTTGTAAAATTTTAGCCTTTAGCGATACATGGTGTTCATACAAAATTTCAAATTTATGCTTACAAGGTCAACAAAAGCAATTCATAACTTTTCTTTTAATTGTGGCATAAATTTCTTCTTGGGCTTGTTTTTAAGTTCAGGGAGTGTAGTTTTCATTAAAAAAAATAGTCATGTGAAAATACTGAAATTTTCATTTGTAGTTTACGTGGTGTGATCTTTGACCTTGAATACCTAAAAAAAGCGTACCTTCAATTTTGGTGGGAATAAGATATGTTATACAGTTAAATATAATCTCTGTGTGATGTAAGTTTCATTTTGGGATGGCTTTGGGAACAAGAATAAAAAATTCTGACAGTAGTATATTCAACATTCAATGAAACACCTTGGAAGTTGTTTAGGAAATTACTGTATGATCACGTCAAAATAACACTATGTATAATTTTGAGGAAAATTTACAAATCAGTGCCTTCTTCTTAGCAGTGTTTCTTCTGTGACATCATGTGACCTTGAAATGAAAATTTAAATGTTATCATATAAGGATATTTTTCATGAAACTTTGGTCCCTTGGGAGTTGCAGATATCTAGTTGGCAGGGTGTTTGACTACTTCGGTTTGATTCCTGAGGTGGGTGATCTACGATCGGAATTTTTCTGGCCTTGTCCCCGCATAAAGCAGCTCTGGAGCCCACTCAGCCTAAAATAAATGGATACCTGGGTGTAACCCTGGGGGTGGATCATATGCTGATCACATGACCTCCAAAATAGTTGTGATCGAAGAATGTGTGAGGCCCTACGCCCATATATTCCTCATGGCATGGTGTAAAGTCCAGGGAGCAGGGAGGGGCTTTATATTTTATGCTCCCTAAGCTTCAAAACAAACCTGAGATGAAAGTTATATGATAATTAGAAGAAAAGTTATGAACTGTTTATGTTGACCATGTAAGAATAAATTTTACATTTTTTATAAAGTTAGAAGAGGGCTAAAATTTTACATACGTAAGTTACTTCATACCCTCTACCATCCTCCCAAATTTCATGAAAATCTGAAATGGTCAGGTTGGAAGCTGTGATGATTTGGCATGGCATTATCCTAATGTCATTTCATAGTTTGACTTATTCATTCATTCCTGGCTCGTGAAGTAGAAGAAGATAAAGTACTTTTATATCACTTTCTACCACTTTTGGCTAATGACAATAAACGGCTCATGAAGTAGATGTTCACATTGTGACTTGTCGAAGAGGGTCTTACATCTGACTAAGAACAAAATTACATCTTTTGTCTAGTAGAATAGAATAGTATTTAATTTACCACAACGGTGGCTCAGTCGGTAACGCGTCTGACTACCATACTAAAGGTCCCGGGTTCGATCCCCGGCCGGTTCAAATCCGGGAACTTTTCTAACGATGGAAGCGGCCCCGGCGCCCACCCAGCGTCGAATAACATGGGTACCTGGGGGAAACCCTGGGGGGTAAAGGCGGTCAGGGGCGTGATGCTGATCACATCACCCCCACTCACGACCGGATCAAGAAAGTGTGGGGCGTTACCCCCACACCCCCTATACGCCTTCATGGCGTTGTGCTAAGCACAGGGGAGCACTTTACTTTTTTTACTTTTTTTTACAAAACAATGTTAAACGTAAGCTGCTCTACATCCTAACTGTGGACATTTAAATCAACGCAGTATTTGAATTAATTAATTAATTAATTTGCATTTGTACTTGTTTTTAATGGGCCCAAAAATAAATGGTTTAACATGAATGAAATGAAGAAAAAGAATAGAACTGAAATAAAAATAAATTATACAATGATTAACACACAAACACACACAAAACATTCACAGAACCAGGTATAATCATACATAAAATAATATGCACAATGCCTTAATGCATTTGCATCAAATTCAATTCCTTGGCAGGGCAATTTAACTAATTAGTCCAAATTATCAGTCACATTTTGAAAATATTTTAATGTGTTGTAGTTACTAAAATGTAGTAGTTACAATTTAGTAATTGCAATAAGAGGAGTTATTTAATGAAGCTGGTGGGTACCTTTTCGATACATTTGTTGTGTTACTCCATGATTGGAATTACGCAAGTTGGCTTAGCTGTATATCAAGTCTGGTTTCTTCTGGTTTTACTCTATTGTTATTATTATTATTAATATTATTATTAATATATGAAGGATAAGAATAATATCTCTTTATTGAGCTTGCTGTTCTAGAACCTTATTATTACATATTAATATCATGAGCGAATCATGTCACTTGTAGTGTAAAGTATAGTGTAATTTTAGAAGTTACTTGTCGTTACTTTCCAGTTTTTAAAATTATAAATCGAGGTTACTTTTACTTTCCATAAGCTGGTAATGAATGAAATAAAGTTCAGAGATACATGCACCAAATTATTTGCTTTAGGTTATAGAATTGAAACAAACCAACAAAGCATCAACTAGTACAAAACTGTCAACTTTAGGCTATAGAATTTAAAGAAAACAACGAAACAGAGGAATCCTTATGCAGTACCAAACAGCACAAAATTATCCTGAAGAAGTGTACAAGTGGAACCGAAAAGAGATTAACAATAGAGATGGAAACTTTGCATGCACATATCTTTCAATTTTACTGTACATAGTAACTATGATCAGTAGGATTCAGGTGTCGACACTTGACAATTCGGATTTTGAGGTTTGGTTAAAAAATCAATTTTGCCCGATTTCTATGGATTACAAAAAAAAAAAATACTTATTTATGAATAATGGTGTCTTCAAATGCTTATATTTCAATAACAAATCGAGCTGAAAAGATTAAACTGGACTTATATTCAAGATAAAGAATCAATAATCAAAGAATCAGGTAGGTATTTCCAAAACAATATCTTCTGCTATCGAAAAAGAAATAAACCTGCATGAAACGTTAATAAAATTATGTCAGCAACCTATGAAAAGGAGGTGGGTGGGATGAAACTTGGTAGTGTTGAGTTTTTGATGATATGGTCTGAGATAATTACTAAATGTGTAAGTTTGTCAGTGTCAGTAGGTACAATTGTTCAGTGCTCAGAGATATTCAATGTGAATGGACTTAGACTATTATATTTTTAAGGCTACAGTGTTTAGTGCGTGAAGGTTACAGGATTATCAAATAAACAGCATTTTCTTCCCTACATATTCTTAAATTCTGAAACAAAATTGACCCTGTTGATAGCAAGCCTTCTGCTTCTCTACTATACCGAGTAACTCATGTTATGGGATATTTACCTACAAAAGTCATAGAAGGTTGCCGTCGAGATTATTTTCTGGAAGTAAGGAGTTACTCGTACGCAGTTACAAGTAACAGTTATTTTTTTAGGTTAACGATAACTGTAAATAGTTGCTTTTGAAATTAGTATTAATTGTAAGTCAGTTACTTTTTAAGCAATCACTAACTAAATTAACTGTTATTTTGACAATTACTTTTCATTAAAATATAGAAACAAAATGTTGATACTCGTGAATGTACATTTGTTGCAAGCAAATCTTTTGCATGATGCAAATCTTTGAAGTATGGAGGTTTACTTTGAATTTTATCTAGACTTACCTATTCAAATATGTAAAGTAAATTATAATTTACACGATTATTGGTGAAAGAAAGAGAGAACGCCATGCTTGTAATTCATGCATAGAACATGTTAAGCAAATTACATCTTATCCTGAAAAGGGTAACTGTAAATGTAGCTTAGTTTAAACTGTAACTGAATTATCTTTCAATAATTGGCAACTGAGTTACTTGATGAAAGAAACAACTGTAAATCACTACATTTTTAAAAATACTTCAAACACATTACTTCCTTGGGTTCCATCCTTGTGGAGTAAAAACAAACTTAGACAAACTTTCATGTTACTCATAATGCAACAGCATTAAATGTACCAATTAGTTTTTTAAAGCAATTATTATTACAATGTTACTTCAGCTGTCCTAAAACTGGATGTTCAGACTGCTGGAAAAATAAAAATGTTAGATTCTCCATCAGAACACAGCGTAACCCACATAAACATGTCAATCTTTCATCTATGAAGCACCTTCAGTCATGTCATTTGAGAAATACTGGTCATCATGTACAATGTGACATGGAGTGAAAAGACTAATACGGAATTTAAAACAGCAGAAATAAGAATACAAAGACATTTTTGTTCTTGCGCAAACTTTGCAATGATACTGTGAGATCACTACAAGGTTATGCATATGTTCATTTTCTTGTCATTGTTGAGAATCGCATTGTGTAATCTTATCTATTCTGTTATTGCTTCTGCATACGATTTCACTGCAATGCTTGGTAGACAACGAAGTTTTACCGTATCTCGCTACGGAGCGACTGTGTAAATAGTTCATTGTTATCCCGTATAGATGGCACTCAATAATAAGCAGTGCTCTCGTAGTTCACGAGTATCCACTAGAGGTGCTGGGGCTGCGCTCAGATTTGCATATAAGCAGCGCCATGGCCCCACACTCAGTCTGTGTTGGCTCTTCGGCAACTTATGGTCGAGCTCTGCTCTCGCAAAATAGCTCAGCATTTGCAAGCACACGGGTGCTCAGGAATAAAAAGCTTCCTACATTGTGGCCTACTCTAGCAGAATGGAAACGAGAGATAGCAATATCCCTCGGCCTACCAGGTAGGTTATACACATTGTATTGAGCTCAACCTCCTACAGTGTGGCCTACCTGTAGAACGGAAAGGTACTCCTTGTACGGCCTACAGGTAGAACAAATATGCATTGTATCAGGTTACGGGTTAGATTCGTGAATTGTTTTACTGTTGAGAGACGGCCTACTAGTAGAACGAAAACGAAGGGTATCCATATTCTTCGGCCTACTAGTAGTAGATTGTACACCTCACAACAGCTGTTGTAGAAGTGGCTTCGTCTTTTGGGCTACTCTGGTAGAATGGAAACGAGTGATAGCAATATCCCTCGGCCTACCAGGTAGATTATACGAAAGATGGCGTTCACCGTTTATTAATTTTCTCATTAAAGATGATTAAGCAGTTCATTAATTACTGCAGTTAGCTTAGCTTAATTAACTAATTAATTAATTAAAGGATTAAAGTTAAATAAGCTTTAAATATTTCAAACTTACATTAAATTCACATTGATCTTTGGTATTATTCTTTTGCTAATAGTAAGGCAGATTAAATGGTCCTTGAGTCACAAACTAATGCCCTATTGTCCCCATATGCCAACACTGTTGTATTCCAGAAGAGAAATGTTAATGCAACATTTAATTGATGCCCTAAAAAAAATAAGATCCAAAACTGAATGGTCACTGCCCTCCCTTTCCAAAATTCAAGCAGAGGAGCTTCGAACCTGGAACTTCAGAGACAACGTAGTGCATTGCAGTTATTCAGACGGATATAGTGATTTCGTTCCACGTGGATATATTTTCGTTCTGAGTGGATATATATGTCTACCCCAGTGTAATAAACTTGTTAAGTTGGCACTAACTTTCATTGTGTATACCCAAACCCTGAGTGTACAAGATTAACATATCTCCGGCATGCATAAAGCTAGCACAATGGGTAAATCTGAATATCTGCCCCCACAGTGTGAGTAAGTTAAACTATCCGGCGCTTACAGATTAAGGTCGCCCATAACATCTTGGCCGGGGACCTTACAGATAATTGGTGTCCACAACGTGTCGACACGTTTTCACGTGGAGCCATTTCAACTTCATGGACCTGTTAGAAAATAATTTCAAGAATATTATTAAATCTTTATATGTTTGGTAAACTTGGACATACACAAAAAATAACACATTTGAGCCAAATTATTGAATCTTCGAAAGGGATTTTTGAAAAATAATTAGGTCTCACCACACTTTGGAAAACTTCACTAACCAGGATTCACACTAATACGAAGTGTTATTTCACTTTCTTACCAAGGCTTGGAGAGGGACAAATGATTTTCCGGAAAGTTAAGTTCACTCTCACTCTGTTGCAGTTCTTCTTTGTTGGAAGAGAATGGTACCACACTTTATTCGTCGGTGGATTCATCATCAAAAGACTTCCATGTTCCAGAACCATTTTCACTGAAAATAATCGCAGCATGTCTTACATTAGAAAGTGTGATAGAAAAATAACTATGTACAAGTCATGAATGTTTATTACTCTAAACCTTAAAGCACTGAGAAAGGATGTGCAAATTACTTTATGTCCAACCAAGCAAGTGTTTTCTATATTTATCCTAATACTGTTGCTTTAAGTAAATATAACATTTTAATAGTACTTATGAAAGTCTGCAAATTGACTGAATAAATAAAACTGAAGACAAATTAAATCATGCCCAGGGGTTGTTAGGAAGGACACAAAATTCATATATGATTCACTGCATCTGTGTGGTGCGGTGACTAGGCTCAACTCTTACCTGGGGCACTCCGCACAGATACCAGCTGTGTATTAATTTGTATTGAATGGAGAGGTGGGTGAGCAATTATCACCATTACAACATTTCAACTCACTGAAAGGGGCGGAATATTTAGTGTTGCTCAATTGTAACACGTTTTAAAAGTTAATAATCATATTATAATTTTTAAATTAAGGACCGTCACAATAATTTTTGCAAAGAAACAATTTTCGCATACGTATCTGGCATACAACAAATATTTCATTCTGACGATAACCTAGAAGTAAAGAAAGGTCGAATCAAATGGCAAATGGAATGGGGTTTAGGACACATTGCATGTTCATTACCTTTATTCAGTCACTCTACGCTTACAACCAGGTCCAGATTTCGAAGGGGGTGTTGTGTTCGATATGCTACAGCTTTGGGCTACTGTTTACAAAACGGGTTTCCACTGAGTGAAGGGTTGAAAAGGGCAGGAAATGAACAAAAAATAGATTAAACATTACACAACTAACCATTTGACACAATATAACCTAAAAGTTGTAACTGAAAATAATGAACTTCTCACCTTCTCATCACAAAACGTAAGCCTAACGTGGCAACGTTTTATTCAGCATATCAGTGAAGTGCAGTGATATGTAGTTCAGTTTCACAGGAACATTACAGTGCTGATATCATTCAGTGAAGAACTAGTGACGTGTTATTGTAAAACCGGCTTCCAATTTCAAATAAACAGTTTACTGAGGCAGGAGTACAGGACAGTGTAATTACGTGTTATGTGTACATATTTATTATTAATATAACGTTATAGTTTTAGTAAGTGCCTTCATTTTCTTTACACCTTTAGAAGATCGCGGTGAACTCAGCTCTATGGTGACACAATCCATTCCAGGGAGACAATCAGGGTCCTACCGGGCAGCAAACGCAATCATATATCAACCAAATACTTACATCAAATTATCTTCGAAAAAAATATTGGTTATAATTTCAAATTGATTATTAATAATAAATAGTAACAATTAAATTATAACTATTAAAAATTTTACATTCCTTGGGCTACGTGGGCCATGCCCAGATCTGATTACTGCTTACAAAAAAAAAAAAAAAAAAAAAAAAATGGCATCTACCTGGTGAAATGTCCCTCCGCGACCCAGTCCTCTTCCTGGCATCTCGGTGTCGGAGGACAAACTGTCGCTCCTCCCCCAGCGACACTGAGGCGATGGGGGCGTCGTGGTCGAGGTCTTTCTCATCGTCCCTGTGTTCTCCAATGCGGTCCTTCCCATCTCGATACCTGTAAAAGATAACACTCCCGAATTATATGTACTGATGAGTACCAGTAGACGTATACAAAAACATTTACTTTCTTAAAGTAACTTGCTTCGAGTAACCAAGCTCCTGTTACTTAATATTCACCCTACAGTTATTTTGTGACGTATTATTATATTATTGTATATGTCCGGAAACGGCAGTGGATACGTACAGTCGCATGTGAAGATAATGGAAGGCAAAATATCATCACCATTTACTTTCAGTTATACTTCCTTTTTTAATTTTTTATTAATGGACCAGTGCTGTTGGTGTTACAGAGGTTGTCCTCAGATTCGTCGACATATTCCTGAAACTCGTTTTCCATAATACAAAGTAGTGGTGGTGGTACGGTACCTAACCTACAGTTATTCTGTTATTTATTACTGCACTCAACCGCGTCGCTTTACCAGTATCATTTATTTGCATTGTACAGAGGGATCCACTAGTATTGCTCGGCAAATAGTCCAGGACTATTTTCATTAATTTTTCCCTTACATCCCATGTGTTTTTAAGCCATGTATGCTGGTGCAGAAATTGTCAGCAGCTTGGAGTTTTCTTATTGCTCTTATTTTGTCAAATAAAGTTCACGAACATGGCGATAGACATTTTGCACGGTAATACTCATGGATCCCACTGTACATGTCCTCGCGAGTTTATATAGCATTGGCAACGTTAATTGTTTGCATTCCAGTTCATCACTTTTTACATAACATTTGCGATGTTATTTCTTTGCATTCCATTTTCTCGGGTGATTATATAGTATTTATAGCTCTTTTCAGTTCTTACGGCGGGCGCTCTAGAAGCTGGCAGGGGAAGTGGGGAGCAGGGAAGCGACCAATCCAGCAATAGAACGAGTTTCACGTAGTGCTTTTTCCGGCCGCATCGTGTCTCTCGGCGCCACTGCTGTTGTCTGGTTGGTCTGTTGCGCAATCTCCGCTCCCCACTTCCCTTGGCAGAACTAGGACCGGCCGCCGTAAGAACTGAAAAGAGCTATAGTAGCGTTATTTCTTTTCATTTTGTTTTTCGAGAAATCCTTTATCCATTTTCGGGATCCTGAACAGTTGGTAAACTTCGAATGGCGGAATACTGAAATCAGCGTAGCTAAAGATCCAGGAATTTTAAATTAATTCAAATCCGGTCCGAGAGAGAAAATCTGCAAGCCTAAATGGGTTCTAGACAGTGGCGTGCCCAAGGGGGGGTTGGTGGGGGTTATAAACCCCCCCCCTTTGGCCCAGTATTCCTAAAAAAAGAACGTCAAAGTTAGGAAAATATGACAAAATGAGGGCTAACTACCAAGAAAAAGTATACATAACCCCTCCCTTTTGAAAATCCTGGGCACGCCACTGGTTCTAGACCGCAAAGAATCTTCTTATCTTCATAGTATTTCAATGCGGTCCAGGAACATTTTTTCTGAATCAATTCAAATCAAGTCCAAATCGGTACTGAAGTGAAACAATACGCAACTTGGACCGAATTTAAATTGTGCGAGAAAGAAAGGTTCCGGTCCCAATAGAACCCTTTAGAATTTATGGGTCCCGGGACCATTGACAACCTACAGGGAGAAATAGTGTGCAGCATTCGAGATTCTCATACACACACATATGTTAGAAATTAGCTGTGTTGAATAATACTTAAGACTTATATACCCTTTTTGAAAATTATGTTCGTGTCAAAAATCTTCTCGATATGTCTTCCTTGGCGTGCTCCTGACTGGCAAGATCAAAAGCAAAGCCGATAATACTTAATAAAAGTACCTGAATTTCGACTACATTTTAAAACTCGTTCAAATAACAGTTGGGCTGAAAAGTTCGTAGGCTGACTCATACGAGGGGCGATCAGGTTGCTCCGACCCTAACATAGAAGGAATGACGTTATGCTTGATTTTTTATTTTGTTATTGTTTAGTGATCCTTTGTATGCTTTCATTCTAAATTGCAAGTCTGAGGAGCTTACAGTTTTCTTTTTACAGGGGTATAACTGAGTGAAGTTGTGTCAATGTGCCAGAATGGAGAAAACTGAGGTGAGAGCGGTGATCAAATATTTTGTGAAGAAGAAGTGGACGGTATCCAAAATTCATGAGGACTTGGTGGATACCCTAGGGGACACTGCTCCTTCATACAGTATGGTGAAGAGATGGTGTCGTGAGTTTCATTGTGAGAGAGAGTCGTGTGAGGATGAACATGCAGGTGGAGCACCAAAAACTGTCATGACGACCGAAAACATTAACGAAGTCCACGATATCGTGCTGAAGGATCGTCGAGTCACTATCCGTCATGTTGCTGAGATGTGTGGCCTGTCATATGACACTCTGCAAAACATAATTACCCAGGAATTGCAAATGAAAAAAATTGCTGCAAGATGGGTCCCTCGAAACCTCACCCCAGATCAGAAGCGCACCCGAGTGCTCATCAGTCAAGAACTTCTTGACAAGTTTCGTGCTGATATAGACGATCTCCTTGCCCGATTGGTAACTATGGATGAAACATGGGTCCATCACTTCGACCCAGAAACAAAATCACAAAGCATGGAGTGGAAATACCCACATTCTCCACCAACGAAGAAGGTCAAGGTGCAAACGTCAGCTAAGAAGGTGATGGCCTCAATTTTCTGGGACTGCAAGGGTGTCCTTCTCGTGGACTATCTACAAAGAGGCCAAACCATCACTGGCACATACTACAGTGACCTAATAAAAAAATTACGTGATTCCATCAAGAAAAAGAGGCGTGGGATGTTGACCCGTGGTGTGCTCCTTTACCAGGACAACGCACCTGTCCACACCTCACGCATTGCGAGGGCCGCTATCGCAGATGCATCGTTCAAATTGTTGCCCCACTCACCCTATTCCCCAGATTTGGCCCCCAGTCATTTCTATTTGTTCAAACATTTGAAGAACGACATTCGTGGGCAAAAATTTCCTGATGATTCTGAGGTGATAAGGGCTGTGGACTCATGGTTGGAGGACCAGTCGGAAGATTTTTTTTTGCAAGGTATCCAGGCGTTGGAGCACCGATGGGAAAAGTGCATTGGAGTTGCAGCGGAGTATGTTGAAAATAATAAAAAAATTGAAACCCTATTGCCGCTCTTTCTATGTTAGGGTCAGAGCAACCTGATCGCCCCTCGTAGATGGCGTTACTAGAATTAAATCCATGTGATTTTTACTTAGTACTAACCTTCAAAAGATACGTGTATAAATTTCACAGCTGCCGGATAATTAGTTCGTGAGATATAGCATTGTGAGTGAAGCAGCTTTTGTTATTGTGAAAAAATGGATAAAAAAAGAATTTCGTGTGTTAATAAAGCATTGCTTTTTGGCGAAAAAAAATACTGTTGAAGCCAAGGCTTGGCTTGATAAACATTATTCGGACTCTGCACCAGGAATCAACCGTTGAGAAGTGGTTTGCTAAATTTAAACGAGGCGAAATGAGCATCGAAGACGATGCACGCAGTGGACGCCCCAAAGAGGCTGTTACCGACGAAAACATCAAAAAAGTCCACAAAATAATTTTAAATGATCGTAAAGTGAAGTTGATCGAGATAGCTGAGATTATTACATAGCGTTGTTGGAGCGTTTAAAGGATGAAATCACGAAAAAACGGCCCCATTTGAAGAAGAAAAAAGTGCTGTTTCATCAAGACAATGCACCGTGTCACAAATCAATGAAAACGATGGCAAAATTATATGAATTAGACTACGAATTGCTTCCTCATCCACCATATTCTCCAGATCTGGCCCCCAGTGACTTTTTCCTGTTTGCAGACCTTAAAAGAATGCTTGCTGGAAAGAAATTTAGCACTGATGAAGAGGTAATCTCCGAAACTGAGGCCTATTTTGAGGCTAAAGAGAAATCGTACTATAAAAATGGCATCGAAAAATTGTATGACCGCTATAATCGTTGTATCGCCCTCAAAGGCAACTATATTGAATTATAAAATCGAATTTTGTCAAAAAAATATTTTTTACTATGTTAGCCTACGAACTTTTCAGCCCAACTGTTATGCTGTTACATCCAATCTATTGTAATTTCCAGCGCTCTTCACAGTATAAAGTGTGATAATAATCACAATGGACATTTCCACTCATTTTTTTTTACAACAATTTTAAAAACTACACCCTGGAAAAATGACCCCTGCAAGTTCTCGCGTTTCTCTGCGTCCAGTTTAAGGCAGAAACGAGACTTCCAAAGTTGCGAGGCTAGCGTTGCGCTGAAAACACGCCGCCGCCATGTCATTACGTCACTCCTTAGGGAGAGCTCGTTTGTCGTCTGCTTCGAGCGTCCAGTTCCGGATGGGTAGCCCACGGTGAGCGAACACGTGCAGCAGTTTTACAAATCTGTACCGATTTAAATAATGGAAGAAGGAGCGAAAGGAGAAAGGAAAGCTATGCTTTTTAATGATCATTCTTCTATGAAATATCCGTGCTGCGCACGTGCAAGATAAATGAAAGGGTTCAGCTGCGCGTGTGTTCTCAGGCCATGCGAAAAATATTGCTTATAAAATTGGTTGCTGACCAGACACTCAAAAATATTTTTTAAACTTATATTTATCGATATTTACCGTAACCTATGTAGTGCAAAATAGGAATTTTCACATTCTTCACTTTATTTATAAAGCCTATTTAACTTTATTTTCCATAAAGCAATTTCAGTTTGCGTTTCATTTCTGTTGCGCAAATTATGATCAAATATTTTTGTGCAGATAAGAGAAAATAAACTGAGAAGATTACATTAGTTGCACAGTACATATCTATACTTAGTTTATGTATAATTATTACAAGGAAATAATGTGTATAACCATGGGCGTATTTAAGGGGGATTCAACTGGTCCAACCCCCCTCATTTTTTGGTTCACTAAAATTACAAGTTTCCTTGTACTATCCGCTTGTTCATAAAAAAATCCTTCGGACTTATTTCATTCTCTTAAATTAGAGACGTATAGGACGGGATACGGATGGGAAGGAAATTTCGTAAATCCACACACCAGATGGGACTGCAGACCAATATCTGCAATTTCCTGATAGTTTCGGAATTTCTGCGATAAGAAACTGCATTGAGACTGTCAAATCAGTTATTTTTCCCCCTCAAATCATATTAAAGAAATTTGGTTCTTAAAAACATAGTGACACAAGATGAACAGAAAAGTATCAATAGTAAGTAGCGGGACTTCGTGACTACAAACACACAACTTTGTCGGGTCCAACATCCCCTCCCCCCGTGCTTCCCAGCAAGCTTCCGATCAGCAGTGTCGTGGATTTTCACTTACGAAATAAAGCAACCCTAATTATACCAAAAGTTGATCCATCCCTCCCTCCCGTGAACTATATATACGCCCATGTGTATAACAATATCCCATACTGAAATGGTACGATATAATTATTTTGAATTTTGTACTGCGAAAAAAGCCGCCTCATCTCGTTACCCCGAACGCATTAATTGGTTGGTTCACAACTTCACCACTAAGGATCCTATCGATTCGATTGGATTGATTTGGTGTTTTAAGTCCACTTTATGCACAGTAAGGCTAATCGGGACTGGACCTACAGTTTAAAGTGGGATCCGAACCACTTGTGCCTCCACCGGGACCCCTTGATTACAAGGCGACGACGCTACCACTGCGCCATCGGGGAGGCGGATCCTATCGAGACGAGACATGGCAGCCTTGGTCTCGTTCTCGTCGAGAGTTGTAAATGTCTGTCTCGTGTTTATTTGTAAATGTCTCATTGACAGTCTCGTCTCAATTTATAAACATCCGTCTCGGTTTGGGAGGACAATTCTCGTTCTCGTCTCAAGTCTAGAAATATATAGAATTAACAACGTATGCAAAGGCTTATCATTATAAATACAAAAAAAAACTTTCTTAATATTTTAATTATTATTATTATTATTATTATTATTGACTCATCGTTTCGACGGTACAGCCCTCGAAAACTGAATATTATCCTGCTTATATATGCTAACCAAACTGCAGATTCATAATTACCAGGAATGAACTGGAGTTGTAATTATTATACACAAAATTCATGATTTATCTGAGGAAGTCGCATGTTCCAGGTTTGACTCTGGACCTGGGCATGACTGTTTCCTTGTGAGTGACATTTCATTGAACTGGAAATTGTTACATGGGAAGATGTTTGCTCGAGACTTTGGGGACAGCTAGGAGGATGCTTCTATTGTTAATGTTAGTGTTGCTCACGAGACGAGGCATGTTCCGTCTCGTCACATAAAAGGAGATGGGACAAGTGAATGTTTTCGAAATGAGATGAGACAAAAGAAAAAGTTCGTCTCTTATCATGGAAGGTTGGGTGTTACTTAGATTGTGCAGTTGGTGGTAGTGTGTGTTTGTGTGGGGTTATACTCCTGCACCCCGACTTCGAGTACTGCTTGTAGTTATTCATCTTCATTGTAGCGATTAGCCAAAAATGGGAAGAAATGTGATGTTAGAGATGATACATAATAAATTAACCATGCGTTCTCATCGTTGCGGTTAAACAAAGTGAACGGAAAAGTGACGTAAAAGTAGGCTAAATACAAAAATTTGCAATATATATACTAACTGAAGAAAACTGTCATTTACTGCAGGAAATTTAAAAACTAACCGTACCTTTTTATACCGTATCACCTCTTATATTGCAGAAATTGGCGTGTAAACCAGTGTGTTCTAAAAGTATTATCTTAAAATTTGTGAAAAAAATATTATGACGAAAATAATTGTAATTCCAGAAAAGGCATTCCTATAACATTAAGTTCTTGCCAGTCAGAACGAACCTATGTATTCGCAATGAACAAGGCTGTTCACGTGTTCAGCCATTGACTGTTACAAAGTTTGCTTTGTCACCCTAATGGAAAAACCCTCTACCGAGTGGCTGAATTATAGTAAATACTACTATACTGCTAGGGCATAATTCATCTCCAAGAAATGGAGCACAGATTTTTGCACTGGAAGTTGTAAGATACTTGTTTTACATAGTAACAAGTGAATTTTCTGTCGCTTCCGCGGCTCATGCTAAGTTGACGGGACGAGCAGAAGCTCCGCCTGCACGCATTTCTAAGTGATGACGTCAGAGGACCTCATGTCTGTGGAGAGGACGTTTTCAAATCCTTGACGTAGTAGGTGAATTTCAGCGGTGTTTGAAGGCGTGTTTCTCGAGAACCGAAAGAAATATCGCCGAGATATTTTGCATATCTCATGTTTGTGTCATTATCTGTAAGATGAATGGATTTTAAACGTTTTTCATGTCAAAGTGGAAATGTCCATTGCTACTAACAATCCATGAAATGAAGAAAAAGTAGGAAATAGGAAATGAAAAATGTTAAGAAATACTAATAGAGGAAAACCTCTGGAAATGACTATAGTAATAGCTACTAAGAACTTAAATAGAGCAAGCAAGTGACGAGCGAATTGTCTCTGTCAAATCATAGCAAATTGTCCCATCTGATACACACAGACCCAGACTAAAATTAAAATCATTTCCACGAGTTTTCCATAATACAAAGTAGTGGTAGTGGTACCGTGGTACGGTACCTTGCCTACTGTTATTATTGCACTCAACCATGTCGCTTTACCAGCATTATTTATTTGCAATGTACAGACATTAGTATTTTTCTTCAACAATGCACTACTGTTGCTTCTAGAACGTTTGTTGCATGGCAACGATCATAACATTGCATCGACCGTTCACTAATTCCTGTTGTACGCAACAAATATTCCAATCCTGAAATGTTTGTTCAGTATAATTACAATATAAACAATGACACTAATCATTGCGCCATGGGTAATATTGCAAGTGAGTAATAAGTAAATAAGTGAGTAAGAAGCAGGGTTACCAGATCACTATGAGAGAAAAGTAGGACACGATGTCCCAAAATGTAGGACTTTTAAGTCATGCAGGACACGAATAATTTGCAGTAAATAATACACATTACTAGAACATGTTAGCAAAAAATGTACAATTGGCACATTTTCAGGTTTAAAAAATAATGTTTTCAATGATTTCTTAAATACAAAGTTAAGGTATATTATGGTGTGACTTATTCACGTCCGGGCAGGGGCAAATTCGTTCATCCCTTCTTCCTTATCACCACTCAGTGGGACCAAGCTCGTTATAAGAGGTGATTACTTTCAAAATTTATAAAGTAGCAAATTCGATTCACCCTACGGACGCGATTATATATGATGTGCCATGTAAGTGAAAAATAAATGCCAGTGGCGAACTTGAGACCTTAGCTTATGCTTGTTCCTGCACGTGATAGAAATGACGTTCTTCGAGAGCTTCTAAGGTTCAACTTAAGCAACACGTTACTAAGAAAAGTTGTTCGTCTTGATGTTCTTTATTAATTGAGGGTGCTGATGATAAAGGGCATATTCCACTCTGCAGCCGAAAGGGAGGTTATGGTGATATCCGATAGGCAACGCCATCTCTGATCGCGAGAAAGAACTAGCAGTGAGTGGATTATGCCCTGCTTGGCCTAAGTGAGTATAGAAAATATGGACGCCATTTTAAGCATGAAAGAAAGGCATATTATACTCTGGCTGTGTTGTGATACTTTTGCTTCTACACTAATAAGAGGAATCTTATCGACACGTGTCATAGTCCAGACATCATGGCTGACGTTGTTACGAGAACTGATAGTGAACATGGACGTCCGCAGGATTCTTTCCAGGGAGGGGCAAGGAAGGTATTTTTGTCCAGGGGGGCCAACATGGCATATTTTCCCCAATAATAGTGTTCATCCCTCAAAAAACATTGCTTAAATTTGAATTTATCATGTTCGTGCAATAATTAACACACATTATTGTGGCTGAATAGGGCTCTATCGATGTTTATTTTCAATATTAATAGCCCAGGGTATATTTTCTGTTGAGCTTTTAAGTACACTTTATGCACTGAAAGGCTAATCCCAACTGGAAGTGGGATCCGAGTCATTATGTGCCTTTACCGAGTATCGAACCCGGAACCCTATGATTAAAAGGAAACAACTTCGAAATAGCCAAGGCTGTGTATATGTGCCATGCAGGGGCGCCGACTTGTCAAAATTATTGGGGGGGCTCTGATCACTGAAATAAATGAATGATGACTCACTCCCTCTCTTTTTAAAAAAATAAAAAATACGTCTTCGTATAGCAGTTTTTAAGCAGATATTATATTCCTCATGCAAATTAAATGTAACATGAAAAACGTAT
>NC_139237.1:57471078-57941501 GCF_977018435.1 Lepisma saccharinum
GGGTTTACTGTAATTCTTCATGACTTTCCTCATTCACATTTGTGGTTGACTTTCCTACTTCGTATTCACCATGTTAACTTTTCGTTTGTTCTCTCAGGAGCTAACTACAACATTTGTAAGCCCTCGACTGATCTCTACCACGTTTGCGCCATCATGGTTGGTTTTCTCGTTACGTTTCAGTGAGACAAACATGTTAAATTTTCTTGGTAAATACTTCTTCCTGACCTTGTCCAGCTTTGTCACCCCCTCTTGGCCGTGTAAGCATTTCCATTTCTGTGGCGTGGACTTTTTTGTACACCGTTACGCCTTGTTGCCCTGCACTCAGACCCGGACGAAGAGCTCCTTTGTACACGTTGACTTTCACTCTAATGATCATTCCTCTGCTGCAAAGTACGATGATGGAGGAGGAAAAGAAAAAAAGGAAGTGCATTTGGAGTGATGGAGACAGTACAAGATGGGAAGGAGCATAAAGATTCAAGTAAGAACACGGGGGTTAGTGGAAGTTCGAAGTTAGCAATATAAAATGGAAAACTTCACAAAGCAATATAAGGTTAGTAGAAATTCGAAGTTAGCAATATAATATGGAGAACTTCACAAAACAATATAAGGTTAGTAGAAATTCGAAGTTAGCAATATAATATGGAGAACTTCACAAAGCAATACAAGGTTAGTAGAAGTTCGAAGTTAGCAATATACGTAATATAGATAACTTCACAAAGCAATATAAGGTTAGTAGAAGTTCAAAGTTAGCAATATAATATGGAGAACTTCACAAAGCAATATAAGGTCAGTAGAAGTTCGAAGTTAGCAATATAATATGGAGAACTTCACAAAGCAATATAAGGTTAGTAGAAGTTCGAAGTTAGCAATATAATATGGAGAACTTCACAAAACAATATAAGGTTAGTAGAAGTTCGAAGTTAGCAATATAATATGGAGAACTTCACAAAGCAATACAAGGTTAGTAGAAGTTCGAAGTTAGCAATATAATATGGAGAACTTCACAAAACAATATAAGGTTAGTAGAAGTTCGAAGTTAGCAATATAATATGGAGAACTTCACAAAGCAATACAAGGTTAGTAGAAGTTCGAAGTTAGCAATATAATATAGATAACTTCACAAAGCAATATAAGGTTAGTAGAAGTTCAAAGTTAGCAATATAATATGGAGAACTTCACAAAGCAATATAAGGTCAGTAGAAGTTCGAAGTTAGCAATATAATATGGAGAACTTCACAAAGCAATATAAGGTTAGTAGAAGTTCGAAGTTAGCAATATAATATGGAGAACTTTACAAAGCAATATAAGGTTAGTAGAAGTTCGAAGTTAGCAATATAATATGGAGAACTTCACAAAGCAATATAAAGTCAGTAGAAGTTCGAAGTTAGCAATATAATATGGATAACTTCACAAAGCAATATAAGGTCAGTAGAAGTTCGAAGTTAGCAATATAATATGGAGAACTTCACAAAGCAATATAAGGTTAGTAGAAGTTCGAAGTTAGCAATATGGAGAACTTCACAAAGCAATATAAGGTTAGTAGAAGTTCGAAGTTAGCAATATAATATGGAGAACTTTACAAAGCAATATAAGGTTAGTAGAAGTTCGAAGTTAGCAATATAATATGGAGAACTTCACAAAGCAATATAAGGTCAGTAGAAGTTCGAAGTTAGCAATATGATATGGATAACTTCACAAAGCAATATAAGATCAGTAGAAGTTCGAAGTTAGCAATATAAAATGGAGAACTTTACAAAGCAATATAAGGTGAGTGGAAGTTCGAAGTTAGCAATATAATATGGAGAACTTCACAAAGCAATATAAGGTTAGTAGAAGTTCGAAGTTAGCAATATGGAGAACTTCACAAAGCAATATAAGGTTAGTAGAAGTTCGAAGTTAGCAATATAATATGGAGAACTTCACAAAGCAATATAAGGTTAGTAGAAGTTCGAAGTTAGCAATATAATATGGAAAACTTCACAAAGCAATATAAGGTTAGTAGAAGTTCGAAGTTAGCAATATGGAGAACTTCACAAAGCAATATAAGGTTAGTAGAAGTTCGAAGTTAGCAATATAATATGGAGAACTTCACAACGCAATATAAGGTCAGTAGAAGTTCGAAGTTAGCGATATAATATGGAGAACTTCACTCGTAAAATCGCACAATACTTTCGTAGATCTCTCTCATTTATGTAGCTTACCAAACAGACGCGTCCGTCTTTCCATTGATGTGTATGTTCCAACTTACAACTTCCTCACCACACAGACAAGGTGTTGCAGAGCAATATCAACAAACTTTATTTCCTAATCTGGAATCAAGCGAACAACTTTTAATAATGTTTTCCGGTTAAGGTCTAGTTTCAGATTTTTAGCTGAGGCGGTAAACATTAGATCTTGTCATTGGAGTTCTCCGATCCGAGTCCCGGCGGCTCTTTAGGTCAATGTGAAGTGATCCAACACTGGTCGCTTGACAATTTAAAATTTTATTTTATTTTAGTATGGTTTCATCTATGTGAGTATGGTACAGTTAAAAATGATAACATTTGATTTTTATTCCGCCTGGTGTACAAATGGCTGCAAGAATTACCTTTTTACTCTTCTCTTTTTAGAGACCCATTAATCTTTGCTCTTTCCATGTTCCACCATGTTTGAATCCTAATATCCCTGATGGGCAAACTGCTAAAAATACGACGTTTTTGCTACAGTAAAGTGTTCTACGGTAGTAAGCTCCAATAAATACTTACACACTGAAACCTAACTGAGGGTGGAAGTAGAATAAAGACAAAATAGAGGAAAATGTGATTAAAATATTATGCTATGGGTAAATAATATTTTATCTCATATTTGGTTACAATATATTGTTGGTACCCAGCTACGTTATTCTTGCACCTAAGCAGCAGTTTTATGGAGCTCTTCCTCCTTGCCGAATCGTGAGTTTTCTACCTGTTTATTGCAAACAGCTGACCATCTATTTTCCTGATCAAACTCCTGTTTCCTCAACACCTCAGGAAGTTTTGCTTAATGCTTAACTGTGCAATACTGAATACCACAGAGGGTAGACGACTGGTGTAAACAAGTGAATGCCCTGGTCAATATGAAGCTTGCAGAGAAAGTTTAAATAAAATACAATCTTATGGATTAATACGATATGTTCTACAATTTATTGTTACTTATCTTAAGTTCATTTTGGGCATGCGCCTGTTGTGTTCGAAATAAATAAATATAGTAGGATTAACCTTAATAATATGAAGGAAAATCAATGTTATGTTGTGCTATAGAGAATAATAAAGTTATTAAATTGATTAAATTGCACTATACAAAAATTATAAATATAGAGAAATAATTCATCATGCATAACTTTGGGCTATGATGTCATAAAGAGATGTTTCAGAGAGAAGGTACAGTGACTAATTACGTCCTCAAATCATGCTTGATTGCTTGATTTAGTTTTCCTTCGCTTTTCTCCCACTTTTGACTAAACGCGAATATGGGATAAGTGATGATACGATGAAATTGACGAAGGGACAATCACGAACATATAGGGATGACAAAACACGAGCCCCGCGGAGGATTATACTGGCGGTGAGTACTAACGCCAGAGCCTCGCTAGCCTTGCAGTCCAGGGTGGAATGCAAGGAATAGAGGTTGACCTTTGGGTGTCTTCGGAAGGGTCAACCCTTACACCGCTCTCAAATCATACACATAATCACTGCGTATTCATATGCTTTTGAATTGAAGATGGAAATCATGTTTGTTCATAGGTATTCTTGTCCACAGAATGACCGACCCTTGTCCGTAGCGTTGTATATCTTTCAAATCATGGTTCGGCAAAATAATATATGTCAGTGACAATCGTGATTGTGTGGAGCGTGGTTGCAGTGGCGTAGCAACATATCGCGAAGCCCCATCCGTTTTTAAATTTGAAATCTCAATATGAATCGGTAAAAATCTTTATGGATACGTCAGCAAATTATCATATTTAAATAATAATAAATTACTGAAGAAAATTATAATTACGAATTTCACTCACCCTAAAAACTTATTTCTATGTTTCCAAGGAGATGAAATATGAAGCTGTAGGAAGGAAGTAAGTATTGCTTATATATTGCCTTCTTGAGTTGCAAACAATCCAAGCATTTAAATGCCTCGCACTTGCTTCGTGGCAGTTGGAGGTGGTTTATTGTTAACATACTAAAATCGAGAGTGCAAGGTCGAGAGAAAGAAGACAAATTGCTTTTTATTCTAAATAAGAATAAATGGGTAAAAATGTCCACGAAACTTATTGTGAATTTTGCGTACATTTTTCACATGAGAAATATTTCAATAGTTTTTACTTTACCGGAGCCCCTATAGGCTTAGAATCCGCCCGCATGTATGCTACGCCCCTGATTTGACGCATTATAACGTTTAGATAGAATTTAAAGCCAGATAGAAACTGTAGGTTTTAATTTTATTGCCTACAAAAATTAGCCTTTTCCATCTTTCCCCCCTTACTATTATTTAATACATTTTTTGTATCAACCTCATGAGACGCGAAGCTCCTGGTGGTCGCCCACCCCTTGCTACGCCACTGCGTGGTTGCATACGCACAATATGAAATGCAGTTTCTGAAGTGTTTGTAGCGATGAAGCCAGGCCGCAAGCAGTGAAATGTCCTATGCACTGTGTAAATGTTTATCCATCTTGTAAGACGACACATAATTATGAATAATTTCCGTGTAGACGACGTTGATGTAGTAGAAGAATTAACTTAAGATTTTTATTAACATTGCTATGGGACGAAACACAGAATGCAATTGTGGTGAACCCTCAGAATATGTTTTCTGCCGATCTCTGTACGTCCTTGAACAAAACAAAAGATAGGAATATACTGTAAACAGCCTATTCAAACTTATTATTTACGGATACGAACGTCTAGCTACTCCGGATACAACTCACCTGTTGCCTTGGTATTTGATGCCACTTGCCATAAACTTTGATCCGTGTTAGATCGCCTGTGAAGTACTCAATCTCATTCTCCAAGCATTTGAAAAAGTCATCAGCGAGCGAATGAGGCATAAGGATAGTGTAATCGAGATCCAACCCTTCGGCAGCCACTTTCCTCCAGGCTAACTTCTGCACGGGCAAGGCCTCCAAGTTCAAAAGCACTCCATCTTGTTCTGAGGGTGCCTCGGTCCTCTTTCTCTTGGGAACCCGAATATCATCCTCATCTTCTGTCTTCTGTTCTCTCGAGCTTGATGCCATGTCAAGGAACTGCAATTAAGAAAGTATTATTCAAGTTATGTTAGGGCCTAATGGGCCTATTGATAGCAAGAGTATCGACAACTACGTACCTAGAAGATTGTAACTATTGATACAACGCATTTCAAAGATTTGTAATTTACAAACATACTGTTATTTCTATCTGCGGTTTGTTATGTTTTCCACACGTTTCATTACATAACAATCAATTAATTCTGTAGTGAAGATATAATATTTAGTGGCAAATGTGTATGTGCATTCATTAGTAAATGTTATTCGGAGTAAATAGTTAAGAATTAATTACGTTACTAAAAAACACCATTATCATTGCCATTTTACAGTTTACATTTAAAATAACAAATTTTGAAAGAGTTATACAGAGACCACTGACTTACATAACGGTTCAGTAAACATTTTGCATTAATTGTGTAATAAAATATATCAAAATTGGTGAAAACACTAATTATAATAATTCGAAAAGATTTTGGAAGTTCTATTCATCTCTCTCACTCTCTCTAGCACACACAAAACAAAAAAATGGTTTTAAAACTAAAAGACTTACTCTCACAAAATTAAATGCAAAAATAATATTGTTATGGTTAATATAATTAATGTAAAAAAAAAGTTAAAGTGCTCCCCTGTGCTTAGCACCAAGCCATGAAGGCGTATAGGGGGTGTGGGAGTAACGTCCCACACTTTCTTGATCCGGTGGTGAGTGGGGGGTGATGTGATCAGCATCACGCCCCTGACCGCCTTTATCCCCCAGGGTTTCCTCCAGGTGCCCATGTCATTCGACGCTGGGTGGGCGCTAGAGCCGCTTCTAACGTTAGATAAGTTCCCGGATTTGAACCAGCCGGGGATCGAACTCGGGACCTTTAGCATGGTAGTCAGACGCGTTACCGAGCCACTATCGCCATAATATATTGGTTATAATTTAAAATTGTGTATTAATAATACATAAATAAATAGTAACAATTAAAATTGTACCATCTTTAGGCTATAATAAGTTGAACCGCACCCATGATTTCTGTGTATATACGGCCAGGAATGAAGCTATGAATAAAATAACAAAAATAACATTATTGTACTTGAGGATTATAATGGAGCTCCATAAACCAAAAGTTATGTGGTAACACTATTAAGCCTTGTTTCCATGTTTAATAAAACACTACAATGCTGACCAAGGGAAAATTTATTTTAAAATAAGACACTATAAACTTAATGTTTCCACCCTCTAACAAGGTCTTCTTCAGACAAAAATACTTTTTCAGACAGGAATTTATTGTGAATCTTTGTCTGAAGAAGACCGTGTTAGAGGGTGTAAACGTTACGTTTGTGTCTTATTTTACAATACATTTTGCCCTGGTCAGCATTTTAGTGTTCTATAAAAAAAAAATATATGATTTCAAATTATATTGAAATCCAAGTGCTATGGCAATTATACAATTAATGCAAACGTTTACTGAACTAATGGAAGGGGTACTGAACCCGTTAAACAGGTGGCCTGGGAATAACATAACGTATTAATTCGATTGTGGTATCCCGCAAATGCACCACAAACTTCTTCAGATCACCAAATACATTGTCTTAGCTATGTATCATAAATATGCATTAGCATAAACGAAAGAAAAGGAAGAGCATGGAATTGCCACTGCATTGGGTCTGAATTATCCTTACAACGAAGCGGAAGTCCATTTCAACGCCTTCATCTGTTTGAATTAGCGCCGTGGAAAAATTCTCATTAACATTTACAAAATAGTTCATGTTTCCCAACGCCCGGGCGGAATGTATCATATTGCCTCACGTAAGGAAAGCAGCGGTTTTGCTTTTGTTCGTAACATGTGGGGGCATTTTCACACAGTAAACCATAAGTGAGAGGTATGCCAATGTTAAGCGACACCCTCCCCCCCGGGTACCTGGGCGACAATGTTCGGTGAACTTCATACTTTAATGGTCGTCAGCCACAAACAGAAATTATTTTGTTTAAACAGTCACGATTTTTTTTTTTTTTTGGCATACTTCCAAATATTCATCCATTTTCTATCTATTTTAGTTATTTAAATCGACCACAAATATGAACACATGAAATGGATGATGTGACAAATACAATGATACATCCATGCCTGGAACCAGGGTTCGGAACTGGAACCTCTAGTTTCATAGCGTGTTAATCTGTGTTGATATGTTTGATGTTTGCAAATAAAAAAAGGGCATTCCATTTGGGTACTAGTCAGAATCAGAAATATTGATGGCAGATTAGTTATTGATTTTTCATGTTGAAATAAAGTGAAAGATACATCTTTGATCAGCAGAACAAACATTTCAAAACTGAGTATTGAAATAGAAGATATTGCAATATTGCTTTTCAAATATCGATTTTCATGTAAAATTTTCAGTACTGATCTTCAAAGGCTCAAAAAAAGGTATAGTTTTGCAACAATTGTGTCTGTTCTTGTCTATTGCTAGCAGAAATTATAAGCAATTTGTGGTGTACTGATAAACTTATCACACAAGAGTTCAATTAAACATAAATAAAATGTATTATCATGGGAGAGAACAATCTACCTTGAGTAATTTGATACTTCGAAGACTAACAGATTTTTGTTGTAGTAGTTCTGAACTCAAACCTAGAAAATGTTAGTTTAACACAATATGCATTGTTTCAATTAGCACTAACATAGTCAAAAGTTAGAAATCGATTAATTTTAAATATTTTTAAAATTCAAGCTACAAATAGGAAATTTGGTGAATTGAAAGAACTCCGAATTATGAACGTGATGTGTTATACATATAGACTGACTCTGTCTTTTTTTGGTAATGAACAATGGAAAAAATGTTCTGTATTTACTTATAATATAAGCTGTTCAATTGTTTCATCACTGCCGACGTGTATTTCTTCTTGTTAGTATTCCTTCAGATGTAGTTGTCTTTCTGCTATAGCTTTTTTTTACCTTCTGTCATCTATGATAAACCATCTGGAATACATTATTTGGACGAAACTCCCATGAAAGTAAGTATCTTACTTTCGGAGTGGGCATGGTGTATTCAGTCACACATTGATCTCAAAATGTTTCAAGTTTGAATTTTTGCTCGCAACGCCACTAGCAATTGCTCATTTGCTTTCTACATAAATAATACACAATTGTATGTAATTTATTACTATATATTCATTTGTTAAGCAAATGTTGGAACAATTTTCTGAGCTAATAATGACGAAATAGACGAAGAAAATCATTTTAAATGATTTTGAAAATGAATTTAAAATATTTTCTAGAACGGCAGTGTATAGTTGTAAACTACCTGGGTGCACTCTACCTGTAGCTTACAAATTCTCTCTTCCTCTCGATGTTAAAATGCTGATTACGTGAAATCACAGAGTGTACTACTTTTACATTGCTTCGGTTTGTTTTTACTAAGTTTCTACAACAGTACAATTTTTGCATATTTTAATTTCTTGGAGGGAGGTACACCAAGCTTTCATGAAGAACATTGGCATACAGTAGAGTCAAATTTAAGTTTTAAACAGAAAGAAAATCATCGATTCTAAGAGAATTGCATCAATAATGATGACATATCCATAATCCGTACCGGCTACACACATTTATTGCACATAATTCTCGGTGCATGTTCACACTTGAATAAGAATTATCAGTAACTGCATTAGAAAACCCATATCACCTTCTTTATCAGATAATGTTCACGTAATTTGTCAGGTAGTGTATTTCCTGTTTCGCCTTTCCGGGTGCCTATCCTTCAAAGAGCCAGCCGGGAGTTATTTCCCGTTCGGATCTTAACGTGATGCAGGGAATTACGTGTAATTACTTTCACAAAGAACGACATATGAGCGTTATCATAAGCGAACTTCCCAACAAGAAATTTATGTCTTCACTTATTCATCTTTTACGACGTGTCAGATATTGCTGCTAGACTGAAAATATCAGTGGCACACACACACGAACATATTATGATACATGCCAAACGGTCGTATCACATAATCCATCCCCTCACATGAAGCAGCCTGTAATGCTAAAAGGTTTTGCCCCAAGGATCAATATTAAAACCCCTCATGTTCACCCATTACAGTACGCTGTAGTTTTGAAACAAGTCATACAATTCTTCACTCCACATTCTCATGCAGACGATACAGTTATACGAGCCTCTCCGATAGCATAATGGTAACGTCGTCGCCATTTAATAAAAGGGGCCGGGTTCGATACGCGCTGGAGGCACATAGTGGTTTGGATCGCATTTTAAACTGTACGTCTAGTACCGATTTCCCTACATGTGCATAAAAGTGGTCTTAAAACTCAGAACCCAAACTCACATACCCAGTTAGGCTTTTCAGGTAAATAGGCAACATTAGAACACAGTCTACAGTAAGAATGTGGTCAACAATTGGTATGTATCTAACGGTCTCAAAATCAATCCAGAAGAATCCACTGGCATGACCATTCGCTCGAATTATACAAGACTGTTAATTAAAAGCAATGAAATCGAACTCATAATAAATGATTTGTCCATTGTCATGATTGACACTGTTAAAAATCTTGGACGAAATATTGGATTCGACAGAACATGTTAATACTTAATGCAGGAAACCTTATGGAACAATCATAAATCTAAATCGTTTCCGTGACATTTTCGTTGTTGAATGCAAGCAAAGGTTCATCCAGCCATTTTGTGATCGTGTTTGTGTTGTTCAACTCTCGCAAAAGCTTAGTAAAAAATACAAATGGTGTGAAACGCGTGTGTTACACACTTTCCAACTACAAGGATCCAATCACATTCTTCAAATTTTAAACAGTAATCACATTCTTACTATGGCAAACAGAAAGAATGCTCTTACACCCAACGGCGTAGGCGAATTGTTCACAACCATTTTAATTCGGTCTGTATTACACAATGTGATGACAATGAATTGAAATAGTGACGTCAATAAGCAGAGAACAATGCCTGCTTCGAACCAACATAGTTTCATTCCTTAATACATCACAGAATGTAGAATAAAATAATAATTAAAATAGTGGTGGACAATTTGCCTACCATTATCTTTGCCGTTGACTATACTACCTATAAATGGTCTGAGAGAGAAAAATATACGAATCTGCAAGATTCGTGTAAAGAGTGAAAATAGGTGTGAAGAAAAATAGAACAAAGAAACAACGAAGTCCATAAAAGCTCAAGGAAGAATTGATCATATGGAAGGAAAGAAAACAACACAAGACAAAAATGGTAACCAATGCCTGGAAGACGACCAAAGTTTGAGAAGGCACAACACGATGGAATCTGACCTTCCAAAACTTGAGTCAACAAAGGACAGGGCATTTTGGCACGATGCCATCCAGCAGGCCAAAACCATAGAGGAGGAAGTGCATGTAGAGAAAGACAAAGGGAAGTAATTTACGTGTAATATCCAATAAAAGCAAAAGATTGGGGAAAAAAGCAATGAATTATGTTAAAGTATAGTAATGTATATGGAAAAGGATTGGCAAAAGTGCAATAAAATATAATTAAAAGATAAATTTCCGAAATTCACATTCTTGGTATGATGGCAGAAACATCATTTCCAAGTAAATTTTCCATGGAACTTATTGACTTTCAGAGGGTTGTTACAACCGGGTTGTGTCTTTGGCTGTACAAGGACAAAGAACTTGGTTTAGTGTTATAATTGAGGTTAGAACTAGTAAGACTTCACAGGTAACAGACCAACTTTGTTCATGGAAATTGACTACTATTGAGTCTCATATGCAAGGCACGGAAAAATAATAAGGGGAAACAAGGTCCATTTACATATTTACTTCCAACTTCACATCCACATAATTAAGCAAACATTGATTCACTGAATTATTCAATACTTCTGGGATATAAATTCAAGAACACAATAATGGTATGTGCCTAAGACTTGGGCGATTGGAAATGTTTAACTCTCTTTCTTTGTAACTCGAAGCATATGGTCTCTCCAATTATTTGTCATTTTCCATACGAGATGGTCTCATTCAAGGTTGTTAAGAGACGTAAAAGCGTTAAAATTGTACGTAATTCCTACCTTTACGATCGTCCACGGAGTTGGGGAAGCCTGGAGGATTATGACCTGGAGGTGTTTCACAAGATTACGAGAAGGAAAACCAAAGCACGCCTTGCAGTTGAATCACTGTTCTCGACCTTGGCCAAGGACGCCACCTGCCTTACTCCTGGGAATTAACATTCTCGACATTGTCAGCAGAGCAAGGTTGAAGACCGCCTTTGTGCGATGCACACAAATTGATGTTTGAGTCATCCTCTCTGGTGCCAAAACTGCACGATAGGGCGTCAGCTCCAACTGCAATTTGTGTTATCTTATGAAGTTGTAGCATGATACAAAAATGTTTCGAAACTTGCAAGATCAAACACGAGAACGAAATTGGAAAACATTTCCACGAAACGGGTAGCTATTGAAATCTAATATAAATATTTTAACCTGTTTATCTTTTTTCATTCTACGTTTTGCCGGTCTCTGTGGAGGAGTGGTTAGCACACCGTGCTACCGGGTTTGAATCCTGGCCTGGGCATGGGTGTTCTTTGTGAGTGGGCCTTCATCAATTTTATCATATCATCAACTATGTTCATCTTCGCGATTCAGCGGCGGCGCCAGGATTAAACATCTAGGGGCGCTGAAAGGTAAGGTTTAGCATAGGGCGGGAGCAAAGATAGCAAAAACTGCTACCCAAATCGCCGCCTCTTAGTAACATAAATCACTGACTAAAATGAAACTGAAAGCAGCTGAAATTTTTGCTCCAAGTAGGCGGAAAACAAACAGTTTATCAACGATGCAAAACAGAACAAGAAAAAAAACGCAACTCACATAAAGTTATTGGCAATTATCGAAAACCACAAACAGACCAAAAACAAAATAAGAAAACATTCATAACAACAATGCTGACGAGAGGAAAAAAACGGCCGCTGATCTTCAGAGAGGCTGCCGCCAGTACAGAAAAGTATGTATATCGACATCTCTTTCAGTGCTTGTCTGTTGCGTATAACATTAACGGTCTTACTTCAGTATCTAACATTAGGTCAATATGACGACATGACATAATATGACACTTTAAGGGTTAGTGTTTTCAGTTGAACGTAAGGGGTGCTGAAGGGGGTGCTGAAGAAAATTAAGGGGTGCGCAAGCCAAAAGTAGCAGAAAAGCAATGTAAGATATACCAAATCAGCTTATTCTATGTTCCTTTTCTTCCATTTTGGCTGTTAGCTCGAACTGGGGTGCAATGGGGCGACCTTTTAAGAAGGCACCCAAAATCAAACCTCACTTCCACGTGTACACCTCGGTAGCTGCAGGCCAACGAGGCTCTGGCGTCTGGATCTACAGCCAGTGTAATCCTATATGGGGCTTGTGTGTGTTGGCGATAGTCTCTTCATCCAATTCATCCTCATTTTTGCGATTAGCCAAAAGGGGCAGAAAGACGTAGTAAAATAAAAGAAATCAGTCAATCATCTTTTTACTTCCCGTACTTTCCCTTCCACGTTACTAAACATGACACCACCCACTCTACTTTCGTTTGTGGGCACCTCATTATAGGCAAGGTCAATGAGATGCACTTCCATTTGCATCGCAATCTTCTTTCGGTGGCGAAAAGGTCATGAATCCAGAACTCATTGTTCTCGTGCTACGATCCAGTTTAATTGAATACTATAGTATGCAAGCACCATATAATTTAAAACTTTAGCTTGATTACTCGCAAATAATTTTACATCATACACGGTCGGTATTTTAAAACTATACAAAGTTATACGTGTTACACGTATAATTTAAGGAAGATATTTATAGAAATTGTTACAAAAACACGAGTCATTCTCCATCCAGGTGCCTCTGGTTTAGTCGCTAAAAGTACAACTACTACATGATGGAAACATGGCCGCTATTTCTACACTAGATGTGATAAATATAAAACGTTATTTGTGTTGAAGAATAGATTAAATCATGCACAAATTATTAAAATTCTCCAAAATGGTCTGGAAACTCATGATGGACAGCTTCATATGGATTGAGTAAAATAAGAAATTTAGAAGCCCCGTCTGTTATTTTTTAGATCATTTGTACATCTTCAGACTTCCTGCTTTGGCCACGTTTGGGCAGTATTGTCTGTTAGGGCAAAGTACTACAAATCTTACTTCTTATTGAAGTAAATAAAATATCAGTAATAAACTACTTTAAAAACATTACCTTGGATCTTCCAGCGAAGCAATGGTGGGAGAAATACAACAATATCAGTTTAAGTGGAATCAACATGTTCTGATGATGCCAGATAGCCGTTTGTCTCGAAAATGATTGAATTACAGGCCAAAAGTAAAAAAGTAAATTTAGGAAGACCATATCGCCGATGGAATTATCAATTTCTGTACTCCCAGAGCGGGATTTGGTTACCCAGGCCTGCAAGAGGATGATTAATAAAATAGAATCGAACTTGGTATCAGAATTTAAAGCGAGAAATTCAAATTCGAAATACATTACCAAATGTGGATCTAAATATGAAAACAGCTCCGTATTAGGAGAATACCCTTGGTTTCAATTATCAAGAGAGAGAGAAGACCAATCTTTCCATTTACCTCACGACAATCAAAAAGGCACCAACCAAACCGAAAAGAAACAAATCACAAACTTCTAAGTTTTCATGGTCGTGAGTTCAATTAACGTCGGCGCTTCTCCAAAAGGTATATTACTTGAAAGCCTCATCTCAATTATTCCGGCGGGACCTCAAGACATTAAGCTCACCTTACTCGGAGTTAAATCAATTCGTTACTTCATTTTATTCGTCCCGGTAAATTTCAATTGCACCGAAGTACACGACGTGAAACAATAGACCCAGGGCGAAAAACTTGAGATAATATGCATTCGTGCCTTGGTGTTCAGTAAAGGAAATTACACGGATTGTGAGAAAAACCTTTAATTTTCTCGGTTCTTCCTGGCCACTGGAGCTGCGGGGCCAGGACGGAGCCAAAAATAAAATTCCTCGTGAAGGCCTCGGGACTTGGAAGGTTAAGAACCTTGTAAACGGTCGTCAGACTACTCAAAAAAGCAAGATCTTCAAACAACCGTCTTCTGAGGAAACAACAAGCAACTAACTCATCTTACGACATAGGCAGAGCCCACTCTTATAAAGGACACAGCACTGGACAGGTTATTCGCGTATCTTTTTGTATTTCCTGACCAATTGGTTGTTGAATTCCAACGCAGCGCTTGCAATAAAAAGGCTCGAAATCCCGTGGATGCATTCTCCTGGGAATCCCAAAGCGATCCTTCAACTAGTCACCAAACTGGAATGTTCACAAGTTATGAAGTATTGATAATAATTTAGTAATTCTCAATGAATGCCAATAGGAGAGTTTTACAGCCAACTGACCAACTTCTTTTTCGAGATCTCCGTTACTAAAAGATCGGCTCAAGAGTAAAACTTCATAGTCCCGAGACGTATAAAGCTTACGGGTTACTCAGATATTACAGTACGTTTCTGCTAACCGGCTACTGAATGAACTTCAATCACTATTGTGCAGCAACTGTATCCAATATTAATAAAATTACGAACATAGTTTAGAATATATATAATCTATACAGGCAAATTAGATTAAAAACAAATAGCGGGTGGAAAAATTCCTTATGAGATGAAATTTAGGACATAGCTTAATAATCCAACGACTGCTACACCGGCGCCATATTGAAAATGGCTGCCAGTACATGCTAATTAGGCAAAGTGCTGAAAAATGTTTTAGAATGAGGTAAAATTTTACCGGAAGTTTCCTGAAGACTTGGCATTTTAATGTATTAATTTCCACGTAAATCCATCTCGAGCTAAGGCCTCCATATTGAAATAATGGCCTGCACTAAATGGATTTTATTTTATTTTTGTTATTTAGTGTCACTTTTCTGCTACTTTTGGATATTGGCGACGATGAGGATGAATTATGATTTGATCTATTTTACTTCATTTTCTGCCACTTTTGGCGAGGAAGGGGATGAGTGATGAAACTGATGAGGGACACTCACAAAGAACATCCACAGCCTTACCGGAATTGGAAACTAAGATCCCTGGCGTCATAGAGCATTGTGTTAACTACTACGCCACAGAGGTCGGCTGTACCAAAAAAATACATGGGAGGTAACACTGTCGGCGTTGATGGTGTGTGCAATTTATTTTCCGTTTCAAAACTTTTAGTTTTTTACGATGTTGTAAATTCATGAATTGTCTGTAGAAAATAATGTCACAGTTGGGAACTAAGATTATTTGGGGGTGTAAGGGGTGACCTTCCACGTAGTACATCCAAATGTCAACCTCACTTCCACGTTAGTGCACCCTGGACTGAAGACTAACGAGGCTCTGGCGACTGGACCAATGGCCAGTATAATTTTGTTTGTATTGTCCTGTTCTTTTGTCCTTATGTGTGCTGAGTGCCCCTTTACAGCCTCAGCTTTTAACAGAAGTCAGAACATTTTAATTTTTTTAGTTATGCAACATTAGAGTTATTTGTAATAATAAGGGGCTGGCCCCCGTATAATGTGACGGGAGCAAAATAGCCTAAGTGCTGACGCTCCCAAAATTTTAATTTAATAATAATTAATAAGATTATTTGCTGTGGATCGTACAGTGTTTTGTAATTTCTCAAAATTATCCTGTTCAATACCCGGTGAAGGCACATAGTGGTTCGGATCCAACTTTAAACTGTATGTCCAGTCCCGATTAGCCTTTCTGTGCATAAAGTAGACAACAATTCAATCAATCAAAATTATCCTCCTTATCTAGGAACAAACATGAAGAATTCTTGTACTCTTAGTGTTCCTATGCGTTCTGTGAACTATCAAAACAAAGCAACTAGTTCTTGCGCTTTCCTCTACTAATAATAATAATAACAAACCGTACACGAATCGTAATTTCCTTTCGTCAGGGCCACAGTCGTAAAAATGGAAGCTAAAAATCCGTTAACGACTGATGATGCCTGCCTTACAGCAAACACACCCCGTGGAAGCCCCTTTGTCCTCTTCTGAAGAACTTTTTATCCTTTTCTTCTACCATCAGAGATGGACGTTGATCTTCTTTTGTCTTTGACTGCGAACAATGTCCTTCGTAGATTACGTTGGAAGAAATGGTACGTTTCATTCTCAAACTTTTCTTTTTACCTTCGGACAAAAATATTACAGAACTGATGCTGACGCTTGCATGACACATAAGGAGTCAAGATGAAGGGCAGCATTTCTGAGAAAGGAATTGGTTGAGAGAGAGAGAAATGTGCTTGTGACGAATGCAGTTACGGGTAGAACAAGAAAAGTACCCAAAGCAAAGGTGTTGTTAAAAAGGGACAGGAAACTGCAGCGACAAAATTAAACCTAAAAATGAAATGGAAGAAGAAAAGCTACCAGAGAATGCAGGTAAGAAACACTTAAGCATATCCGTACGCACGGATGGTGTCAGTGGTGGCATAACACCACAAATTATGCAGTAAGCTATGTTTTCTTCACAGAGAGAAATGACTGGGTGATATTTGAATTCCATCTGTTTGTATTTATTTTTATTTTATCTAACGTGCATTTTGATGATGAGGCGTAGCTACAGGAATAGCGAGGCTGCGGTTGCCGAGGCAAAGGGAGATCAGAACGAGCAAAGACATAAACATTTGGAATAAAGGCCTTGAGAGATAGATGCAAGTAAAATTACTGCCCCCTTTATAATTCATCTTAAGGTCAATTTGCAAAGAAATAGTCCTAAAATGTCTTGCTCCCCGAAAGCTACGTTTTCAAGAAGTCACATGAAGTGCAAACGATTATGGCAAACGATTTTCAGGTGTTGGAAGTAATGTTTTCCTTTTAAGTAAGTTATAGTTAATACATTCTAGATGATCTGAAACTTGTAGAACGCATCGTATTCAAGAAATGCAAGCAAGCATCTTGGTGACTATCTACAATTTGAAATAACATTATATTTCAATTACCGTATTTGCAGACCTATACTTACTTTTATAGGAAAAAAATCTTTATCACTTAATTTATAATCAATTTACAGTATTTCAAATAAAAAGCAAAATGCAATTCTAGTTTCAACAAATAGGTTGCCTAATCCAACTGGAAAGAATACCCTTCTTCTCCGCACATCGCAAGGAAGCAAGAAAGAAATCGTCTAACTCAGAACAGAGAAATTTTCCAGAAATGGAGGTAATCAAAAACTGAGTATCGGCGTATAAAACGCATCCCGTTTTTTTAGAACATAAATCCGTTAATTATAATAAGTATTACATTTTAAAATTTGAAAATATAAAAAGAAACTTCCAAGTAATAAAAATTTAAATAATATGTAAACGACAAATCATTTGTATAATCAGTATTTTATTGCAGACAAAATAGATGATACCAACAACGTTTACGGTTTGACTAACCTGTAACGTAATTTCTCAAGGAAAAATCCTCAGAACTCAAAATACCAACAGTAGAACTACGCCATCCCCCCGAGAAAAAGGGGTTGCTAACTGAATACTGTTCTGACGGTAACATTAGTATAAAAATGCAGATATGAATAATATGCACGCCATATACTTGAAAATCAACAGTCTTCTCCAATTTCCACGTTCCCCAAAAGACGTACATTGTCTTTCGCAGAGCTGTGCTTAAACAACAGGAGCCTAAGAGCTTATCATCTGTTGCACATATGAGATACAATTTTATAATCTTAAGTAAACATGTATCACTGAAGAAGAAAGGAATAAATGCATAGATAACTTTGATTCTCGTATGTACATTGCGACATGAAACAGCATTATAAAAATGTGGCGCATACATTTTCAAACAATTTATAAACTGCAGATTTCTAAGTCGTAAGTGCAAAAGGCGTGTTCTTGCATTCTAGGCCATTTACACTGAAAAACGTTGCCAAGAAACTTTCTCCACGGCATTCTTTGAACTGGATAGGGCACTACACGCATGGACATAAAGTTTGTTGCTTGCTAGAAAATAGCCTAGCTATGAAACACCATCACACCACAGCAAACACCTCACAGCATGCTGGAATTATGATGCTCAGCATTGCCCATTTTACTTTAGGTTCAATGGTCCTAATAATATAATGTATGGAGTATAATACGAGCTGATTAAAATATACCTATAGTATACGAACACTTCCTCCCTATAATAGAAATTTCAAAATACATGGTGTTCATAAATATCTTCCCTGATGATAAACATGTTTGTCGTCACTGTCGGTGTTGGTATGGCAACGAAATGGACGTCCCCAGAATGAATTACTCCAACATTTCCGAGCTCATCTTACAGGCATGTGATGTACAGTCACGGACATTTCTGCCTTGTAACAGTTTCATATACTTTTAATGGGATTGCTGCAACCTAGAAGTGTCCGTGACTGTACAGCTCTCGTGTGACGCGGAAGACACACAGGAGATATACCCAATGATACCATGCTTAAGCATATCCACCTGGACGGGAACAGCGATGCATAGTCGCGTCAAAAGACGTCGTTTCTGTATCCCAACCTACATACAGAGAATATACAGCAGCTGCGACCATCCATACACGGAGGATATCTGAGGACATCCCGTGCATGTATGCCATCAACTAACACTTGAATAACAAATTTCTAGTCAAGCATACGACGCTGTCTCACTTTAGGGAATGTGTGCAGCCAGCGGCGGTGATTAGGGGTGGCATGGGGTAGTTGCCCTCCACCTTTTGCCATTTTTGCCCCCCCTGCACTATCCTAAACATTATCTAGCAAGGAAAGTAGACTGTCCTTGCCCCCCCCCCCCCCCAGTTTTGGAACCTTGCACTCCTAGTTTTGGAACCCAATCGCCGCCACTGGGTTCGAAACCAATTGTACAGTCATAGCTTCCCCGCAAGCCGTCATGTTGTCTTGACTCACTCTACAGCGATCAGTGGATTGTAATAGCAAATTTTCAATGGCAAATTCCACCACCGACGTACAGTTAGGCAACATACATGACGACTTGCAGATAAGCTAATATTTCAGGATCTAGATGTGCTATTTTTATTGCCGCTGACTGTACATTGAGGTCTGCCTGGTTACAGTTGAACGGGTACAGTTAACATATCCCAAATGTGACTCACTCTTCATGAACTATTAACTTAGACAAGCCTGAACACCTAGCAGACTTGCTAGAGAAAGAATACCTGTCTTAATTGTATACTCGTTCATTCAAATTCTCTATCGCTTAAAACGGCGCCATACGGATCTACTAACTACGTCTTAAAAACACAATTGTGCAATATTAGATTGGGAACTTGCATCATGCAAAATTTACTATTTGCCTGTTGGTGGAAAAAGTTACTGCGAACGTAAAATACAGTTAATCAGGAAGAAATTCAACTAAATACTTTCCACATGAGTGAAAAACATTCAGTTTATAACACAATAATAATTTAAAGCGTATATTGTTATTATACAGGGTGCATTATAAGTAATAGCGCAAACTGATACAGTTGAAAGTACACGATAATAGAAGCAAAAAAGTCTCAGTAAACATGGGTCTGCAAACGAGCCGTTTTCGAGATAATTGCGAATGTGTGGTTACAAGCCGCCACTAACTTCATTGTTTGTAAACGTCGTCCTAGTTGGTAAAATACTAATAATACAGCAAGAAAAGTCATTGGAGATTTCATTGCTTTGATTGAACATTCTACTTACTTTAACAAACGTTAATATGTTACATGTTACAATTACTGAACACTCGTACCTGTTAAAGGAGGTGTTCAAAGTGTCGTCCCTGCATCTGGTACAAAATGCAATCAGTGACGGCCTCTATCCACACATTCGGACACATTATTAGCATTTTACCAACTAGGAGGACGTTTACAAACAATGAAGTCAGTGGCGGCTTGTAACCACACATTCGCAATTATCTCGAAAACGACTCGTTTGCAGACCCATGTTTACTGAGACTTTTTTGCTTCTTTTGTCGTGTGGAGCCTTTTCCTAGAAAATTACATTCTGTAGCCTAATGTTTCAAAACAAAATTACTTGGTTAACTCGTATACTCTCTCTATCGTGTAACTACCAAACTGTTCACATGGGTTTTTCTTTTACTACGGCATATCCGGTGTAAGTCAAAGCTTCCAATGTTTGTGTTAAGAGCAATTTTTACACAAATAGGCTAATAGGGACGATCCACAATTTAAAGTGTGATCTGAAGCACTATGTGCCTCTACCGGGATCGAATCCTGGACCTCTAGGTTACAAACCACAACGATACCACTACACCAACGAGGAGGATCTCCGATGTAAGAAAATTAAACTTCTATTACACTGACTTGATACGTACAGCAACAGAGGAAACTAAATTTGAAGCTCGTGCCTAGTCGAACCTGCTATAATGAGATACTATTAACATCCTGTTACAGCAGTTTGTCAAATCTGGTTGTTCAATCGACCACTAATCTTTATATATCCTTTATTACTGAAAAAAGCCGAGTTAAAAAGGTGTTTCGTTTAAATAATTTTATAACAAGTGCACATATGACTCGCAATATACCATAAACATTTACGTGAAAAATCCTCCAACAGTGTAAAATTAAGTACCGTATGGAGAAATAATGCTACAAGTCCTGAAAAATCATACGGTCCAATCTTGTTTCGACACAACATGCGGTACTGAAGTTGATACGAATCTTATTTCCCAACTTTGAATAATTCCACATGTTTTAACGTAAATATAATTTCGCCGTTTCTCGTGTTTTGTCCAAGTGCGTGTTAAGGTTTATTGCGGTGTTGATTGTTTTCTGTTTGCGTTAACCTAAATGCAGAATCACACGCCATGTGAAAGCATTTTTAGCTTTGCAAACCGAAACGGACAGGGAGATAAAGTTCTATAGAAGGGATAAGGTATTATTTTTATACCCTTCTGTGGTGGCTTTGTTTACCATTGATTAAACAGGAATAGATGTCAGTCCATTTATAAAAAAAATTAAATGGTAGAATAATAATAATAATAATAAATATTGTAAACTACTTAGAAATAAACCAATTTTATTCCCAATTTATTTTTATTATATTTTTTGGATTCGATCCACAAGATGGGTGAATATTTAGCACAATTATTCCTCACTATTTTTTAAATATTTCATACAGTCAGTGTACTGAAATACAGAATAATTATATTTTGTGACAAATATTTACCACAAAACGAGAAGACAATACAAAGCATCTTGATTTTTTTTTAAAAAAAATAGAAGTTGGATATTTTGGTGCCAGGACTTTGGTTGACATAACTATTATCTTTTAAAGTTTCTTACAATTATACAATTATTGTATGATTCAAAATGTTATTATACTTTTAGTTTGAGTAAATTACTTTATCTTACCTAAAGGCACCAAGAGTAATCATGTTTATTCAAGTGTAGGTACTATGTCTTTTGAGTAGTTGTGTGTCTTCATTCTCACTTTTCGTTTATTTCTTGTTTTTTTGTGTGTGTTTATTTTAGTATGTGGTGTAGTACGTGCATTCAGTGGGGTTAGGTGGCAGGACAGCAATAGGGTGAGCCTCGACGTTTAACAAAGGAGTTTAGTAATTTGTAAATAATAATAATAATAAAAAATATAATAAACTGACATTTTTGCCTAAATATTCAGGTCTTTCATCTGCATGCAGAATTTTCTTTACTTTGTCGTAATGGGATTTGAACCGATGATGTTTGGAATATTAATCCTGTGCACGATCTACTAATTCATCTATTTTACCTGGTGAAGAAATAAAATAAGCTCTGTCGAAACGCAGTGTACAAAAGAGCTCAGAAGGGGAAATGGAGGTAATGGGTTAGTCCGACCAAACACTGCCCGTAAGAAATCTTGTTGCAGACATTTGATGCACGTTAAGTCAGACGAGCTTGAATTGAAAATTATGAGAGTAAAATATGTTTTTAAAAACACACTTTTTTCTTGGGTAAGTGTTCAGTGTACTTGTTGGTACTGCCGTTATTATCAAAAGATAGATTTTAAGTAAAGAAGAATGTAGTAAGCACGAATCGTTTACAGCGGACTGTAGGCGATGACCTTTCCATGTATCCATAAGGAACGCGGGAGAAAGTGCGAAGAAGGGGAAGGGGGGGGGGGATCAATGAAAGTGGAAACAACACGGGTGGTTTCTCTCCCGAAGTCCACTTCTCCAGCAGCATATATTAAAGTGTGGCCGCTCACCTCTGGCCCGCAAAGACAGATTACATGGCCCATTGCATGATTCAGGTGCTACTCCTCGACAGTGACTTACAACGGAAACTCAACATCGTCTCTGTGAAATAACGTAGTAACCCCTACCAAAGCTACAGGTTGGGGTTGGATGTAAGCTAAGAATTAAATGCAGCATGAGGAAGGTGTACGTTCTATGCAACGAATAAATTTGAATTAGTTGAAAGGAAACCAATTTAATACTATATACGAGGCGCATTAAAAAAGAAGAGCCGATTATTTACAAAATGTGACTGACAAGTATGATGAGATCACGAGTGTGCAGTAACATCAACTGGTCTATTGGCGACCCAGCAATAATATTTTCGCCTGTCAGCTCTTGGTTATCGATTGCAATAGAGCGTGTTAAAATGGCTGTGCGATTACACAATCCCGCCAGTTGAGAAGTACGGTCTGTGATTCAATTTCTTAACGCCAAACGCCATAAGGCTGCCGAAATTCACAGAGAATTATGTGAAGAGTATGGTACGAGTGTAATAAGTGAAGAAGACGTACGATAAATGTGTAGTGTGTTCACACCCACCAAAGGCGAAAAAGTTCAAGCAACCTTTATCCGCATGAAAAGTCATGGCAACTGTTTTCTGGAACAACCAACGTGCTTTTGTTGCTTTTCAAGAAGCCGGGGAAAACAATCACATGGCAGACGTAGTCAGTAACAGTATCGTAACGAAGACTTGTCATACATAACCGACGATGAGGAATGCTGAGCTCAGGACTATTCTTAGTCATGGCAACGCTAGACCACACACTGTTTCGCTCACGATTCGGAGAGGAACTTCTTGATCATCCACCGTATAGTCCGGACCGTGCACCTAGTGACTATCATGTCTTCCTTCATCCCCAGAAAGTGGATTGCATAGGTGTTGAAAACGGCAGTGTAGGATTGGCTGAACTCCCAGGCGTTGAACTTTAGTGCAGAGGATATAAAGAGCTTGTACCACAGTACCAAAAGTGCTTTGAAAATAATGGTGACTGCTGAAAAATTAAGTGGATATGTACGTGTTTGTAACCACTAATACAGTGTTGCTACATTTCTTTTCTTGTTAGTGATTTCATATTTTGCTTCACAAAGTGTATTTCTAGACCATTCTTTATGCTCCTTGTATCGGTTAAAGTCAACTTATATATTTTATTTGGATTTCATTTGGCATCCAGTAGCCTAATAAGAAACTCTAATTCAGAAATTGTGTGAAATCACAGTGTGTGTTACAACGACCATAACGATGGCTCAGAATATTGGTTACTCATAAGTAGGGCTAGGATTTTCATGACCTGAAATCAGCAAAATATGCAAAATAAAATATGCTCTTATGACCTAAAATTGTACAAAATATGCACTATAATTTGAAAAATATGCTCTTATAACTGGACTGTTTCAAAGATCAATATCTAAATGCCGAGATATTTTCCATACGTACTATTTTTGGTTCACTTTATGGGCCCTGAGTTGCAATGCACATTGAATACTTTCTGTAAATTTTCAAAGAAAAATGAAAAACATTTTGCTGCAGTCCAAAAAAAAAAATAAAACCCTCAAGTGAACATGGGAGTAAAAACGAATCCACTTCGAAAATGACTGTATATTTCTTGAAAAAGCGAAAATATGCTGAATATGACAGAAAAATCCATCAAAATATGCTCTATCATGCAGAAATGGCCAAATATGCCCTTCAAAAGCACCTTAATTTGATTAGTTTCTTCATAATATGAATTTATATATGTTTAGGGAACACATGAACCTTACCAAAAAAAAATATGCTAAGTCATGAAAATCCTAGCCCTACTCATAAGAATGAATGCTATTAATGAGATTCTTAGGTGCAATATGTTAAAATTATTATTATTATTTGAAGTAGAGTTAAGACAGGAAAGCATACCTGGAGTATGTTAAGCTGATCCGCACAATGATCCAGAATAAATAACAACAAGAAGGGTGAGGAAAGTTCGACAACTGATAAATGTTGCAAAGATGATAGACAGGAAGGCGCCATGAAACAGAATGCTTTTCATTTTTGTTCTTATATTATGTTATTTTCTATGTCTTTAGCTTAAACCCGACAATGAAGATGAATGATGATTAGGTTAAAATTATGAAGGCACCATCTCATACCTCTATCGGCTCTCGAATCGGAAATATTTTGTCAATGTTGCATTACGTACGAAGAGCTTAACATTTGAGAAAGTCAAGATTTTGTAAGGAACACTATAGAATAACTTAAGGAAATTTACAGAGAAAAAAACAACCTTGCAACTTGAAGTCTGTTAGATACCCTATGTAAAGGAATATCTATCGAATGTCATCCACCAAGCAGACTTTACTTTCCACTGAAATAAGAAAAGAAATCATCTATACATATAATTCCTACTCTGCAGTTACATTCTTTAGAAATGTGTACTGTAAGAAGAGAACATTTTACCACAGTAATCCCTTGTGAAAATAATCAGACAAGTTGAAGTTGAGCGAGCGCGAAGTGGCTGGAGAAACAAACAAAGCACAAAATTAAGAGCAAGTGCTTTTGCTGCGCGTGGGCTTGGCAAACACAGCTGCCTCTCCTTTCCGGTCACGAACGGTCTTCAGCGCCTTCCACAACTGGTTCTCGCGACAAGATGGGTTGAAGGGGATTTGCAGACTTTCCTCCAGTGTAGATAAAGGACTAACCTCCGCCATCCATGCAACAGAATATTTATGAAAATCCACTCAGTGTCTAATGCTGCGCAGCTTATCAAATTCCTATTTCGGGCATAGGGCCGTACACCCACCGGCGAAAGAAACAGTAGGCGAATTGTCCACCACCATTTTCATTCGGTCTGAATTACACAATGTGATGACAATGAATTGAAATAATGACGACAATAAGCAGAGAACAATGCCTGCTTGGAACCAACATACTTTCATTCCTTAAAACCACACAGGATGTAGAATAAAAAAATAATTAAATTAGCGGTGGACAATTTGCTTACCATTATCTTTGCCATTGACTGTACATGCATAGGCGTCGAACAGGTTCCTCCACCTTCCATGCTTCATTTCAAGTTACCAAATACCAGAAAGCTTGACATTTTATTTTTATTGTTAAGAACAGAAATAAAGTTTAATTACTTGGTATTCGAACAGAACAACGAAGCAGAAAATGTATTAAATCGAGGCATTAAACATAAAAGACAGGAACCAGTTTATGTATCTATATTTTATCATTTAAACCAAAAAATAAATTGTTTCACAGTTTTCAAAATTCCAAAAATTTGAGTATTAGGTGAACGGTTACCACTAAAATTTTCCCCTAACCTTTAAAACTTTTTCTAGAACGACGTGTGCAAAAATAAATTACGAACTAGAATAGCTATGCATTTCAATACATTAACTACATGAAATGTAAATAATAATAAAAAACCAGTTGTTTTCCATATACGCTCATCTGGTGGATCGAGTAGAAGGGTCTTCCTAAGGATATAATAATAAAAACTTTCGAATAAAATTGGTTTATTTTTATTAGTTTATAATAGTCATAATATTATAACAATAATCATAAGCATGACAATAATCATTATTGTTGTTACTATTTCTACTATTCAAATTTCTCGCGACGCCAAAGCGTACGAGTGTGTCTTGACAGCAAGATGTCATCCCGCTTGCACCTCTGTATTTCCCTTTAGCCTTTTTGCTAGCAAGATTTAAATTATATAATTACAATAGCAAAAGCCAGTACAGAAATCACTAATCAGGATTCAATCCCTGAAGATGAGAGTGACCTTACCTCTCGAAAGCCTTTCCGAAAATCACCTGGCTGATTGCTCGAGAAAACCTCTTCAATATTCGCCGCCAGGAAAGCTTCAAGAATTATTATACATATACGATTAATATGCAATATACAATATGTTTCTACGATTATTGTCACATTAAATGATCAATTCTATACGCTGGAGGGTGGAACGATTCATTACCTTAGTTTACTGTTTATTTCTTGGCATTTACTTACACTGACGGGTAACACGAAGCCATCTTTTATTTATTCTTATAACGTCATCTTTAATGTCATAATTAATATTTTCAGATATCTGCAGAACTAAGTGACCGATTTTGGTACGTATTGTAAACTGAACTCGTTAGAACATTAAACTTTCCACAAAAGTTGCAAGAAGAATATGTAACGTCAAACGTACTGTTCGCAAAGGAAGTGGGTAGGTTGGATAATATTTGATCCAATTGATTGAGTTGGTGTTTTAAGTCCACTTTATGCACAGTAAGGCTAATCGAGAGGACCTACAGTTTAAAGTAGAATCCGAACCACTATGTGCCTCCATCGGGTATCAAACCCGGGACCCCTTGATTACAAGGCAACGACGCTACCATTGCGTCATCTGGGAGGCCCAATATTTGATCCAAACTTGTATATTTTTGAGATATACAGCATAAATGTCCTCTCCACCCATTCCGAATAACGTTTCGATTCACGTATCATACGGGAAGGACGCCACTATTGACAGTGTGCAAGGCTCTACTTGGAATTACGCCTAGATCAGTGGACACTCCATATGCTTAATCTTATGAGGAATGCCCCAACGTATTTGCACACCATATGGATCTGCTCTGTTTAATTCCCTTCCCCCTTCGTTTTCTTTCTTAATGGTTAATATTTGCTCTTCCGGTGGACGAGACGATATCCTGCAAGTGCTAAGTCCATTAAAGATGAAGCCGGTGTTTGCACTTAAAGACATTTTTTGAGGGGCGCATGGGCTCCACCGTGCTAATTAGCATAGACCGTTCCGTGTATGGGTAGATGGAGAACTTGCGCGTTCAATAACTCCTTGAGTGGGAGAAAAAGTAAAGGACACACTCGTCATTCTCGCATGTGGATTAGTTATGTCGCAGGGACTAATGCCCAGCTCTTGAATTTCGTGGGCCACGCAGCTAATAATAACAGTTTGAATTATTTCACAGGACTTCCGTATGGTTATCAAAGGGTTTGCTAGGGAAATAGGAGTTTGCCAGCGTTAACTCTTAATGTTTTCCATTGTCAAGAACACAGATGCTGCATCTAGCCCAGGACAAAAAAAACCATCGCATCAAGCTAAGATTACCCCTGTTATGTTCTTTCGCTGCATTCGTGCGTATCTTGTCTATTTATCAACGCATCTCAATTATATCCCAATGTGGAAATCGCCATCTGTATAAATTTTAGTATTGCACTAGATCTAAAAAATAATAACTGACTTGAAAAGTTAGGGTGTTACACACATATAGATATGCATGTATATACAGTAAAACCTCGTTAATCCGGACTAATGGGGGAATAAGTTGACCGGTTTAACGAAAGTCCGGATTAGCTGAAATAACCTAAAAGAACAGTAGAAAGTGCATTAAAACTGCGTTTATAGTAACAAAACACGTTCATTATGGTGTATTTAAAGGGCATAGGTTTGTACGGCCACGTATTATAGTGACCAGTTTTTTCGAGAATATGCGGAGGGTATTCCTGTGTCAATGCGTCTTCTTCCCGAAAGCCTGCGGGAAACAGAATTTCATCAGTGGTTGACTGCCTTTTTCTTTGGGAAGTTCACCCTTGGACGTTGGATGTTTTTAGCCGTTACGGAGCAATATGACGAATGCGATTATTGACTTCTAGCCACATTTAAAACCTTGAATTTCACGGGTCTTTTTTTTGTTTCTTTGTTTTTTGCCTGTTCGGATTAAGCGAAGGCCGGTTTATCGGGGTCCGCATTAACGAGGTTTTACTGTATATCGATGTAGTTGTGTTTGTGGAGATCTATGGAAACGCACTAAGGCATGAATTCCTAAAGTTTTTCGTTCCACGGCGCCCTTAGTGTTTCAAAATGTTTCCGCGCCGAACAAGTCAGAATGTAGACCCATCTAACACTTGCAACGCTCAGGTTAGGTTGCTTGCCTTAAGTTAAAAAATATAAAATGTTTTTGAATTTGAAATAGATGTTTATGTAGAAAGTACTAAGTAAGCACATATTTTGAACAACCATATAATTTGTGAAAATATTGAAACATTTCGCGGCACCCCACGACGCCGGCGCGCACACTTTAGAAACCACTGCAATAAGGAACATTATTATTCTGATGAACGCTAATTTCTCACACCACTGATATTGTGCTAATCTAATGGTTCATAATTATTCATATGAATGCTAATTTCTGTTACCAACTGATATCTTACTAAAATAATGCTTCATGACGACTGATTTTCGTGTGGGCAATTTTATGTGTCCTGTTGGAGAGTGAGCATACTTAGCAGTAGAACCTGAGGGTAGAACTACTATTGTGGTCTACAAGGGTGGAAAAAGGAGGACATTTTTTTTCCTAAATTGTCGCCAGTCTTTCCATAACGACTTATTAAGTTAGATGGTACATACAAGATTATGTTCTACCAAGGGTACATACGATAAGAATACACAAATTATCGAAAATATCGAAAGTATCCTTGGATGAAGTTCATTCCTGGTCGCTATTGTTACTCGCTGCAACTTCCGTGCGTTTAAGAAGGAAGATGATAATAATAATAATAATACAATCAAAGATCATTCTCGTTTGTATGTTAATAGCTTAAAAAGCAAATTTTAGCAGAATTGAGTAAACTGTCATCTGATGAAACATTACTTCCAATCGAAATCATAAATTTTCATGATATCATTCGCATAGAGCAGTTGAGAATACGTCAAACTAAAACAAAGAGATGTTTCTCTTGTTTGTATTGTCAGTTAAGGATTCTTTACAGACTTAAATGACTGTGCTTGCGAATTGGTAAGCCCTTGCCGACCTCTGTGGCGGAGTGGTTAGCGTAGCGTGCTACGACGCCAGGGGTCCCGGGTTTGAATCCTGGCACACTCATGGGTGATATTTGTGAAGTCCGTTCATCAATTTTATCACTCATCCTCATCTTCATATTTGCTATTAGCCAAAAGTGGCAGAAAAGCGAAGTGAAATAAAACAAATCAATCAATCAATGAATTGGTAAGCTCTTAGGTGAGCGTCTAACATCATGTTTCTTAATAGGTTTATTTAAAGGATAATTTGCATAGTGCCAAGCGAGCGATAAATTAAAAGGTTTACTTCAATGCAGGTGATGCCACTCTGATATACCTTTCTTGTCCTCCGTAACATGTTCCAAGTGACCCCTGAACCCTTATCCCCAAGTCAGCGAGTGTTTATGCTAGGAAGACGTGGGTTCTCACGTTTCGTAAGTAAATATTGCTCATTCATGACCTGTGCTAGCGTGTATTTATGTATAGTTTTACATGCGCAAGTTAAAGAAGGTAATTTGCTTGTAAACGAGGCAAGGGTACTTAACAGATGCATACTCTAAACCAAGGATATCGTGAATTATATTCTAGTAGTCACAGTTTAGACATTTGGTTACATCACATGTTACTCACTAGCTGTATGTGGTAATTAAAACGGAAACACTTTTCATTGCGAAAAAAACTGTTCTCTTGCTACCTGGAATATCCATGTTCTCCCACGAAGTGCTGTTGTGAATCATACCACCAAATGACGGTGCGTGAGTAAATGTTCCAGTAACCCTTCAGCCACCTCTGATGATCTCACCGCAAGTGACCTTCGAGGGGCGACTGCAGTGAAAAATTAAACAACGTCCTCATTGGACACCTCCTCCACTTTGGTTTTCAGTCCTTTATGTAACACAATCGCGATTCGTGGGAGATCACACAATTTCAGGCGGACTGTGAGTAATGGAAGGACGCTGCGATTCACCATGTCCCAACGGCAAAGCCAATTAGTGGAAGCCGGATTTCCGGACATCTCTTATGTTGTACGATTCCGTTCGAAATTCAGGTTTTGCATGGCTGCATTTTGATTGCTTAAACTTCTGTACACTTGGTTTCGTGAAATACAGAAGGCGCGGATTGAAACGAAGCTAGGGAATGAATTATACATCACTTGAGGGAAGAAAAGCAAATGATACCCAACTATATTAGCTACCTCGGATCGCTTGTGGAGATTTTCAGACCGAAGCAACACGCGACACGTGTCGCTTGAGCATTTCTCCAATCGAAAGTGCTACGACGCCAGGGGTCTCGGGTTCGAATCCTGGCCTGGGCATGGATGTTTGTGAGAGTCCATTCACCATTCATCAATTTCATCATATCATAACTCATTCCCATCTTCGCAAATTAGACAAAAGTGGCACAAGAAGCGAAGTAAAACAAAGCAACTCAAGAACAACCAATCGAAAGCATGCTTGCGCGGCCTGCTGGACCGCTACGTTAAGGTTGCTGTTGGTTGGTTCCTTCCCAAGCCGCAAACGTTGCCTGTCGCTTCGGTGTGAATTCTCCCGAAGCGACACGCGTCCCGTGTCACTTGAAGGTGTCATCAAAGCAGACTTGTGTAGCCTGTTAAGCCGCTACGGTGTGAATCGTTGATACTGATTAGGTTGTTCCCAAAAAACATGTATCGATTGTCGGTTCGGTATTCTCCCTAAATGAACTTTAAAACGAAGTGACAAGCAACGCGAGGATTTCATACCGAAGCGACAAGCAACAAGTTGTAAACGACACTACCAGTCCCGAGTATTGGCCAAACTAAAAGTCCACTTTACGCTTAGATAGGCTAATCGGGACTGGATTTACCAGTTGGAGTTTGATGCTGATCATGCAACTTTTACCATGGCCGAGATCGAGCCTGTGTGAAGTATTTATACTCTGCGTGATTCCAAGGCACAGGGGAAGGCTTTACATTTTTAATAACAACCCTTTATCAACAACTGATGTCACGGGCTTCTTGTAACTCAAACTGCTGCAAATACTGTATCTGATGAATTGAAAGCCTAATAAATATCAAATTGTTATCTTGTGAATTGTTTCTATTTCTTAACTTGTTTCTCCGCTCCGTCTAGCCCTCCCCCTCTGTGTGTGTGTGTGTGTGTGTGTGTGTGTGTGGTCGGCAAGAGTTTGTTCAAAAACGTTACTTATCGATATATCAGACATTACGGAAGTACAAGATAAAATTTGGGCTAAAAAGTCCATTGAACATTAGCTGACTTCCAGTGCAAATTAAGTTCATTAATGTGTTACAAGCCATTGCAACTACAAACAAAAATTTGGTGTACAAGGAGGGAGAAAACGAGCAATATGCCGATCTCAACCATCACGATTGTTCTGCATACCTGAACTTAGGAAGAAAGAATAAATATTCCGTGAATATCCACGGTCAATTTCAGTTGGTTGTGATGCAGAAGTGATGATATGATGAAATTGATGAATGGACACTAAAAAAAAATCATGTCCAGGCCTGGATTCGAACCAAGAACCTCTGGCTTCATAGCGCGCTGTGCTAATTACTCTGCTACGGAGGTCGGCAATGTAACAAGTTAAAGGAGAAATTAATTGTTTTTGGTGTCACGGATGGGACACAATAGAAAACCAATCAAAAGTTAAACAAACTGTATGTAAAATATCTTCTACAATTTACTAAATTATGCACGTGTATATAATACATGATGTTTATTCAAATGACAGTTTAAGGTCGTCGACTCACAAGACAGAATAAAATCACAGCGTTGCATTTAATTTAAAAAAAATATATATTCAGGAGCAATTTGACAGTGTCTCGCTGGAAGAATGTTGAAGTAGCTTAGGATTCGAAAATTGTAAGTTGATTAGAACTAAACTAGAGAAAATGGATTAACATCTTCAATGTGTACAGAATGTTATGTAATTTTAGAGTAAATGGATTGAATTCTGGATGATACTACAGCACAGACTGAAAATTTAAGTTTTCTTGCAACCTGTTCAACATAAATTACTAGATCAATTCGCTTCTAATGAATCAACATGGATATAGGAATGATATAATAATAATAATCTTCCTTCACTTCTTCTACTACTTTGTCAGAAGAACCTGTATGAGATTTTTCGCTTCTAGAACTGGAAGACCCTTACAATTTACATGTTCCCATTTCTTTCCTATTTACATCAAACCTCTGTAATTTACACCTGTTCTCCAGTTTATATATATATATACATATAAAAGTAATATTAGGAGTAAAAATATCCTCAGTGACGCATTGAGAACAGAATCATTTTAACCTAACAACCACTGTCCTCCACTGTGACTGAAAAAAACAGATCAGAATACGCTGAAAGAGAATAGAGCTCCACAAGTCGTCAGGACTCCTACAACATCCAAGCATGTCCGATCACTACAAAAACAAGGAAAAAAAGATCGGAGGACAGAGAAGATCGAAAAAGAGACGAAGAAGAAAGTCGTAAACACGACCACAAACCCTTTCTTTTCACTTTTAACCGCTGCTTCGGAAGAATGACCTTGTCCCGAGAATCGTCCCTCTCCTCGGTGCAGGAATATTCAGGAATGTAGAAAGGAAGGAAGGAGGTGTGCAATATTTTCCGAACCCTCTGGCAGTGACTCGGTAAACCGAGGCCACTGCGCATGCGCACTCGGGCGCGGAGTTCAAGCCGAGAGTGCCTCATATTGGCTCCCCACCTGTCTGCTCCACTATAGTGCATTGTGTGTCTGAGCGCATCAGCATCGTGCAAACGGAACGACCTATCTTGTGACCACCGCAGTGGCTTGGCTGTAGAACATTTGCGGCTACCGGTAAGTTTCGATTTCGTTAGAGCTTTCGGTTCTGTGCATGCGCCAATTGGAATTTCCAATATATGAGTTCATAAGGTGGTGTTTTTCATTCATAACTGAAAAAAAAAGTGCGTTAATGTTGCAAAAATTGGTACTGTACAAGCCGTTGATTCTCGCAATGGAGCAGATGTGTGAACTAAATAAATCTCTCCTAAAGGTGTCTAGAACTTACGGTTTGAATGCCAATTAATAGATCTACATTGGCCTCCTGTAGATACACTGTGCATACCCCAAAATCTCAGTTCGTTAAGTGCAAGTGACTCAATTCTACAAACTTCACTTCGTCAGTTACCATTGGAATTAACTCAATGAACATTACTAGAAGCACGTTTGTGCACCGGTAGCACCAGTGAACCTCGTAACAGAAAATTGTACTTATCGGATATCCTTTTGGTGGTGCTTTATCACCTACAGTGATCACTCTTCCATTTCATCTTGAACGTCTAAGCCAACAGTTCATTCTTACACATATAAGAAAAGGACCAACCACGAAGTTATATTCCTTTTACAAAATTTTGCAAATTCTATTACACACAAAGATCACTACTATTCTGCTATTGAGCATATTGGAACTGTTTACAAGCAAAGTCTGACGTTTATATTACCACAAAATCTGCAATTACAAGGCTGAATGAAAGAGCTTATTTATAATCATTTTTGCTTTTCAATTTTAACTAACTTCATGGAAATTAAGCAGACCTTTCCTGCACACAGCTTGATCCAGTTTCCAAAATCGTGCCAGAGTACTATATTCAGTATTGTCGATCAAATGATGATGGAAATAACGATTTTTTTTTATTTAAGGATTTGACGAGTCTCTCAAATTTAACGTGAATATTTCATGAAAAAGTATGAATTTAATCTGTTTCTTTGGAACTGGGAAGAAATAGACATTCGAGTTACCACGTTACTTCATTGTAATGGCGATAATGTGTTTATATTTAAGTAATAAAAATCTTAACGTTAACATTATCTAAAGACGTTATAAAACATAAAACCAGATACTGAGATCCCACTGTTACTGTGCCACACAACCCCCCACCCCATACTACACACGCGCACGCATACACAGCTAGGTTACTAGAATTTTCTTAGGAAGGTTGGACCAAAGGGGAGAGATTCCACTTTGTTATAAGTTTATTCTTCCAGGGAACCTTTAGTTTTTGGGGAAAAGGTGATCCTAATAACTTACATCTCCAATGTACCCCATCCCCCCCGTGTTTCCGCACCTACAAATAAATTTGATTTTTTTGTCATGTCAGTGCTAATAATTGAACGGGTGTACATTTTACGCGCCATATTATTGACTGGGGGGGGGGGGGTCTGACACGAAAGTACTCTGGCTTCGAATTTGCGTGTGGATGATCTCAGGTTGGCATTCCTCGAAGAGTGTCCTGCACAAAAAGACTCTGGGGTTCACTCAACTTCTAATGGGTGTCTGGCGGCAAACTGGACGTGCAAAAGCGGTTGGAACATGGTACTGATCATATCACCTCCACTATGGCCGATATCGAGATATACAGGACCGTAACTCCACACCCCCTTATTTGCTTTCCTTGTACGATGCACCATTTTAACCTTTACGATGCAAACGTAGTGCTGGAATATTTTATGATAATTTTGTGTATCGTTTCAAGGTAAATAACAGGTATAGATATTATAATTAGTTCATGTATAAAACTTGTGTTTTTCTTATAAATTTTATTTTACTTCGCTTCTTGTGACACTTTTGGCTAATTTGCAAAGGTGGGAATGAGTGATGATGTGATGAAATTGGTGAATGGACACTCACAAAAATTCATGCCCAGGTCGGGATTCGAACCCGGCCTCATTAGAGTAAATATGATTAATTGATTTGGTTATTGTTACGTCGCTTTCTGCCACTTCTGGCTAAGCGACGACGAGGATGATATGACGAAGGGAAGGGTAGATAAATATGTTTAACACACCAAAACCGATCCAAGACCTGAAGATACGACAAATGTCTTTGAAAAGTAGAGACGACCATGAATCAGACAGAATTAATACATATGACTTCCACAATATACATACACACGTTGAAGAATCCAGAGCTGCTCATTTAGACATCATCATTTCTGCCTGAAAACAGCGTAAATGCAACACTTTATCCACTCTCATAATACCTGACTGCTTAAAGAGGACACAATTGAACGGCAATGCAAAAATATAGTTTTTTTGTCGAATGCTGGTATAATTATCAAAGTTAATAAAGGTCAAATTGGATATTGTATCTAAACATTTCGTAAGGAGGATCAGGGGCTCTAAACTCGTTGAATACTGTTTTTCTTCTTGGGAATGCTGATTTCCACATCTTTTCGATAATTCAACAGCATATCTTTGTTTGAAAAATGTCGGGCACTTTTTGAGGTGGGGAGATATAGCCCTCTTTCACAAGCCAAAAGTGACATTTTATGATAAATTAGAGGAAATAATATTTGATATATGAAAATAACGAAAGTTACACAACACCAAGCATCAGACACACAACACTAAAGGTACGGCACTGGAAGCCGAAAACATTTTTAATCCTCCAATATTTATTAATCACGCTGTCCTCCGCCAAGCCCTCCATATATTACATTTAAATCTATAAGCCGGTGTCTGGAAAACTGGCTCTTTTAAGGGGTGAAATATTACTTTGTGTAGTGCCTCGCATTTTGATTCGCTGCAGAGTTTGAACGAGAGGTACATTTTTTTGTCGTGACTCTTGAGCTTGTAACGGATATAAATAGCTTTTCGTTATAGGAGCAATTACCATAAAACCTGTGCGTGCATTTAAATAACCCTCTACGCTATTACTTCCTTCATTTTAACCTACCACCTGGTATTCTATTCATATTTACGGCAATACATTCAATCGCATGTAAAATTTACTAACAATAACAAAAATTAATAACAGAAGTAACGTTCCAAGGTTTAAATGATGGTTTCACGGCATGAGCCTAATGTTAGAGCGACAGAACGACTCTCTCATTTTATACGAGAGAGAGAGAGAGAGAAATGAATGTGGGTGTATTCACCCCCCCCCCCAAACCTCGCAATCCCTTGGTATATGGATTGTTCAAAACTGTACGTATGTGTATGTGGGTGTAACTTACACACACAAACATACATACATATAAAATCACGCTAGATGGTGGGTAGTCAGCTGCTAATAATCATTTGTGTCGACCTAGTGTGAAAAGATAGATAAAGTGTCATACATACAAATATACACACTTGAAATATGAATGGGTCTTTTGTATCTATCATAACCTCTCTTCGAAGGTAGTTTTCGCCACTGCACATACATACACACAGAGAATTGATTGATTGATTGAATTGATGTTTAAGTCCACTTTATGCAAAGTAAGGCTAATCGGGACTGGACCTACAGTTTAAAGTGGGATCGAACCACTATGTGCTTCCACCGGGTATCGACCCCGTGACCCAGAGACAAAGAGGAGACACTTGACTACTTAATAAGTTCCGCATTGTATATTGCAATATATCAAATTCTACTTATGTACGCGTACCAATTCCACATATTGTTACAGTTCGGGAAACTAGGAACTAGTGATACACAGATTTTAGAAATTCCGAATCGGTTATCAGAATTCTAATTCGTAACGGTATCACGCTCCTCAGTAAATAATTGGAATGGAATTAAAAGGACCATGGTATAGCTTCGGTAGAACGTAAGGTTCCTATAGACAAAATGTCCTACCTAAGGTTTGAAAATGTTTGCATTTCTTTTAAAAAGGGAGAACTAAAAAGTGATAGCAAAAATGTAAAGAGTAGCTACACTCCTTTGTGCAAGCAAAAATAGTACGGAGTGTCCAAAATATTCTAAGTAACGTTAGGCATATTATTTTTATGAAAAAAAGATGCAAATCTTTGGATCAATCACGGTACATATGAGTAAATGTGGTTTAAAATATTGGTTACCGCGGCAATGATGAGATCTGTGTCAATCGATTGACTGATTGATTCATTTGGTTCATTGCACTTCGATTTTGTGCCACTTTTGGCTAAGCGCGAAGATGAGGATGAGTGATTATATGATGAAATTGATGAAGGGAGACTCACAAACATCCATGTGCAGGCCGGAATTCGAAGCCGGAGCTCCCTTCGTCGTATCGTGCTGTGCTAACCACTTCGCCATGTAAATCAGTGGTTGTCCTGTAATCTTCCGTAAGTGTTCCTTTTAGGAACCCTTTAGTAATAGCCTGGATGTGTTAGAGAGCTGGTAAAAGTATGAATCATCAGCCGGAAATAACCCACCCGATTGTCAGAAACCTTATTTTACTTGTAATGTACTTTTGTTATTTTATGCTGCTTTTCTACCACTATTAGCTAATCGTTGACGTTGAGAATGAATGATGATTAGAAGAAACACCCATGCCCATGGCCAGGATTCGAGCCCGGAGCCGTGAACAAGAAGTACTAAGTACTGCTGACACAGAGTTTTAACCTTTCCAATGATTTCTTGGAGACGGTGACAGTGTTTTAACCAACGCTTTTAGATTTTTTAAGAAGAGCAGGCCTTTAACACTGTTTCTGAAGTAGTTTTTAGAGAATCCCTATCTTCTGTGTTTGTCCTACGCAGGTCCATTTACAACTTGCATCTTGAACCTTTTTCAAGGGGCTCTTTTCCTTTTTTTACAATTTTACTTTAAGGGTTTTACATAAAGGGCTTTTCCCCGTATACACGGAAGGGTGTAAAATGGCCATACGTGCCGATGCACCCAACAATTTTAAATCAATCAATCACTACGTATGACCGATGTACAGAATAAACAGCAAAATCAAACCTGGGTGTTACTTGTGTGGTACCCTGTACTGTCACTGTTTTACAAGCGTTATGTCAAAGAGATTTCGAATTTTACACTCATTTCCCATGTTCCAGTAGCGTTCTGACAAGTGTGCGACACTTCGCCGTTTAGTTCTGCAACTTATGCAACCAACGTTCTTTTCCGTCTCCCGTGTTCACAAGGTAGGTGAAGTTTTCACTTCCCTGACGTAAAAATACTTTCTGCGCGTCGCACGAGCCTTTCATTGCCCCGCCACGTGGGAACGGGCGAGCTTGCTTCGAGGTTTGCGATCGCTCGAAGAAAAATCACATCAATACATTTTAGTACTTCGGAAAAGGGGTGTGTTTATGAGAACTACGATACGTGGATTAAATTTATGGAGCAATACATAGCGTATTAATTTCTCTTAACACTTTCCTTGTTTGAAATATCGGCCGTTATATTACCGTAACGGCACTTTTAAAGCTGCACAGGTTGACACGTTAGGGAGAACACGTGTACACTTCAGAAGCAAAAATCAATTGGAAAGCTTTGGATTTTTAGTAATTGTCACAAACTGGTTCTTTACAAAAATTCCTAGGAGCCTCAAAAACGATACGAGTTGTTGGAATTTTCCCCGCCCTACCATCAATCGAGGTGGCTAATCTGGTTGGAGCTATGTTCTCGCCACCCAAAAATCTGCATTCGAGTTCCGGCTTCGGTATGAATGTTCTTCGTAAGTAACTCTTCACAAATTTCAACTAATAGTCAGTCATCCTCATCGTCGCGATAAGTATACATAGGCAGAAAAGTTTAAAAAAAAGAAAAAAAATACTATCTCTGGAATTCAAGGTTTTGATTGGAAAAAGGCTTTTAGAATTTACAGAGGTTTATTTTAAATCAACTCGTAACGAGGCAAGTGATTTAGCAATTCGTTTAAAGAAGCTACGACGTGTAAAGCTATGGACCGACCTTCGTGGCGGAGGGGTTAGCACACCGCGGTACGACGTCAGGGGTCCCGGGTTCGAATCCCGTCCTGGGCGTGGGTTTTCTTTATGGTTTATAAATTTCTTCATATCATAACTCATCCTGATCGTAAATAATAGTCAAAGTGGTAGAAAAAACGACGCTAAATAAAAAATATATCACATTCAATTATAAACCTATGGCCTGTACAGGGTCCCTCAAAAACCTCGTGTGTCTATTGAGGGTATATTTGTCGTTATTGAATGAGATAAAATATCAGAGTAGGCGTAATTCGAACCCATGGAATAACAACTTAACTACAACCAAAACAACATAACTGCAGGCAATTGTTAGATTCAGCTTCTTGAAATCCCTATTCACATCTTTAAGTAATCACATTTTGCGTGATCGTGTTTTACATTAAAGGGTTTCCCCGATGGCGCAATGGTAGAGTCGTCGCCTTGTAATCAAGGAGTCCCTGGTTCGATTCCCGGTGGAGGCACATAGTGGTTCATATCCCACTTTAAACTGTAGGTCCAGTCCCGATTAGCCTTCTGTGAAAGTCAAATGAAAACCTTGTGCGACAAAAATTATATAACAGATTGAATAACCTTAAAAAATACATTTTTGTCATTTTAAATATCGCGTCTCCTTTACACACACTTGCATGAGTGAAGAGCAATGATTGTATTCCCTATGGAAACCTGAAACTTTTAGGAATTCTTTGGCAAATGAAAATTCAATATATCTGTGTGTGCTGACCACACCAACATGTTCACGAAGGGAGGAGGAAGCCAGCCCGACAATGGCCTCAGTTCTCAAGCAGATGTCTTGGAAAGACCTTCGCAGTTAGCTGATACGCGCATCGAAATGTTCTTCTTCTTGCGGTATGTAATACAGGCGCTAACTCAGACTTTACAATATATCTATATCAGCAACGGGTCTATGCTAAAATGCAGCAAACGTGTGTAACCCTAAATGCAGAAGTGTAACCCTACATGCAGATATCAACTGCATAAGAAGCAAACAAATTAAGATTTTGATTCTCCCTCGTATGTTCAATTTTATATTACAAAATATCAACTCTGAAACATATTTGAACCAAGTAGCCTTATAATTTTTTTTTGCATGTAGTCATTGTAGGCCAAATGAAACTTCGACAATTAAGTTGGTTGTCGAAACATTCAGGATGTGATGCATACATTACGTCTATGCACATTAATCTTGCCGTTGAATAGGTCATCATAAGGTACATCGACTCTGTGAACTTGTACATTTCTTATTTTGCCTCGCTTTTAATTAGATGAGAATCATGAAGGAACACAAAGGAACACCGATGTCCAGGGACTCGAACCCGGAACCTACAGCAGGAAAATCGTGACTCCACCATTCAACGTGTACGAATTAAATTGCAGTTACGATTAAACTGGTCCCCTCACGTCCCCTCCAAATCACTCCTAATATCCTGACACTTAGGCAACCCACCTAACTCTTTGTGTTGCTAGGTTGCAATCTGCACGGGGTAATATCCGTGTCCAATTTACCACTTGGCACAAAATAAACAAATTAATTGGGGGTAAAAAAAACACTAAAAAAAACAATATCCTCGCACTTGCTCGCTGCGGACGGCAAGGAGACGAGACATACACAGCGTGTGTCACCTCACAAACTTTCACAGCGTATAAACATCAATGATTCATTAATGGATTGATTTGCTTTATTTTACTTCTCTTTTTGTGAAACTTTTGGCTAATTTGCGAAGATGGGGATGAGTGATGGCATTATGAAATTGATGAATGGACACTCACAAACAACCATGCGCAGGCCAGGATTCGAACCCGGGCCGACAAAAGATCAATGAGAAAACCAACTTTTCTTAGCAATGTTTTCAGGCAAGCCTTTGAACGCTACAAAACCTCGAAAACGGAATAGTATCTTGAATATATACAACCGTGCAGCACAGCGTCATCATTACCACTATTGCAAACACTTCGTAACTATCACTATAAATATAATACAGGGTGCGGCAACTAAACCTGGCGGTTTTTAATTACAAATAAAAACAAAACTCTTTAATGCAACGAAGTTAATTTCATACACGTTGTGCTACATTTCAAAGCATTTTAGGAAAATAACACGAGAGGCAGTTTCATACAGTTTCTTGACAAGGACAGTTCATTATTTGAATAGAACAGCTGTGAGGCGTGTCAACTAAATCTGTTGGTTTTTACATCAATACTGAACGAAATTTGCTCGAGGTAACGATATTCAGCTGTTCGCTATCTCAAAGCATGTCAGTCAGCATGGAGCAGTGGTCAGCACAACCAAGAGCTCTTGTGGTTGAGACATTTTTCCTAATGAATGTGTGGTGGAAATGCAGCGTGACTTCCTTCCATTAACACTCTTACATTCACCGTAATCTACATGTTCCCAGTCGGAATACCATCTTACTGTGTGTAAGGAACTTCAAGGAGACGGCATCAGCAATGAAAAGAACTCCTGGTGGACATCGTAAGATTCGAAATCCCGAGAACATCCAACGAATTCGGTTTTGAGGAGTCATCCAAAACAGGAACTGTCCTTGTCAAGAAACTGCATGAAACTGCCACCCATGCTATTTTGTTAAAATACATTGAGATGTAGCACAGCACTATAATTGGGCTCGGCCTGTTGAGCTCTATCAATAAATAAATAAATAAATTGACTTCGTTGTATGAAAGAGTTGTGTTTCTATTTGTAATTAAAAAACGTCAGGTTTATTTGCCGGACCCTGTATATCACTTATATACAAATAATCACATAGATATACGCTCATTAATTCTGATGAAGTAACACTGCAAAGTAAATTTATCAATACCAGACCAATACTGTCTGATTAAAAAATATAGATACTCGACTTGGACTCCAATTTAAAATTAACCAGTAGACTTACATAAAAACGAGTTACATCAAACTTTAACTTATACAATTCTGTGTTAATCTATGCCAACCATTTTTTTTTTCGAGATTTTTGTATTTTGTATCGTCGCGAGAACAAAAAGTGTATTTTTTTTAGTTTTGCAAACGATCTCTCTCTTTAAAATTCTGTAAATAAGAAACGAGTGGTCCGATCGTAATGAAATTTTAGTACGTTGCAGGCAGAAAAGTTTTAAAAACAAATCTTAATTTTCAGATTTTTAAAATGTCAAAAAACCCGTTCTTATCAATTTTGCGAAACACCTTTTTTTATAGTACTGGGTAGTCATAGAAATACAATATTGGTCTTGTTTTGAATCTCTTTCCATCTGTTTTCAAAATCCATTATCACTGTCAATTCACACTGCGAAACCGATTTTATACAGAATGTTATGCAAAGTGGTCAGATGCCCTGAGAAACTTTTGCTCAACCATCACGGTAGTTTGTGCAAGTTACAATGGAATTTTACATTCCACTGTTGCAACTGTAGTATACTCAGCATCTTCTATTTCACTGGTAAAACTAATTGTAATTTTTAATTTTTTGGTCATGTTAAACGGGAATTATGCACGATTACTGGATATGAAAATAAATAAAACAAGTCAAAAAATTACTCCTCCCGTAGCTTTAGTGTTGTATTGAAGAAAAGATCTACAATGTTGAAAATAACGTCCTTATTATTCTGTTCAGTTACGACGCTCTTCAATTTCTCGGTTAATCACGGCGATGAGAGCCATGAAAGAGATGAAACACAATGGTAAAGCCATGCCTTACCCAGTACTCAAACATGCGACCTCTGGTATCGAAGAGCGTTACGCTGACCACTCCACCACGGAGAACGGCAATTTCTGCATTTTGTAAATACGGATTCTTACTCTGGTCGACGAGAAGTGATTCTGCTCCGAAGTATGGGCCACACCCGTCTTACGCATAGGCATCTGCTGTCACTACGTTGTCTTGTGGCATTGTTGATGAGGCAGAATGTGCCGATCATACAGATCTCAGTCATACTTTTAATCCACCCAGCATCGATAGACATTTAGATAGGTCTATTGCAATCTTTCTGACTTCTTGATTGAGTTGGCCTTTTAAGTCCACTTTATGCACAGTAAGGCTAATCGGGACTGCGCCTACAGTTTAAAGTGGGATCCGAACCACTATGTTCCTCCACCGAGAATCGAACCCGGGATCCCTTGATTACAAGGCGACAATGATACCACTGCACCATCGAGGAGGCACTGACCTCTTGTTTTATGCTCTCAGTGCAATTTTTAACGCGTGTGTTTTGAGCAAAACCATTTACAGCTTTGCAATGTTACTCTTCTCGTGGACCCTTTTACACCCCAATCTTAATTTTAGACAGAAATTCAGATAAGGGGCTGTCCCTCAAATATTATGACGGGTGCAAATTAAAACAACCAGATTATCTGACACGGGACTTTGGTTGCTCTTTCTATCTACCAATGTCTTCGAGTGAGTATGCACAGGGGTGAGTGGAAATCTCACATGAGACGTGAACGTTCTAGGTACAACATCGGCTACCTTGAGACAACGTCATAGGAGCAATATCGGTTCCCACCAAAGAAATGTTGCCAAGCGTTGCTTTCTTCTTTAAGGAAAGTACACTCCTGTTCAGATAGGGTGGCACTTTATGTGAACAAGAGTGTACATTGAGCCAAAGTACTTAGGCCGCTATTTCTCCCGGGATGATGAGGGTCCACTCGTAACAGACACCCCCTCCCCCTTCGCGCCTACAATGGCTAAATAAAGTAAACAATGCGCTTGCAATATGTTTGGCAACATAGGATGCCCCCCAGACTAGTTTGTTTCGCGCCGAGGGCACTCTGGGACACGAAAATAAACGATGACAGCCGAACACAATCGAACCGATCACCGATTCGTTGCTTTTCACCTGCCAGTTCAAATGACACCTGGTATAGCCTCAGAGGGACATAAATATTAATTCCCTCATAAAAATGCCAATTTCCTTTGGAGCCTGAAAGCTTTTCCTGCGTATTGCCTGGTTAGACTCAGAAGTAAAGATGAGGTAGCAACAGCAACTTAATACCAACAGACAAGACCAAATTTAGCATCTAAGTAGTCCCCGCTGAGCAGCTTCTCAGATGTTACCGCAAAAACCAATATGCAATGTTACATAAAGTTTTCGGCGTTTTAAACCGATTAACGTTCATGCAATGATCAGTTTGTCCAGCTCCTTTGTAATCGATAGCAGTCATTCAGTCTTTATGCACATCCGGAATATATTATGATCCCTGTGGTGAACAAGAGAAGTCATGTTTGTAAGCTGGTCGTGAAGCGTGAACTTCACGCTCGAAAGAGCAAGAGGGGTTGAGTCCAAAGCTTCTACCTTCGCATCCAGAACAACAGGCAGACGCATCTCGTCGGCTAGACTGCAACAATAGAACGGGGGCTTCAATAAAGGACATCCTAGCTACAATTATTGTCACTGGCCTCTCCCTCTGGGTGTGACAAGATCAGTCAGCCACCAGGCACGTGAAAACATCAAAAGAAGAGAGTGCATCATGTGGATGATATTCGGGTGTTGTGTTTCGAATATCTCGTAATGTTTACTTTTTTTTACCCTGTTCTTGTTATTTTACGTCGCTTCTCTACCTCTTGGGTTAATCGCGACGACGAACTGATGAAATCGGTGTTGGGAGCAGATACACATGCCTTGGCCAGAGTTCGAACCTAGGACATCTGGCTTCTAAGTGCGTTACGGTGAAAACTCCGCAATGGAAGTTTGCCGATAAATATTTACACGATGCAACATCATAAACAAGAATAGGGGATCTAAAAACTTCTAAAGGTAATATCATTTTATGTTGTACAACTATCTTAGTCTCAAGGGGTCCCGGGTTGGATCGCGGTGGAGGCACATAGTGGTTGGGATGCCACTTTAAACTGTAGGTCCATTGCTGATGAGTAGAGCCCGGAAGTTTGGCAAAATGCCTCTTTTTATCTACTGCATATATTGATAAAAATTTTCCGGATATACGTTTCTTATGTTGTTTCGAATGTTTTGGAAGCCTTTTCATTTTGCCTATTTTGCCTATTTGGGACCCCACTGCCTAATTTTAATTATAATGCCTTTTTTGCCTTTTTCAATGAAATTTGACATTTTTTTTAAAAAAAATGTGTATATAAATTGTTTTTCTACCAAAAAACGTTGTTGGCATTTATTTTTCTTCCGTTTATTATGTGAATAATTTTCGCCTTATTTAAGTAATATTGAACTCACGCATGTTTCAACATTGCTGAAGGAGAAAAGTGTGAGAAAAAAGTATTTCATGCTGAGTCAGGATATTGCCTTTCGGTTAACATTTCTTGTGCATGATTGACTGCTGAAGTGGACAGGTTGATTTCGAACACAAAGAAAATATTTCTGAAATCTCCCTCTCGAACCCGAAAATTTCAGGAAGTTGCGATTGAGCTTAGTTTACCTCAGCAACCAGTCTTGACGAGATAGGGAACCTGGATATCAGCAGCTATATATTATGCTAACAACCTTCAAAAAATCAGTGAGGTGATCGATGCTCTTCCAGAAAATGAAGCGGCTTCAATTCGTGAAGTGAAAAAACTCCTGTGCTATTCAAGTTTACTTTTGCACATTATGGTGCATTGCCAGAGACAATTACAATTATAGCATCCATGAAAATCTTCGAGGAATCTATGCAGCAGATGATGGAAGTGCCAGGAGAAAAGGGGTCAGCTGTTGCGGAAAAGTGCTAACGGGTAGTGAGTGCAAATGAGGACTTCAAACAATTGAAAACAATTTGTGATATTCTAAAAGGTGAAAATGCTCTTACCAAAATGAATCCAGCTACATTAGCTTGTTATATGTATGCTCCAATAACTTCTGTCGAAGTAGAAAGATCATTTTCTATTATGAAAAACATTCTCTCTGACAGACGACTATCAATGAATGTTGAGAACTTAAAAAGCACTTTGTAGTTATGGCCAATCAAGACGGAGAAAATTGAAATGCTCTTCCCAATTTAGATTTTAACATTTTTCCAGAAATTATAGATAAAAGTAAGCGACTTCTAAATGTGCCTTTTTTCGGTTTATTTTGCCTTTTTTTCATTTTTAGTGCCTATTTACCACATTATAAATGCCTTTTTGCCTGGCTATTTTAACGAAAATAAATGCCTGAACTTCCGGGCTCTACTGATGAGAGTATTTCTGCATGAAGTGAATTTCAAACCCAAACTATCTTAATCCAGTGACGATACGGTTTGACCTTAAAGACTTCTTACTCGTAGTTTCACATGTGAAAAATGTAATATCAGAGGTCAGAAAATGTGCATTTGGATTTATCTATGTTGTTCACAAAATTAGATTTCAGCTAAAAAAAAAAAGATATGTACAGAATTTGAGAAAGCAGCAATAGATATTTAATTATGTAGCAAAATACGTTGAAGCTTCCATACTCTATCAGTTTTGAAAAAAATATTCTCCTTGGTGAGACTTTTCCTAGATATTTAACATGTTTCTATTAGTCTAGAAAAAATAATACGGAAAACTATTTTGTTGCGTTTACGTGTAATCCTGCATTATTGTATGGAGGTGAAACGTGAAACCAAATAAACACTTAAAGACCTGAAAGAGATGAAACAAAGGAGAAGTGGAGAAGGTTACATAATAATAAACTGCATATTCTATATTCATCTTCTGATATTATCGAAATAATAAAATCATGCAGACTTCGGTGGGCAGGCTATGTGGGCCGCATGGCAGAGGATAGGAAAGTTTGCAGGGTTGTTCCTGGAAACCTGACGGTAAGAGACCCGTGAAAAGATCCAAGGCGAATTTGGAGTGAGAATATTAAGCTGGATCTGATGGAAATAGGTAAGGATGGCGAAGAGTTGATTCATCTTACCCAGAATAGGGTCAGGTGGACAGCATATGTTGCTGCGGCAATAGCCTTCGGGTTTAGGAATGCCATATAGTTAGTTATGGGTTTATGTTGCGTTTGGTCGGTTCCTACTGCGAGTAGATTTAGGGTGCGGAAGTGAATCAACCAAAAAATGGGGTGTAAGGGGTGACCCCTTGTGAAGACACCCAATATTAACCTCAGTACACCATGGACTGCATTTTGCAGACTAGCGAGGCTCTGGCGTCTGGACTCACGACCAGTATTATCCTATGTGGGGCTCCTGGTGTGTTCTGTCCATGCGTGTCTGTAATCGTCCTTTCATCATCATCTTCGCGATTTGCAAGTGGCAGAAAGTAGACTTGATGATATAGTGTATGGAATGAACATAGTTCCGACTATTTTGGCTGCGGTTTATATTTATCGTTAAGCTTTCCAATAATTCCAATATTTTCTCCACGTTGTATTTGTTGGCTTAAAAATTGCTATTTCTTGTAATTTTGTTATAATTCATTTGTAAAAGCGAAGTAAAATCAATCAAATCAAGCAACCAAAGAAAATATGGCTTTAGTACTGTGGTGCGTGATCGCAAGGGGCTCTGTACAGGACCACGTCATTTTCAATAAGAGTAAAACTTTTTCCTAGCTTCAAAATGTCATCAATCCCATCTCGTTGTCTCTTTGTAAGTGCCTTCGAACTGAAACAAGGTCCAAGAGGTACGGTTGTCGTGAGACGAGCAAGAAAATGCCACTTTCGTGGGAAAGCAGCCTCAGACGAGGAACCAAATTACCGGTTTCAATGTTTCAAAGCCTAGCATTTCCTAAACTTCACGATGGAGCTCGTGCATCAATTTTCCATGCGAGAACTTTCGTTTCGCAGTCTAAGAAAGCACAACAGAGCAGGCAGAAAACAGCTAATCCTCTTTGTTGGGACGCCTTAGAAGAATTTTAGACTCGCGCTCTAAGCGGCACTTTCAGTATCAGCACATGTGAACTCATACTGCGGCGGAAGGTGAGAAAAGAGAGAGGGGGAACCGTGGGAGAAAGTCCCCAGCTTTCACATGTCGACACCAACTGCTTCCAAAGGTGTTGGCGGCGCTTACGTCTTCCAGTGACTCAAGAGAAACCTCAACGAAAGGGAAACCGATATTGAACAATATTACATAAAAATTAAGCAAAAGTAGTCCTGCAGATTTCACCTTATAATGCGAATGAATCTTCCTAATACATAAAATATGTCCTTCCTCTTCAAATCGAAAACGGTATCGTATATTCAGTCACCGAAGATTAAGTTGAAATCAATGCGGGATTCTAATAGCGGCAATGATAACGAGTATGAGATGTTTTGCTAAAAGTTTTTCCCATTAGAAAGTCCTTCTGGTCTGCTTGAGGGGAAGAACGGATGACGACCCTTTCCCCGTCTTTTTGTGCCGTTTTTCACAATGCTTTGAAGTATAGGAGCGTATAGTAAACATTTTCGACATAAAACTATAAGGTATGAAGGTACATCAAATAAATTCAGGGAATGGAAAAACATAATTCGATTGCCTTACTCACGAAATTTTTGTGCGAAAGCTCTCAAAATATTTCTAAATTGCTTGGGTAAATGAGAGTGATTCTGTGTCAAATGCATGCAAAATCTGAAAGAAGAAAAATTTTCCAGAAAGTGACGCGCAAACTTGTGCACTTGCTGATCTAGTGTCAAACATTAAAAAGTTTTACTGAAACAAGTTACGTATGTTAAATTATGATGACTCATTTTATGGATGAGAATCACCCTTTTAAAGATCTCCTGGTGAGCTATTATGGTTCTTCGAATGAACGTAAAATTCAAGGCAATACAATCTTGATTAATTCAAATACACTGAAAAACATTTACTTTCAAATGCACAATACACAAATAAACCATCTTTTCAAAATCATTTACACGCACACATCTCAAGGTATATCCATCCCCTGACACCTAATCTTGTCCCTTCGCATGTGTAACTTTGGATCATAGTACTTAAACCATACAAAACTGGCACGTTGTTTCAGTCCAGTATTATGAGCTGAGTTCATCCTCGTCTCATTCTTCTAATTACAATAGTTTTATCTCAGTTTCTTGCATGTTTAGAAAAAAATATCGTCAGTTCAGTGTTTTCTCTCTTTCGTACCACATCGAGGTCCTAAATTCGTTTCTTCAATTCTGCAATGTTGCCTCCTTCATCCTATATATATATATATATGAAGGCATTTTTGTACAAAACAACCTACATAACCCTTCTAAATTCACATAAATTTTATAACTACGTATATTAAATTTATAAACTGTGCTTTGGCAATTACAATTTTCAACTCCAGCCTGAATGAGGGAATAAAATTAATTTCATAAATGAATCAAATTCAATAATACTATTTTGTTGACTGAAAATTTACATTTTTTTTTCGATCTGAAGTGAAATTGTTCGTTCACCTTCAAGAGAATAAATGTTTTCAAAAAGATTTTTTCCTCTTTTAGTGTAATGTCAAAATCCCCTCGCTTTATATGAGGAACGATTGTTTGTCTAGTAGCGAGGAGAATATACAAATCTACACTCTGTCACGTTACTTTTTGTTGTGAAAAATTTACGTTACAACTCACGTACATGCCGTTACATATAGCACTCTCTCTCTCTCTTCTACACATTTTATGTATCGAGATTTCCATTGTTAGCTTTCTTCTGTACGAACATCCTTTCCGCTTGTCACAGTAATGTCTACTAAACGGTGGACACTTTGAGGTGCTTACCATAATGGTTCTATTTATAGCCGAATCGTCTAGGATTTCCTTTTTGGAACCTTCTAGATGGTAAATTAGAAGCCTTCGTGATGGCATGTTCTAGTCTAACCATAAGGACCTGAGCAAGCGACTAAAGCAGGAGTTACTGCAAAGCACGGTATTTGCAAAAGGCTTCCCAGAGCGCTGTCCTTGAGCTAAAAGGCATGGGGAAAAAAGCAGCTGTAGGTGCCAAAGAGACATTTATTGTTTTTCAAGGGCAGTGTCCTCTTGCGAGCAGGAAGATGGCGTGGCAGAGGAGGTTGTCCGAGACCGCAGCAATCTTCTTCTTCGTCGTTTCGTGAGGAGGCTGAGGAAGGAGCGCGGTTCATTGCTCGCAAAACATAAAGTTCGGTAAATACAGACTCCACGTGTTAACAGCGATTCCCCAAGTAATTACAGCTCTTGTCCACAGGTCAACTGGTTGTTTTCTGCTCAAATCTTCACGATTTTCGGAAAAGCCGTTTTTACGATCCCTATCTCGCATGCTTCCCGTAAAATATATAACGTATTTTGGAGTAGTTTTCTTCAGTGTGGAATTTTTCGAAGGTTTCCAGTAATTATTCCTTGCAGAAACTTCTTAAAAGTAGCCTGCAGGGTGTAAAATGTATGGCTATTATCGAAGAATTTTTATGTGGAGGAGTGTAAGGTGCTACCAGGCCAGAAGTCCGAAGTTCGAACCTTTATTTGAATCTAAAGTGTTGTTTTCAGTCCACTGTATGTACAGATACGCTAATCGGAACTACTGTGCAATGTGCATCCACCAGGTATCGAACCCGTGACCCCTTGATTACAAGGCGACAACATTATCGGACCCTTATGTTTGCTCCAGCATCCATATCATCATTTCACTATTCATCCAAATCGCGATGATTAAAATAAGGTGTAGAGATGGGTGCAATAGTAAAAGATTAGGAATGAAACACTGAGAAGGTGAAAAGACAGACAGAGAGAGAGAGAGAGAGAGAGAGAGAAAAGAGGTGGCTGAGACTTTCTTACTTGGAACGAGACGAACATAATATAACTGAGGAAGTTCTCAAATTGGTAAAAAAAAGACCAAATATCTCCAAAATGAAAACATCCCCATGTGTGACGTTATTCTCTTTTCAAGTCTGCCTTGTTGTTCATTTGTGCATTTCCCCTTGCATCATATCAACGATTTCATTATCCACGGTGATATTTCCATCCGGAATTGATTTGCTAATTCTAGAAATCGCAAACATGAAGTTAAACTTAAATCATGAGATAGTGGATGCGCTCGGGTGTCATCTCGTAACACTTTGCCATCTGGAAATGTAGTTCTTCCTTCTTAACCTTGAAATAGCATTGAAATACGATGTATTAAATAACTTCGAATAATAAAGATTTAATAATTTTGCATTAAGCTACAAGTTCTCCAGAATTAAGTTACAAAAAAACATTTTTAAAATTATAATAAATAGTAATAATAAGGAAACAAATTCCAATACTTCTTTTTAGTAATTACCAATAACTTTATGTATATCTTATATTTACTATACTGATTTCTATTTAACTTTACACAACAATAATGGTGTCGAGACGAGTCAAATTGCACCCTAGTGTCGGTCTCTCGTTCGAGACTTTTGTGTGATTCGAAACATTTACCTAAACAAAATTTACTTCTCTCAGCAAAAATAATCATACATACTAATTGGAATATCTACTTGATTATTTATAAGAAAGTCATAGATTCTGCTTATAGTAATTATAAAGTTAATCATTGGTGGCAATTGTGAACCTGTGCAGCGCAGTTGCATACATTCAGTATGACATTCCGTTATTTGAGAATACTTTTGAATTTACTGTGCATAAAGTGGACTTTAAACACCAAATCAACGTTATTTGAGAGTTCGTAGGGCTAAATGTTATCCAGAAAAGTTTTTTTTTTTTTTTTTTTTTTGCCTTAATATCATCTAGAGGTTGTGAAAATATTTACAAATACGCTGTGTGTGTTGTTTATGAAGTATATTTTCAGACCGAGACGAGACAAGGATCCTATAAAGTTTTGTCTCGATTCGATATCATTTTTATTACACAATCACAATTTTATGTGCTACTGAAACATACGAATTCACAAACTGTTATGTCGTTTCAAGATGTGTCATGATGAGAAAGGTTTCGCATATTCAACAAGTCTTCTAAAATGCAGAGAATGCCGTGTTTCTTTGGCAAGCTGTAAGATGAGTTCCAGTTGAAGAGGAATAAAAACTTGTGATTCCTGATTCTGATCTTGGAACAGCACTTCGTTGTTAACATCTCAGTTGTTTGCACGTTGTAGATGGAAAAAACTTAAAACTACTTCCGCTAAATTCTCACATGCAAGTATCACACCTCCAATGCAGCTGCTACTACAACCTTGGTGACAATGAAGTTCGACCAGAAAGGAATACGTGATTAAATGCACAGAGGCATAGGCGGTGGAATGGGTGACCCGCAGAAGTGACGCATGTGTGTAAGAGGAGGCGTGTGAGCAGGCAAGAATCGTGATCCCAGCATGTTGCAACCAAGGTCACGTAAAGAACGAAAACGGGGAACAATACGCGGGACATTGAACTTCGACCAGGCACCAGACCCATACGGATATTCCAGATAGTGGCGCATTCGACGGAAACATGACGTCACGGACACGATAAGGGAGTCCGCCGTATATAAGCGCGTGCTATGCACCGAGGAACCGCAGTGCATCATCACCATGGCCAGGGGCAAACCTATTGACAACACCGTGAGGAGAAGAGTGGTGGAGTTGCAACGGAATGGACTCAGTGAACGGGAAATAGAGCGCCAACTGAACTTACCCAAGTCAACCGTCCACTGCATCATCAAACACCACCAAAATACGGGTACTACAGAGCCAGGTAAGGCCCCCGGTCGAAAACGCCTGCTGAGCGTGCGTGACCCACGGACATTTAGGCGCTATATCCAGACCAACAATCATGTTTCTGTGGCCGAATTACGACTGTGGACTCGAGAATGCTTTCACGTTGAAGTGTCAACCAGAACCATTCGCCGTTACCTACAGCGATGCGGTTACCGAGTGTACAAGGCGAAACGTAAACCCTTCCTTTCCATGTTGAACAAAGGCAATCGACTACGGTGGGCACGAATGTACCGGGGATGGACATTTCGGCAGTGGAACAGGGTTTTCTGGACGGACGAATCCATTTTTAATGTTGTGTACGGGAAAATACGGAAAACAGTCATTTGTCGGAAGGAGGAACAGAATGAAGCAAAATGTTATGCACGTCGGGTACAGAAACCTGCGTCAGTGATGGTATGGGGATGCATGACGGCATCTGGGGTTGGCCCACTACACGTCTGTGAGGGCATTGTGAATGCACACGCGTATACACGCATACTGGAGCGGCATCTTCCCACGGTGCGAAGGCACCTGTTCCACAGGCGGCGTCTCATCTTTCAACACGACAATGCCAGGCCTCATACAGCGCGGCTGACAAGAGAATGGTTGACTCGCCATCACGTGCGAACTCTGCCATGACCACCATCGAGTCCCGACCTCTCGCCCATTGAGAATGTGTGGCGTGTTCTTAAGCGACGTGTGCAACAGAGGGGACCCACGACAGTGGCTGCTCTTATCGCCTGCCTGCAGGAGGAATGGAACCGTATCGATGTGGAATACCTTGAACGACTCGTCAGCAGCATGCCCCGACGCATTGCCACAGTTATTCGCCGACGGGACGGCGTCACACCATGGTAAACAGGATTCCCTCTAACAGTGGTCGAACTTCAATGTCACGTGTAGATGGACGAAAATGTTTTATTTTGCGTGGACACCATACATTGCTGCGTTGCAGCGGAAATTTATGTTTTCCTTTGTTCCATGTAGCCTGCTGAATAAAATATGTTCAGCATATGCATGTGTTCTCCTTCTTTCACAACGCACTCCTATATTTGTGACTGGTCGAACTTCATTGTCACTAAGGTTGTAAGTTATTCCTGTTTGTGTGTATTTGTGTTTTGTAATATAGCGTTACGTTTCTGCCACTTTTGGATAATCGCAACGATGAAGATGAGTAATATTTAGATTAAATCGATTAAGGGACACTCACGAAGAATACACACTCACAGATGCATTTTTGTACATCGTGGAGGTAACGCTAAAGTGCATCATATGATGCAACTTTCTACATCTTTCTCGATGATGCACTTAAGCATTTGGTCTGATCTACAGACATCATGCATTTATGTTACACCTGATGCAATTACTTTTCTGTAGCAAATTAAGTATATCGCAATAAATTTTAATGAAATTGCAATTGGGTCTCTTCGAAAATAATAATAAAGAAGCTGAAGAAGCAAAGTTTTAAATTTTGCGTTTAAATTAGAGTTTTCGTTTCAAGTCCGCTTTATGTACAGATAGAGCAATCGGGATTAGGCATACAACTTACGGTGAGATCCGAACCATTATGTGCCTCCACTGGGTATCGAACCAACGACCCCTTGATTATAAGAGCGACGACGTTACGACTTCGTCATTGTACAGGCCCTAAAATAAAATTAGGATTGCGATTAGAACACCGGAAAATCCTGAAACGTTACCATGACTAAGGGGTAGTTATTGTTCGACCAGATACTTACGCTTCCTGCGGAAATAGATTTGTTGTGAGATCTTAGAGAAGTTAATGGTATCAGGCAACCATATCGCAGCACAGGGAAGGAATAGCCATCGATGAGGACACTTTCACGGTTTCTGTGCTTTTCGCGGTTAAATATCACTGGCGTACGCAAGGTGAGAGCTGATAGGAGTATAGCCCCTCCCTAAATTTTGAGAAAATAAAACCAGTAAAGAACTAGGAAAAATCCCTTAAAACGACCACAGATTATCACTTTTGTGTTTGAACAGATTTTTTAAACCAAAGGTTCAAAAAGGAAATTACGAAATATTTATTGTGCATCCTCACCGACCCATATAACGCGGCTATGTAATAACTAGGGAACGGAACTTTATGTACTAAAGAACTCAGAAATATTTATTTTTTCATGTGTCATAAATGTTGAAAATATGTGATAAAAACAGGAATATATGTGACAAAAAAAATTGGTAACAAAAACAAAATATTACATGCATTTTAAACACCTGAAATCAGTTTCTAAATGCTTTCCTCTTAGCGAGCTATTTTTTGGAAGTGTTGCAGTGGATCACCATATTTTTTTTCCAAATTCTCCATTGTAAATCTGTGACGATTATATCTAAAAAGTATCTTATATTGTGAGAAAAATCGCTCCACGTCACAAGAAACAATTCTTGGATATTTGAAGCACGAAATGCCACTAACGCTGAAGTTTTCCAAAACACCTTCCAAAACAAGTGCAATTTGGTACAAAGTTTGAAAAAATTGTTTTTTCCCAAAACTTTCTGTACATTTAGACATTAGCACTTGTGCATTAGATCCAGTGGGGGTAATATTTTCTCCAACAGGATCTTAGGCGAGGCGCCAGAAGTCTGCCAGCGAGCGTGTTCCAAGACAAAACAAACCTAGCACTTTCGATATGAAAGAGGTGCGGAGAATAAACATTTTTCCTTCGAGGATTTCGATGTAGCTGAAGTCAATGAGCGATTTTATGTATTTAAAATGAAAATTCGCAAAATATGTATTTACATACGGAAAACTGGAAAATATGTGTTTTAATGTAAAATAAAATTTGCTGTGTTGACATATAAGGCTATAATCAAAATTTTGGCAAAAACGAGGCTCGCTATCTTATCGCAGAAAGAAACATTTATTTACCTAAAGTTCCGTTCCCTAGTAATAACTACCTTTACAGTACCAACTACCTCCGAAAAAGAAATCTGCATAAGCTAGTGACAACGATGTATCAAGACCGAGCAGATACCCGAAATGAGAGCCGAAGGATGCTGCGCCTGGCACAGGAAAGGAAGGAGTCGAAATATCTGCTTGCACAACGCGTTGATCCGTGAAATCCGCAGCGCAATAGAAAAATTGTCGTGTGAAAAACGGCTCCGTAAATCACAGTATCCGCGAGAAAGAAAAATGGAAATTCAGAGAGGCTGGGAAAATGAACCTGGAACTTGCGGAAGTGCGAAATGAAATCGAGCTCCGTACAATTCGCTCTTTCTTCTCTTATGTCTGCTTCCGATTGCTACAAAAGAGCTGCTTGTTCGACAAATTTGTTATTAGCTGTTGCTTTTATTCCTTCATTTATAGTAAACAAAGTTTAAGTGCATCATGTTTTCTTCAGTGGTTTTCACAATAAGAGTTGGGAGGGCAATTTCAATTTGTAAAAGACAGCCATATTCTACTAATGGTAAAAAAAATTAAACTTATCCCCTGTGTACTGAAAAATGCAGTGAAAGAGTGCGAGGGGGGGGGGGTGACCCTACACATTCAAGATCTCGGCTATTTATACAGGGTGTATCATAAGTAATAGCGCAAACTGACACAGTTGAAAAAGTACACGATAATAGAAGCAAAAAAGTCTCAGTAAACATGGGTCTGCAAACGAACCCTTTTCGAGATAATTGCGAATGTCAGTGGCAGCTTGTAATCACACATTCGCAATTATCTCGAAAACGGCTCGTTTGCACACCCATGTTTACTGAGACTTTTTTGCTTCTATTATCGTGTACTTTCAACTGTGTCAGTTTGCGCTATTACTTATGTAATGACACCCTGTAGATGTGTCATCAGCACCATGGCCATCTCTACCCCCAGTGTTCATTTATTAGAAGATGGGTGAACCCCAGAGTCACTGCATGCAGGGATTCCCACATGACATCACCCACCCCAGGAATCAACTCCGGGTCGCAGGCGTGGCAGTCAGACATCTTACCGACTTGACCACCGCAGCTCTACATTTTTTTATTATTGTTTTCAATTGAAGAATGAAAACTTGTCAATTTGGCAGCAATACAGAAAAAAAAAATCAATTTCAAGATATCTCAAAATATGAGGCTTTATAATGTCAAAAATCTATACATATTACAGTTTTCTTTTTTTGTTAATTAGAATTTTTCATTCTAATTAATAAAAATTAAAACTGTAATACGTATCATCACAAGATTTTTAAAATTATAAAGCCTCATACATTGAGATATCATTAAATTGAAATTCTTTCCTGTATTGCTGGCAAATTGACAGTGTTCGTTCTTGAGTTTAGTATCTCAGTAACAAACAATTATCAAGCCACACTGAATGATCATGCTATTTAGTAAGGAGCTGGATCTGTAATTTCAGGAAATTTACATTCCAAAAAATCGGACTTTCAGCTCATCGAATTCATCTTCCATCTCGTACATCCAAACAGAGAAATGTATACCTGGACAATGAATTTCATGTCCTATTATGTCGGATGTTGTTATATCAGAGTCCTTGCTAATTTCTGATACCTGATCACTGATTGTATTGCAAGATGAAGAATCACTGGATAAAATTTATACGGTGTTCAGGTAGAATGTGGTGAGTCTTTCAATGAGACTATGATGAGCAAAATCGATTGGAGTAATTTTGGTATTCAATCTTGAACACTGAACACACTGAACACTAGCTTGAAAAGTGTTCGAATTACCCATTTGACGAGATGATGTGTGTCATTGATTCTTTATCTTGAAAATAAAGACTAGTGGCATCTTTCTTGAGATACATACATTTGAAAATACCATGGAGTCGCGGTAGCTCAGTTCCTAGAGCCTGGTTTCGAATCTAGGGGCAGGTGATCTGGACCAGGAAATTTTTCACCTATTTCTCTGTTTCTGCGCAGCCCTGAGGCCCACCCAACCTCGTATCAATGGGTACCCGGGAATAACCCTGGAGGGTGAAGGCGGCCGGGAGTAAGGCTGATTACATCATCCCAACTATGGAAAAGTTCAAGAATATGTGGAACTCTATACCTCCACATCACCCCATATGCTTTCATGGCATGTGTGTACACGCACAGGGGTTCTTTTACCTTTATGTTGCGAATATAAACAATTTTTAAAAATGCCTAAAAAATTAGACAAATTTTATTATTATCCAAAACCCTTGAACGAGATTTCATAAATATAGGATTCACACCCGATCAGCAAGAATGATCAAAGTTCGAGGCGCCAAAGCAATGTGCAACATCATTCCTAACATTAGCTAATTTATGCATAGGCAAGCTAATGAAGAGTAAACTTGCAGTTTTCGTAGGTTCCGAACAGGCGAAAAATATCCCTCCATTAGAATCAACGCCCTGGTTCGTTTATTACAAAGTGACGTTAACCGCCTAGCTATAGGATAAGCTACACAAAGAAGAAAGGTAACTTCCAACAGAACAACAGTCAAAATGCATTCAAAGCACATCAGACGTACCAATTTCCCTATACTTCCTAGAAACTGTCTGGCTTCGAACAGCAAAACAGACAGTGATTTGTACTTCCCTGAAATGCTCTTCCGAGGTAAAGAGTTGCACTTTAACGGCATTTCAAAGAATTCCTTAAGAAATAACAGCCTTAGAGAACCCAACGATATAATTAAGATCGTAATCATATGCTCTTTTGACGCTGTCTCCGAAATGATAAGTTGCAGGAACGTCTCTTTGAGCTGAACGCCTCGAGGGGGAACTCGAATTTCTTGATTCTTTTTCTCATCGTCCAATGTTACTTTACTTGAACACGCGTATTGTTCTCATATATTGCTACTGGCTTATATTCGACTGCAATAATTAGGGGGGGTGCAATAAAAGAAGTACAGCAGGGGAAAAAAATATTGTGTAAAGAAACATTTCAAGTAGACAGATTCCCACATGGTTCTGCTAAGAGACAAGACCATGGTTGACAGTATTAATGGTTTTCCGAATAATGGAATGCAGTAAAGCTATCACTTCCAATCTAACACCATGGAAATTGCATTCTTGCACACTAACGAGGCTCTGGCTCATGATTCCACAGCCACGCTCTGTCAGGTTGTATTGTCTTGCCGCATGTGCTGAGTGCACTTATATGTAGTCTGTCCCGAGAATATCTGAAGCAAGTGAACGAAGAAAAGTCTCTGAGCAAGTAGTGACTCCAGAGGGCTCGACCAATGAACACGTGTGAGGGAAAAGGATTGCATGGAGGGGGAAAGCGACTGCAGCTCCCAGCTCTTTGCATCAGCGTGTACTGCTTCCCTCCGCCCACCTCCTCCGTATTCTTCTACGCGATCTTGTTCTAGATTTTCCCTGGATAGAGTATAGTTTCAGCTTTTATGGTGGAGTTATTATAGTTCTTTAGTGCATTTTGCTTTGATCTTAATAAACGTATAACCACACTGGACGCCCAAGTTATGACCACGGAACTAGGTCACGTAATCACCACACGTTCAACAAAGTATAGGTATCAAACTACATCTCTTATCGTCAACAAATGACAAATGAAAGTGTAAGATTAAATTGAAATCCAACAGGTTGTAATGTCACTCCACAGACAGCCATAGTTACTCTCATATTTAGGGTTGAGGAGGTTTCTACCCTACTTACTTCTACCCTGAAGATGAGTGACGTTAACTCTCGAAATTTGGATTACTTTCTACAGCCCACCAGGTCGATAGCAAGAGACAATTTTATTCATAAATATTGCAGTTGGTCAGAGGCATCAACAGATGGTCTTCCTCCGAAGAATAAGTTGAGGAAACTAACATTGTAAAACGAATGCTCGGTTTGTTGAGATTTTGTCAGCTAACTTTTGTAACTTAAAGGCGGGTGCATCAACAAACATTCGGCCCTTGTGGTGGAGTCCAGCTTCTGCGGTCTGCTGTGGATGACCTTGCCTCGAATGAGATGACTCAAGCATGCGACCACGCCCTCGCACCAGACGCTTTCATCTCGGCAGACGAACTCCAACGCAGGTGCGGTCTATATTCGTTCTACGCGGGTGACTCAGCTCCTCGTGCCGTAATGTCTTCAGATTCAGAATACGAGAATGTAAAATGTCGCAAGATTGTTGACTTGTCCACGCGGGAGGAAGTCAACATTGGAAATTATGTCAGCTGGGTGCTACTCAACCCGGGATAACAAATGGTTGATCAGTTCAATGGACTATTTTGTGATTCGTATTTGGTGTTTTGTCCAGTAATTTTGCTCGAGGCAGCTTGATCACTTTGGGTTGTGAACTCACGATCTCGCTTCCAAAGGTTCTGCGATGAAGTCGTGGCTTTGTGCAAGCACCTTTCACAAATTCCTTCACATGGCCATTCAACCTAATGGTCGAGATTTGCCAAAAGGGGCAGAAATTCCACTCAAATAAGATATTGCTTTATGTGGTTACATGCACTGTGCTACTATTCTGAAAACTAATCATAATTCAACATGAAAGCGCTTAATCCAACGCTACGTTGAAAAGCCATGCAAAATAACAAAATAAGGTACTCGACAGGTAGCAGATTCCTGCGTTCACAGAAGGAAAAGCTCCATTTGCAATTTGTATATCTCTTGGCATCTGATTGAGGGGCATGCCACTAAGATTTCTTTCAAATAATTTCTCGTAAAAAAGCGAGTGTAACACATGGTAAAACTTCTCCCTCGGGAATATGAACTGCAATAATGAAGAAATTTGGAAAATTTTATAAATTTGAGAGAGACTGAATCCAACTTTGGAGAAAGCTGAAGTCAGCCTCGTTAGACATTCCAGACTTCTACAAACCATTTCGTTTGCGGATATGTTTAAATCGAGTTAATCATGGGCATGCAAATATGTACAACTGGATTCATTGGTTAGAAATGTTCGCGTTCCTGAGATAATTGTAAAAGTTTATGTTCCAGTGATTCAAAACGACATATGTGCAAGCATTGGAAAACTGTTCGTTGTGTAGATTTTTAACGATATACTCAGACGTCTCTAAATCTACATAAATTCATTTGAAAAAACTAAAATGAGGTTATTTTTATTCTCTAATGTCATTTTACAAAAACATAAGCTAGTCATTTAATATGTTTACTACCCGCACATTGCATCCATAGGATATCTAGCTACGTATGTACAATTAATGTTTCTACCTTACAAAGACACACCAAGAACATCGACTGGAAATAACGGATGTATTCTAATTGACAACGCAATTAACGGTCATTTGTGTTCTTGTGACCTCTTCTTATTCTGCACAGTCCCCCAACGTCGCCTCTGGGTCCTCTCATCAACCTTCAGGCCTTCCCGATGGCGCAGTGGTAGCGTCGTCGCCTTGTGTTCAAGGGGTTTCGGCAGTGGCGGCGATTAGGGGGGCGGTTGCCCCCCTACCTTCTGCAGCTTTTGCTCCCGCACTATTCTAAACCGTATCTGCCAAGGGAAAGTAAACTGCCCTTGCCCCCGTTTTGGCACCTTGCCCCCTCCCCCCAAGTTTTGGAACCCAATCGCCGCCACTGGGTCCTGGGTTCGATAACGGTGGACATACACAGTGGATCGGATCCCACTTTAAACTGTAGGTCCAGTCCCGATTAGCCTTACTGTGCATAAAGTGGACTTAAAACACTAAATCAACCAACCAACCAAATCATCAACCTTCATTCCACGACCGGAGAGTGATAAGAGTATGCTGCTGGATGTTTTGGCTCATTGCCCCACGCCCCATTCATGGTGCTCTAGAGAATCCGCAGGCTTTGCCAATCGCCAGTGCTGTAGTTCTCCAAATTCCAGCACCTTCCAATCACTTTCTCTTACATTTCACTTCTAGCTTGTACAGTCACTGATACTTCTGGATTGTAACACTATCATTGAGTTTAAATGGTAATGTTACAATCCAGAAGTGTCCGTGACTGTACCATACACATTGTAGTCAGAACACAGACTGAAGCAAATCGTATCCAATAACATTTTTAAAGGCATAAGTATTAATTCCAGGTAAAGCAAAGAGAAATGGTTGCATGTATTAATGCCAATACTTTCACTCTATTCCAACTTGTTTTCTCATTTAGCTCGTTCGACAGCCCACTTGCCTAGACTCCCATAGCGACCTTTTTGCTTTCGACTCTGGGGCAAACCATTAACATTTTTAGTATGTGTATGTAATGAAATGATAAAGGAGGGACACAAGTATCTACTCCTTGTATTGACTGACTGACTTAGTTTATTATACTTTGCTTCTTAGCCACTTTTGGCTAATTGCGAAGCTGAGGACGAGTGATTATTTGATGGAATTGATGAAGGGTCACTCTCAAAAATACCAAGGTATTATCAAGATTCAATTATTTTGCCCCCGCCCTCACACAAATAAATTCGTATATCCGATTCTTAACAGCAGTGGACGGAAGGAGGAAAACAATCATTACAAAAAAAGAGAACCACTTTCTCGATTTTATTGGTTAGTATCCTGAAAACGACTTGTAACTCAAATATCCATAATTTAAATCTAAAATCTTCACATTGGCAGTTATTCACTGGGAGAATACAGAACGCAGACTATCTATATACAGGTGAGCCTAAAAGAAATACGAAACGAAAACTGTTTGTTTTATCTGGAAGCATTTAGTACTGTTTTGTAGACAAAGTCTTCAAGTTTACGATCTCCACTCTTGTTTCCGTGACGTCACCTTCACGTGATCGGCCTTGGCGTCAGTCGAGCAATATGGCCGACATTCTAAGACGTGTTTGGGGAGAACTGGACTACTGCATTGATATCTGCCCTGTTACAAAAGGGCCAAACATAGAACACTTGTAACTTACCAATGTGAACTTCAGGACATACTCTTCCAACCAAGTATCTCAGCCATGGTATTAAAACTCTCGTTAATGTAAAACTTTGAAATTGCATATTTCTTTAAGGCTCACCCTGTACTTCAGACGATGTAACACATGAGGGAACAAGCATCGACACATGTTTGTCTTGTTTGGAAGACGTAATTTGTTCAAAAGGAAAATCGGAAAATACGGAAGACAGTTCCTCTGACCGCTGAAGAAATTTCCCACAGCTTGCATGCAATCGAGATTCAAATGTGGCTTACGTTAGAAACAGTGTTGCGAAGACGGGGGAAAGAAAATTACAGTTAGCTAGATAGCAAAAAAAAAAATAATAGGATGATCAACGAGATATGCGAGCGATTCCACACGTCAAGAACAAAGCCTTAGGCAGAAGCATCTGTCACTGCTGGTCACGCAGGAGTATCAATCTTCTGAAAACGTTACAACGGAGAATAACCATAAGCACGGGCGTCACAAGCGGGGGGAAGGAGGGGGCTGGAGGTACTGGCTGGGGATGTCAACTATTACTACAGGGAGGTTATTTCAGTCGTTCACCGCGACAGCGCCGGCCGCTTAGCGGCCTCTTCATGCAACAGGTGCCGTCAAATTGCGTTACAGGAAGTCCGTAACAGAAACAGCTTGTTTTGTAATGTTTCCACTTTTCACAATTACAACTGAAATAAGCACGTAACTTGTCGCAAGGATGCTGCAAAAGGTGTCCTCCCAAATACAAATATTTGTGGCACCTTATTTCTGACATCTAATCTTAAATTAGACATCGCTACTTTATCCTCAGTTGTCGCGAGAGAGCTGTTAGCTTATTGGTGGTTGGGGGAGTTGTCAGCCGCGAGAGGGCGCTTCAAAATGAACGAACGCGACACCTGACGGCAGTGATACCAACCGTAGGGACATGTCCCTACGCATAGGGACTTTTCACTATAATTTGCCCGCGTAGGGACAGATTTGACAAATGAGGGAAAACGTAGGGACTTTTTTCAATCTTAGAAAATAACATTTTATTGTGCAAAGATGCAAAGCTTACTCGCCAGTCAGTTGCACTTTCTTCGTTCTCGGTTTGGAATGAATAGATTAGTTTATCTGGATACTATAGCGAGGAGGAGAAAAAGAACTAACTAACAAATCTCATCAAATCTTCAAGGCAAGTTTTTATTGAAAACATTTCCACTCTCGCGAAAATAGTGCTAACATTGCAACATTCTAACGCGGAAACGTAAAGAATATTTTCAATGTTAAGTGATACAAAAACAAAAAAGAGAAATAGAATGGGACCAGAATTGTTAAAGACTGCAGGAAGTACAGCATCACCAACCAACATCTATCTCTTCACAGCAGCAGCAGCAGCATGTATGACTTCAAATAATCAACAGTAAATGACTCAACGTTATTTATTAGGGGTGTGCGGATCCCGAAAAGTCGGGACCGGTATCGGGAAAAAAATTTCCCGTCCCGATCCCGATTTCGGGAAATGACTTCTCGACTTTTCGGGATCCCGACCAGTCAGGAAATACCGAATGGTCACTTTAAAAAGTCGTTAATTCTCGACGTTTTCTGCATTATAAGTTTCTTCAACTTATCGGAAATTTTAAGTTTTTATTCTACAAATGCAAAAACAAACACTTGAAGTGAAAATGACGTGTAGAATTCGAGATTTCCAGGGCTTCGGAAATTTCCCGTCCCGAAAATTTCCCGACTTGGTCGGGAAATTGCAAATTTTTCCCGTCCCGAATTTCAGGATTTAAAATATTCCCGTTCCGATCCCGTCCGGACCCAAAACATTCTGTCCTGCACACCCCTGTTATTGATTAAGGCAAGAATTTACAATACCGGACCATTTTGTAATTTCTATGCTACGTCTTATACTCACGAAATAATTAGTCGTGATGATTTATCTCAAGTTAACATGTTGGGGTGAGGTGAAAAAATTGTTCATTAACGTGTAGAAGTTGTAAAATAACCTTTTCAATTCTCGCAATGATTCTCCGTATACAAGTATGGTAGCCATATTTGTTGATATGAACAATTGACGTTCGTAATTAGTTACGCTGTCTACAGCGTTGCCACAATCTTGATTTCATACTTGGAGAGCATGGATCGTGTGAGAATGGCGGAAGAGAACAGTAAAAAAGTTGTTAATGTTGTATAGATTTTTAGGTGGAGTGTGCAGGAGGATTGCACTTAATAAACTTATGGATTTCGGTATATTGCCCAAAGAAGGTGCTTAAATGTGCCAGTGACAATCACGATGTAGAAGAATATGTGGAATGGGAACTGATTTGATTACATTTAAGTTTGGCAACAGTGCATCGATCTTAAAATTGCAGAATACGAAAATGGCGTCTTAGATGATGAACGTTTGCCGTTAAAGTGCTACGAAAATAAGATTTTTTATCGGTTCGTAATCACAATTATCGCAAAACCATTCACGAATAGCCCCACTGACTATTCTCGGTAAGGTTAGGTTAAGTTAGGTTAGGCAAGGTAAACATAGTTAAAATTTGGGGCCGTAGTAATATCAGGAATGTATATTTCGTTTTTTAAGTATTGGAAACACAAAATCTTCCGGTAAATAATGAGCAATCGTGCCGATCGCGGACCACTCAGCTTAACTTATTTTGCAATTTGTACACGTGAACCCCAAATTTTAACTTCAAATTCGTGATTAGGAGGCCTCAATTAGTGAGTATGCGAAATATTACAAAAATCGGGGAAGGGTCCTGTATTGTAAATTCGCTCCTTCATTAATTGTGGAAACACAGAGCAGAAAGATTTGGTATGCAAATGTGTATATTTTATCTTCTGTTTTGCACGCTCATGAGGTGTTGTTTTTTTTAGCCGCTTTACTTGGCGTAGGGACATTTGGTCAGTTGTAGGGAGATTTTGACTACGTCTGTAGGGACATTGCCGAAAAATGGTTAGCAACACTGTCGGCTACCAGACGTAGTGAGTCTACGCTATGTTCACTTTTGTTTGCGTTTATCAGTACGCGTGTTGTTTATGGTGTGTTATTGAGTTCGTCTGCTATTCGGGGGCTAGTGCTTTATTGTGTGTTAATTGTTATTCATTCATTAGTTATTCCGCTAAACAAATATAGTCTTGAACAAAGAGTTTTTATGTACGATAATTACGTGAAAACGAACTCTTGCAGAAAAGTGATCAGGCAATTACGAGAGACAGGATCTCTTGAACCTAAGAAACGTGTTGTATTGCTGTTGAATGAGGTCATTTACAACATCTCTTATAACATAGGACGTTAGTGATCATTATTATTACTTTTAAATATCATTTTACGCTTTCGGTTTGCTTTATGCGCCGGGATGCTGTCTTTCCTATCTGTCAACTGAGTATAAAGTAGCGATGTCTAATCTAAGATTAGATGTCAGAAATAAGGTGCCAGAAATATTTGTATTTGGGAGGACACCTCTTCCAGCATCCTTGCGACAAGGTACGTGCTTATTTCAATTGTAATTGTAACTGTAATTGTGAAAAGTGGAAACATTACAAAACAAGCTGTTTCTGTTACGGACTTCCTGTAACGCAATTTGACGGCACCTGTTGCATGAAGAGGCCGCTAAGCGGCCGGCGCTGTCGCGGTGAACGACTGAAATAACCTCCCTGTATAAAGTCCACGTCATGAACACAAACCTCTGAAAGTGTGAACCTGAACCGGAGGGGACGTAAAGTTTTCCTATTGATAAAACAAATAACATTTGATCGAATACGTATCTTCAATTAGTCTTCATGTACCGATTTCACGGCACAATCATAGCAGTTTTTCTGCAATTTGTTTTGTAAATAAGTGGGGTGCGACCATTACAAGAAGATTTTTTAAATAAAAAAACATTATGCCGGTATAACAGGTTCTTAAAAACCATTTATTACTACGTAATCTGTCTTTGGTGCAAAATTAGGATGGACGGAATGCTCGTGAATAAAATTGAATTGAATAGTCCAAATCGACGCATATCGTTTCTTCGTGACACTTTAGTAAACATTTTCCCTGTGTGAAGAAAGTTCATACACCAGTTGTTATTGATTTGTGCCTTATACGGTAGTCGAAATATTACACTTGAGAAAATTTACTACAGAGTTGTCAAGTACGGACTTACAAAATTTAATCTTGTGTGCCCGAAAATTCTGAGGCGCTATCCTTGGTTAATTTGCATTATTTTACTTCGCTTTTTGTGCCACATTTGGCTAATTTGCGAAGATGGAGATGAGTGATGATATGATGAAATTGATGAATGGACACTCACAAACATCCATGCACAGGTCAAGATTCGTACCCGGGATCCCTGTGCTGACCCCTCCGGCACGGGAGCCGCCTCCGCTATCATTGGTTTCGATATTTGTCGCGCCTACGCCACGAAAGGTTACACGCGCATTTTTTAACTGGAAGAAAAAAAAGGTTGCGACGATTATGCGGTGAAATACGATATTTTTTAGACTTCATAATATTCTTGCTTTATCAGGGTAGCCACTCTAGCACCATCATAAAATTCAAGTATAATTCCCGGTTTTCAAGGCGAACTTTCCAAAAATTCAACCTTACGAATTACCGCCTCTCATTACCCACACATACAAACACACAAATATATTAAGAACATATAAAGGATATATGCGATTCCAATGTATCCAAAAATTCAAATTCAATTAAACTGTACATAAAAATATTTATATTAAAATATTTAATTTAAGATGAGGAGTTTACATTTGCCATTTCACATACTCAAACTTGAAATACATGTGCAAACACAAGTCACAAATGTTATGGGATATACTAATCTACGAAAAATTGTTAATTGTATAGGGATTTCAGATTAAACTAAAATTTACCTAATCATCATAATACAGTGTGTTTAGAAAGTCGAGCAACACATACTTTCAAAATTTATATCACAAAAACCGTAAGAGATATTTACACCGGGTTTGCTGCCTTGTAAAGCCTCATTCATTGAGATATTTTTCAATTATTAACATTATCAATTTTTTCCATACAGGAAATTAAATAAATCAATAACTGGCGGAAGGCAGCGTTAACATTTTTCCAGAAATGCACCTTTGAGTGAGAGAACTATGTAAGAAATTATCGGAGATGTCCGATGACTGATGCCATGTCTATCTGTCATTTGCAAACAATAATGATCATGTGCAGAACTTGACGGATTTATGACTGGCGATTTTATGGGTCGAGTGAAAAAGTGCATTTTGGGACTTATCTTCGTAGACAACACTAGCAGGTCGAAATTTTGGCACCAGACGCAAAGGACACTAACAAAGTAAACTGACTGAGATAATTCTTATTTTCCACGCAGCTTTCTTTTATTCCTCTATAAGAGTAACGTGAAAAACGTGCCTCATAGGATTTACAAATATGTATAAATTCAATGTGATTGGGATTAATAAAAGTTGCAATTTTTCTTGTCTACGGAGAAAAAATCAAGCAGAATTAACGCATAATTACCGAAGCCAATAATTCACACAGAATTCCCGGAATTCAAGGAATTCCCGGTGAGTATCCACCCTGTTAATTATTTAGTCAATTTTATAAGGATACGAGGGGTGCAAGGGGTAGCCTTTTGAAAAGGCACCCAAAATACGTCATTTCCGTGTAGTACACCCCAATAACTATAGTTTTGCACGCCAACGAGGCTCTGGAGAGTTGAGTGTTGTCCTGTTGTGTCGAGTGCCCCCTTACAGCCTCAGCCATTAACATGAGTAACGAGATCTTAGTCCTCAGACACAAATGTTGATTTTATACCGTGTCCCAGGAATCAGAGAAAAAAGGCCGCGCATAAGGGAAAAGAAGAGGAAGCGAGCGGTCGGAGTGAACCAGCTGGTAGCTGCAGTCGCGTTGCCTGCTCCATATCTCACCTTTCCCTCGCATTCGTCGAGCCCTCTCGAGTCACTAGTTGCGCACAGGACTTGTTTCCGTTCGCTTGTTCTAGGAATTCCGTCGAGAGTATAGATACGGTGATGGACTGGGGATCCGAACAATATGACGGGAGCAAATAGCATCAGTGCTGACGCACCTACCACATGCACTCGACTATTTACATTAGAAGGTTCACTAAAACATTGATTTTATAGTTTGAAACGCACAACACCTTAATCTGGTTTGTAGAGAATGCAGCTTTAATGAAGGGCACTTGAAAAATTCAAGTTTGGAAATGGGGTGCTAGTTGAAAGTGGAGGTAGCTTTATTTATTAACGAACTTACCACGATTGTATGAACCAACTACCAAATTATCTGATAAAAATCCGGTCTGGGCGTGGTTGTGCTTCGTGAATGTCCTTTCATCAGTCTCATCTAATCATCGCCAATCCTCATCTTCGCGATTGACCAAAAGTGGCAGAAATGCGAGGTAAAACAAACCAACTCAATCAAAACTATAAAAATCATACTTGGTAAGTTAGTAGATTGCCTTTCCGATTCCATTTACGTACACAAACAAAGAATAATTCTTCGTATAATGAGACTTCTTAAGAAGAGAAAACTCAGAAAGATGAAAACCCATAAGAAGATATCCGAGGCATTTCCATCAAAATCCGCGGGCAACGGCCTCTCAGTTCCGGCCATTCAACCACTTGTCGATCCCACAGCATTTCCAAGGTAACAATTGTTGCCGTTTTCTCGATTATTTTCTTTCTTATGGCTTCCATTAGTTCTTCAACATGAACGTAAAAAAATAAAGACAGTATTATGCTTAGTGTTCATGACACAGAGTTGCCAACTACGGACTGTAAAATTTACTTACCTGAAGATTGCCCACTTCAAATTGATTTTGAAAATCCGTAATTTCATTGAACATCGAAAAGATTCGTTGTACTAAGAGGTTCTCAAAATTTTGAGAGTAGAGTATAGTACTCTATCAGACATTATATAGAAAATAATATTACTTCATGACGTATATCATCAGCGTACTTTTCGTACCTTCGTAATACCGCTTAATGTCGTGCAGAAATGCATGTGTTAGCTTCTAGAATTTCAAAGCCTGATATGTGCCATACTTCTCAAATTAAGATATAGAGATATAGGTATGTATGGATAATTACTGAAATCTATATGGATTTTAATAGCAAATTTTAATGGTAACTTCTACCGCCGCCGTAGAGTTAGGCAACACACATAACGCCTTGCAGGAACTGTACTTTTGTGTGCGTACACTCACCAATTTCACTTAAGCCCGCTTTAGACGAAAGCATTTTGCTTAGCATTTTTCTTAACATTTACGCCATGATCAAAATGTTACCGTGTAAAGTGAGAAATCTTATGGCATTTCAGGTGCCATGGCATATTTCATGGCATTTCTCAAGGATAGGATCGATCCTATTTCCGTAGCATAACCAATCAGAAGCGGCCTCTAGGTCACGAGTGCAGCTGTAATGGCGGCCGTGCGAAATGTAAACAATGTATCACTTCACATTTTTAAAAGGCAATAACTATTCAACCGAGAGGAATAACGTTTCATATAAAACGTTATTAGGCACAAAGCAATGGCGCTGCTTAAATACATTCAGTGCTCAAAAAAAGTTTTGCATATTATGATTGCATGCGGTTTGAGTCGCGATATCCCCAAAAGGTATACAATGTTCATTATGTGAGCAATGCCCGAGAGAAAAACCGACATAATGCCCCAAGTGAGTTCGATATTCAGCAGATAGAGGGCAGTATTTGCCACATGATCCCTGAGCAGATTAGACAGCAGCCCGATGGGAGGCATTGTCCGTGTCTTATCCGCACTTGTGAGTTGGAAACTGCACAGAGAACGGGTGGAAAACGAAGGGCAACATGCCTTGAGCAACCGTTTCCGCTAAGAAACGGATTCGAATTGCAACGCTGCTGCAAGAGGGATATCGCCAAGTAGACGTCGCTGCCCGTGTTGAAGTGAGCCAGGGTGATGTCTCTCGAGTGTGGAAGAAGTTCAGGGAGACACAATCAGTTGCTAATCGACTAATCCATGCAAAACAACACGCAGGGAAGATCGGTACGTGGTGATTTCGGCACGTCGTAGACCCACTGCAACTGCTACCAGTGTGTGCCAAGATCTGCGGAGGGCCTCAGGAGCGAATGTTTCCCAATCAGACAGTGCGGAATCGACTGCATGAGGAAGGATTGACGTCAAGAAGACTCATACCCAAGGTTCCTCTTAATCCACACCATAAGAGAGACCGTGTAAGGCGGACAACAATGCACACTGAATGGAGTCAGGAACAGTGAGAGCACACGCTCTTTACAGACGAGGTCACCATCAGTTTGCACCCGTTAAGCAAAAGCATAAGGGTTTGGAGACGATCAGATGAGAGATTGAAGGAGCCCTTCATCCAGGAACGTCAGCAGCAGCAGGGAGGCTCCATCAAGTTTTGGGGTGGAATCATGTTTGGTCGACGTACGCCCCTAATTTCTCTCCACTGTCACATGACTGATCTGATGTACAGAAACGCTATTCTCGAACCCGTGGTAGCAGGTTTGGGGGATGGCTTCACGCTGGTGGATGATAACGCTCGACGACATCGAGCCCGAGTGGTTCATGAATTCCTTGATATGCACGGCATTCGACGCATGGTGTGGCCGGCGTATTCACCAGACATGAACTCTGTGGAACATGCATGGGGACACCTGAAGCGAGCAATTGTCAGCCGCGAAAATCCTCCTGTGAACAAGGTGCAATTGCGGGAGGTTGTCATTCAAGAGTGGGACAGTCTTCCTCAGGAGAAGTGGAATGATCTTATCCTTAGCATGCTCCGTCGTGTTCAAGCATACCTTCGGACTCGAGGTGACTGACTATACACGGCTAGCATGCCTGCTAGCCGTAGGTACACGGTATTGCACTGCCTTTCTTTTGTGTTTCGCATCCCACATTTTCAATCTTGTGCTTGTGGTGTGATTCTGGTATGATTTTGTTTCTTCTGCATGGCTGCACTGTTTTATTTCTGTTTGTATGTCTCCCCTGTACTCTTAAATATGATTCCATGTATCTAGTACAATAAAATCATCACAAACCCTGAATATGCAAAACTGATTTTGAGCACTGTACTTTACAAAGTTTACTGTACACGTATGGAAGAATCGTTTCAATTGTAAACACACTGCACTCAGCATAGATGGTGTAACTCGGCGTGTCTTTTGTGCTGTATATGTTATACATTGTAATCACAAAAGCTTATCCAAATTTTACATGAAATGCTTCTGTGTAAAGTACTATTTGCTATAAGATTTTTGGAAGCATTTACGTAGCATTTATGATAGCAAAAATGTTAAAGGAAATGCTTTCGTCTAAAGCGGGCCTTACTTAGAGGTTCAATTGCAAGAGATAAACAGAAAGAAATTATATCTTTGTGTCCGAGCAAATCATAACAAGACGAAGTATGTGCATCGGAACAGACTTTAATAAATATCGGAAGAAATGTGGTATATTTTAAAACACACTTGATATATCAGACCACAATGTATAAATTTTATCGCATCCGTTGTTAATTACTCAATACTTCGCACCTTGTTTTATGTCCACTTTATGCACAGGTAGACTAACAGTGACTGGACCTACAGTTTACAGTGGAATTCGAACTAGTATGAACCTCCGTGCCAAATGAAAGCATAGTTGAGTTAAATATAAGATTTACATTCCAAGTCGAGATAATATTGTTTGACCGAGTTCGTCGACAAACAGTCCTGATTCGGTTTCGACAAGCGTTTTATTTTCTATTTCAATATAGGTAGGCACACAAACACACATACTCCAACATGCAGGTGGACTTTTGGCCGGTATTATCATTATACAAGGCAGAGTCAAATGCAAACCTTGCTTTGTTTTTGTTTCTTATCTATCAGATTTCTACATGTACGGTTGCACAAGTTTGCGTCATTCTACCGCAGACCTATTGCTGATCTACATGTATTTTCAACTTTGAGTGCTTGTAAACCTTAAGATGAATTAAGTCTTGGGGGTCCACTTGCAGTCACTTATGATTATGAGCCACTGCGAAGGCCTTTCCACGAATTTGCCTGCGAACTGAGGCCATTAATAAACTTACTGGTGTGGTAAGCATGCACAGAGATATTGAATTTTCATTTACCGAAAAATATCTGTAAGTTTTAGGCTGACAGAGGGCAAGAAACCACTCCTCTTCACTGGTGCAAGTGTGCAATCTTTAAAATAACAAAAATGGTGTTTTGATGCTCACTTGATTAATGTTGCAGCCTTGAGGTCGCTTTATAAATGAAGGGTTCTGGTGTAAAACATGTTAAGTGACATTTTGGTAATTTTTGAGTTACAAAGTAAAATGTGCCATCCTTCAATTTTCGAGTGAAATTGCCAGGTCATACAATTTGCATTGGACTCAGTGAAGCTTTGTGAAATAGGTAAACCCAACACGAAAACAATATATCTACAGTACAGCTCCTAATAACCTTTTTTCCTAATGAACTGAGAAATGACCAAAATGTCACTTACAATGTTTTACACCCAGTTGATACCTCATGTAAATTTGAGCTGTATACAGTCTGCCCTACAATTTTTATTGGACTTGAAGGTTTTTCATTTGACACTTATAATAGTTCTCACGTTACGGAGGATGTCTTCCTGTATTTCCTTGCGGATTCTGTCGTTGGAGATACGGTGTGGTGGACATTCCCTGGCGAATAAGTGCACGAGAAAGATAGATGCAAATGCACTTAAGTTGCCGTTAGGTTCACACCGCACAAAACTTCAACCTGCGTCTCTGTCACCCTTATATAGTAACTCACTTGCATGTTCGCACCATCCATGCATATTTAGGCTATGGTTGTTTGTGTAAACATGAGATTAACCGGCTTGATTTTTTTTAATGAATTTCAAACAGATGCCAGAAGCTTGTAGATGGTTACACGTGAAAGAAACATACTGGTATGCCCACGTATCTGAGGAGTCACGTGTTGACGGTTATTCCCAAAAGATTTCTCGCAAGTGTAGGAAAGTCTTTACAGAAAAAAGTGAATGAACATAACGGTATGAGCAACGGTAGGCAAGGCCGCTGCCGGTTATTGGCACACCGTTAGCCCTGCCATGGGTGTTTCTCCGCGCAATGCAGCATCGTTATTACGAAATGCCGGACTATTAGTTTCCATCACACGGCCGAAAGATAGCGTCACGTTCGCTGGATGGAGCATTCCAAGGTTGAGGACAAACGGATTAGCGCGCGTTTTCGCTCGCATCGAACAAGCTACTCTTGCACCTGGAGGCAGAAGAAGCCCGTTTCGCGTTTCCGGTCAATTAAGCGCCATAAATTGGTAGCAAACAAAGAAATTAAAAACGTCGGTAGGTTTAGAATCGGAGAAGACCGATTCGTGGTACTCATTTTCATGCGCGAACAGAGAATTCAATAAAATCTCTTCGCGTGGAATATTATCCCACAGGTGTCCCTGCTAGTTGTCTTATTTTGCAATGATGATTGCAGCTCCATGCAATAAAATACTCTACTGTCGCCAATCTCTGCATGTTGTCATGTGTATTTATTTATGCCTATTTGTACAGTGTGTCCGAAAATAGAATTTACAATCTCTGAATGTTAATAACAAAGAAACTATTAACGATAATGTGACTGGACTTTCTGTGTGTGTGCGTGCGAGTGTGTAGGCAGTCTGTTATTTTAGTTCCATCCCACCAGGTGGTAGGGATTTATGTACCCACAGTGGCAGAGGTGAGCAATTTTTCTTTTGAGCAATGTAAGAAGTGTCAAATAACCAGCCAGATCTCCCAATTTAACACCGTTAGATTTCTACCTCTGGGAAACTGAAGAACGACGTGTACCCCACAACGCCGTGGTCACTGGATGACATGAAACATGCGATCGACACTACCTGTGCTTCCCTTTCTGTGGAAACGATATATGCTGTTCGTTGATTTGCAGACAAAGTATTGCCGCCAATGAACATCTATAACTTTAAGGTATGTGACACGCAAAAAAATTAATACTTGCTCTTATTAGTGTTCCCATAATTAACGTAACACTATTTTGGCACACTGTATATTTCTTATCTTACGTCACCTGCATGGCGGAATGGTTATCGAAACGCGCTATGAAGCCAGTTGTCCCAGGTTCGAATACTGAGCAAGGCATGGGTGTATCACACCAGCATGGATCAAATTAAAAAATAGGGAGGGTTGCTAACAATTTTACATACGAAAGAAATATTTGACTCATTTGAAACCTTTCTGTGCGTTTTAAATAATGCTTTCAACTATCTATAGCGTTTTCAGATGCCTCCTTATCTGTACAGCAACATGCAATAAAAATGGGATAAACAGATCTTGTAATACTGGCTTCCCTGAATGCGTTGTGTGTGTTGCCTAACTCTGCGGCGATAGCAATACTTCTTATTGAAAATTTGCTATTGAAGTTGGCGCACTATTTTTATTGGCTGTGACTGTACAACACACCACAGTGGTCTTATATGGAGCAAATGTCGTAAGCTACGTCCTCAAATTAAAACTCATTGTTGTTGACATTCGACTGCTTGCAACAGAGCCTAGATGTCGCATATTGTAAGCGCTTGCATGAACATTCCGAGAAATAACAACTGACACCAATTCCTGGCGGGTAGAAAAACCACTGCTTTTAAACTTTACGCACGGAAGACAACAAGAAGATAGAAGAAACTCATCAGCACTTAACTGCCAAGAAATACCCCTGAAAAATACCTACAAAACCAATTCCTAATTGCTTGTATTTGTTCATATTTTTGTTATTTAGCATCACTTTTTCTGCAACTTTTGGCTAATCTCGACGATTGGGATAAGCGATGATTAGATAAGACTGATAAAAGGACACACACAAAGAACAACTTTTTGTCAGGGGGGGGGGAAAGAATGTCCAGCTTCCATCCGCATATATTCGAGGGTACGCGCTTATGTCCTGGTGCCTAAAAAGACGTGGTAATGACTTTCTTTCCGCTTTTCTTTATTGTTCAATTTTTACAAGTTGTCTTGTACAAGGGGTATTGTTGGGTAAAAGAAGGGATGTTCGCCATGCTGGGAATTTCGCCGTACTTGTGGTTTTTGTAATATTAGATAGAAACTATAGGTTGGAAACACTCACTGATGCCTGTAAAAGAATCAAGTAACATGTGCCTTGTTTCCACTGAAAACTGCAGTGTGGTGAGCGAACTAGCAAGCAAGCAGTACAGTTTGGAATGCGCAGTTGCGTCTACACAGAAGACAAAGGAAGTTGCCGAATTTCAATACTACGTTGGAAATTGTCATTTCGTGGCAGATAAGAATTATTTTTCTTCCTTTTAATTATTGATATCGTAACCTCAAACCTTAAGAATGTCGTGAAAAGATTTGCTTTGGAAAGCGTGCATGTACAAGTAAACATAAGTAGTTTTTCTTTCGACTATGCATTTGCTGGTAAATTCGCCAGAGCAACAGAAAATGTGTCGAATTTCCCTTCTTACAGGCGATCTTTCACACACAACTTGTTCACAATCCATATGAACATTTGGCCTATGTTTCTTAAACATGTTTGTATTGTATCTTTTTAAGCTGTTTTGTATTGTCATTTGTAGGTCTTTTACACTTTGTTGTCCACGACATATTGGCAACAACTTGGTATTTCATACACTTAAACTGACGATACAATTATAAATAAGTTATATGGCGAATTTCCCAGCACGTGGCGGGAATTTCGCCACTTTTTCTCATTTTAGTATTTTTAATATTACGTCATAAGTATAAGTAACACATTATTTATGTTAAATTCCTCATAATCCAAAATGACTACTTTTTATATCGTATAAATTTTGTCCTTCTCCCCTTATTCGTTTAAAAGGAAAAAAAAATGAAAAGCATTTTGGTGGCGAACTTCCCCTCCTTTACCCTACTTACATTCTGTAGGTCAAGTACCGGGGTTGTTCTGTATTCCTGGACAGCCTCGGTTTACAGACACATATTCCAATAACTGAATATATTATATAACTATGAGCTAAAATATTAATAGGGAAGGTAAAAGTGTTAGTGAGGTAACTCTGGATATGTATATAAAAGTCTTATGGATGCATGAAGAAGGGATTGTATTTAGAAGGCGAAGAACAACAAACCGTCACGCCTAGGACGTGACTTGAACCCGTGAACTTCGGTGGCGAGATCTCAAGCTGCCAACATAATGCGCTCACACCAAGCTGGTGATTAGTAACTAGTAGCAAGTAAATTGCACCCTTCCATGTAAATACTTGTTGCTTAAATAAAACTTGAGTTCCGAGTACAGCCTTTCATCTCGCATACCAATCCTCACGTGCTTATAAGCTTCCACATGTGAGCCTAATATGTTGCCAGCTGGGTTTGAATTTTATCCCCCTCTCCCTTAGAAAACTTAAACTTGCCGTACGAGGCGGCCACTTTCACTGCAGCAGCTGACACCAAGAGAAATCAAGGGCGACGACATACGAGGTCCATCGCACCGCGTGCCGTAAGAATCCCGCTCCTCTGGAAAGAAATGCTGTTTCCGAGAAGTCCGTTGGTGATTTCACCGAGGACGGGCGATTAAGGAAGCTGCCATTTACCGCAATATCAAAACAGCGTAGACGGAGATTTTTTGCACGAAGAGTTCTCACGCACGTATAAAAAAAATAAGGAAAATAGGGACGGTACCGAGCCAAAATAGACAGAGACTTTGGCTCTATCAGAAAGGTCCAAAAAAGCGGGTTTGACGTACGCTCTTGTCGCAAGTGACGTCATCTAGTGGAGTTGGAAAGTGTCAATTAAACGAGCAATTGAGCCCGCAGCATGCAGCACGCATCGTTGCAGGCTTGGTCGCTAGACTCGTGAACTTGTTCACTTGTTTGAAACCATGGAAGTCCAAAGTCAGTCAGATATATATTGGTTGTAGTTCTTCTAATGTGTGGAAATGTATTTTTAAAAAGCTATGTGATATCTATGGTGTAAAACAAGTGTTTACAACGTGACGGAAAACAATGTGTTCGTAGTTTTATCTACCAATCGTATTTGGCGCTGCAGTCGAAGTGCAATTCGAAAGATTTTCGCTTCAAGTACGGTCTTGCACATTTCGTACACGGCCTTCGTGTCGAATACTCTCGAACGAGTTCGAGACTTTGGTTTGGCTATTAAAAATCAATAATAATAATAATAAAGTGGCAATTAACAAGTGCTACGTGACGCATATGCGTTAAGGATAAAATTCAGTTTTCAGATGGTTGTAGCGTTAAAACGTGAAACAGGAAAACTCAATTTAAAAAAGCTGTTTGATTTAATGATCTCTACAAGTTTTGAAAGTTTGTGACATGACACTGTATATGTTAATAGTACTATATACCTGGAGACGAGAACAGATCGAGAACGAGACAGACATTTACAACTTGATACATAATCGAGATACTGCCGAGTCTCGTCTCGAAAACAACCATAAAGAAAATGGAATCTATTCAAGACATTACTGAACCAATAGGAAAATATTATTCAATGTGAAATGTCTGGTATAAGTCGCAAGCTGTTGCCATAAATTTTGGATATTCTTCATGGTTCAGCAGATAGAAACCTAAACAAATAATTTAGCGCAGTTTTAAACATATTATGTTTATAATTTTTGGATAAGTGAACGTCTGACACACTGATTTCTTTCCATTATTAAATGCATACAAATTAGTTTTTTAGAGAACCTACCCAACATTCCTTTCATATTAAAAATTCTTCAAGTAACCGCTCCCTCCCGCCACAATGAGAATCCTTTACGGGGTAGCCAGGAATCGGAAAAATGTCACCATTTAACTCGCATTACAATAACATTCTGACGTATGAAGTTTTAAGATTGGTTCTCCGTCTTTTAAAATATTCTTCTGTTGCGATGTCAGAGTCTCACGGAACCCGTAAAACGTTTTTTGGGCTTCCAACAAAACTGCAAGTCATGGGTACTCTCGACAAAATTCTCATGAATGTAAACGTGGTTTTAGCCACTTTAATATGAAAAAACACCTGCTTGCAGAAACCAAAATGAATTTCAAGATTTCAACCCCGACATGGTAGTGTAATGGAAGTATTCCTGAAATCCAGAATCACTCGCGTGGTTAGACAGTCTATTACACTAAATAAGTTGATCTTATTAAAATGACTGAGTAATATCTTACATAAGTATTCTGCATTTAAAACAAATAATATTTGTAATAAAGTGGTAATACTATCGTTTTTATTTTTATAATTAATTAATCTCCATAAAAGTGGAAGATCATGATAGGTGTCTTTATTTCTTGGTGACTAAGATTTCATTTGATGACTAAGTTTAATCCATTAGGAGCCAAAAAATGCCCAAAAGTGAAGGTTCAGTTTCCAACACTCCCTCAAAGTTAATCGTGACGTTGAGAAAGAATAGATGAACGAAAAAACACAACGAAAGGTCAATTCTTTTGCTTGGATTCGAATCAGAAGTAACGTTCAGTCAATGATCATCTACCACCTTACCCACAGAAGGAGAAAATGAGTACACAGAAAAAAAGCTATAAAATATTATATAATACAAGTAAATATAATATAACATATATTATATTATATTAAATATAATATAAAATATGATAAATTGATCAGCCCCTTTGTTAAGGGAGCTCAAGAACGAGAAAGGACTCCGTAAAAGTGAAACAAGATTTAATGTCTGGGATTCTCATTTCTTTCGAGACTTTGATAAACAATAATACGTCAAATTTGAAAATTCCTCCTGGACCACACTTATTGTATTATGCGACATTATTCAGGGATAGATCATGTACTATTTTATTTATAACAATTTCAAAGTTGATCCAGTACTGTAGATCGCGAACCTGGCTCCATATATTCCGAATACGAATGCTGTTTTCGAGTGTTCGTTGCGTCGAAACGAGGCATCAAACATAAAAATGTATTTTAAAGAAGGTGATTGCTTTAATTACCTCTCAGTGATCAAACACTGTACATGTTGCTTATGTTATATTATATATATGTCGAAACTCGAGACAAGACCACCAGGGGCAACGGGTTCGAATCCCGGCCTCATTCTCATTGTCGCGATTAGCCAAAAGTGGCAGAAAAGAAAATTAAATAAAATCGAGAAAACACCGAGACTGACTTGACTTCTCCACACATGGGACTTCTTGATCACTTCAATAATATAATGACACGACAAAATACAATGTAAATATTTATTGTTCAACTAAAAATATGGTCTTATTGTGTAATTTATTATCTTCCTGGTTTAAAGCAAATCTACATCAACATTCCGTAACTTTCTTGTGTGCTTTTGTTTATGGATTCAACGGATTTTTTAAAAAGTACCTTCATTCGGATATATGCTCATTTTTACATGGAAATTTATTATAATTATTTTTTCAAGACCCAAAAAAATAATAACTCCACAATATATTAACGAATTGTTTGCTATGCTAAACTAAAATGTGACAATGATTGCAAGAATACGCACGACAGAAACACACTGTGTCAAGTAATACACTTATGCACCTATGGAAGGATAAAAAAAAAGTATTCTCTAACGGAGATACCTTCAGGTCATGAAGTTCCAAACGGCAGATCGCGGGTTGAAGAGCTTTTGATCTGACGTTTTCACTTCTTTGTTTCAAGATGATTTGGATGAGCACCGTAAAAGCACGTTCGGTAAAATATGACATTAAAAATACAATAAAGCTTCTTAACACAGACTATAGTGCAGGATAACGACCATAAATATTCCCCTACAACCAAGATTAGGGTTACAATTCCTTGAAATTTGATGACTTCGAAGCAAAAGAAGAAAAGCTCTTTCCTGTACAATCTATGCATTCTGTGAAAATGGATTTCAACAGGCAATCTAGTTTTTCCACTGAAAGGTCCTTAAATTGAGGGTCGAAAATGCTTGCAGGACGTTATCTTGTACTCCAACGATTTTCCTGAAGTTCAGATAATGGCCACAAGGAAGAGCATCACGTTGAAACCCTTTGTTCTACTGTGAAAAGCATTTCTTGGAAACCCTTTTGCTCTTAGCCTTGCATTCATAAATCATATCGCGCTAGGAAGGAAGACCATACCACTGGCACCTCTACTGCTGAGTTAGATGTTATGAGTATGGGTATGTTTTAGGGTTTATAACTTCTGATGGTTAAAAATTAATTCAACATTCGCTTCCTTTTTACAAATAACTAACGTAGCATTAATATTATGTTAAAGATAGGTATGAAATAGCAAATATGAATGGTAACACTATTAAGCTTTGGTTCCATGTTTAATAAAACACTAAAATGCTGACCAAGGTAAGATAAGACACCATAAACGTAACGTTTCCACCCTCTAACAGGTTCTTCTTCAGACAAAGATTCACAATAAATTGAAATAAAGATCCAACCATCATCTTACATATACACTCGCAGTACAGGATATACACACAAACACATAAAGGCGCCAGTCCATATGAAATAGCATTTTCATTTTTAACAACATAAAAACATTGGAGTGCAAACATTCCTCTTGTAAAGTCCATATATAGATAAGGTGATCATAATGAAGAAAATATACACAATTTTCTGGCAAAGTAATGGGCCCTAATGTGGAGTACTTTATCAGGTTCGTGTAATGAATGATTCGGTCACAAAAACCATCTAGGTAAAAAAAATCAGCTCCAATGTAAACGCCTTACGACACCACCCTTTCCACTGAACACAATGTGTGTAACCCTTGTTCACCACAGAGCAAATCCATGAAAAATTGGAATATTTGGGGGAAAACGTTTTCTGAATTAGCGGAATTTATTAGTTTAACATTTCAAAAACATATCAAATTGTACGGATCCAACGAGTGTATTGTAGATCATTCGTAACGACCTTGACGCATGATATTTTCTTTTTTAAACATTGAATTCAAGACAAAAGTAAACATGTTGAGGATTTACATTCATACGGTTCATTCAGGGACCAGAGTTTTCAGTCCAGTTTAAGGTGGGATAGTCTAATAATGCACAGGAATTTTCCATTTTAATCTAATATGGCCTTATTTTGCTTCTGATCATCACACATTGACTTATATAGTATTTTACGAAAGTGTTTGTACTTCTGCAGTTTTACAGTTTCGTTAGGGAGTGCATTCCAGATTTTAGGAGCCAACGAACATTGGCAAGCTGAAGTTCTGCGATATCATGGCTATTACCATTGCGCAAATAATACATGTGTATGGATGTCTCTCTGTCTCTGTGTGTGTGTGTGTGTATAGGAAACGTATATACCCACACACACATATATGTCGTATAAACACAGGGTTTACTAAGGCCTTGTTTAGGAGTTACGAACGCTGGAGTTTTCAAGTCTACCAATCTGTAGTATGACTGATTTGGTTTATTTTTTACTTAGTTTCTCTACAACTTTTGGCTAATTGCAAGGATGAAGATAAGTGATGATAAGATGAAGGGACACTCACAAAGAACATCCATGCCCAGACCAGGATTCGAAACCGGGACCTCAAGCCTCGTAGCGCAGTAATAACCACTCCCCCATGGCCAACTCTACTACACGTATAGGCTAATCGGGACCGTACCTACAGTTTAAAGTGGGAACAAGTGCTCGTAAAATATAGTATATCATGCTTGAATGCGGCCATGTACTAAAGATACAATTAAATCAATTCATTTCGCTCAATTCATTTATTGTTGAAGGGTATTCAAAGGTGGTAAAAATCTCTTTGTTTAAAGTACCTCTGAATTTTTAAAAATGCACATTTCATTTGGTTGTCTTTTTGACCTTTTAGATTTCTGATTAAAAAAAATTAGGTTCCCTTGACACATGTCGAAAGCGAGAGATGAAAGGCCGAAGCCCTGTCATAGCACGCGTTGCACAACCCTAACGCCTGACTGACTTCAACCAAATAAAGAAAATCCTTTCCAAATTTGAAAATCTGTGCTAAACGTTTTTGAAAAAGGGAGTTAAGTGTAGTGTACGAAATTCCAACCGAGTAAATTTCTAAAGAACTGCTCTAATGTGGAGCAAGAACCAAACTCGAGGAGAATCGCAACCAGGAAGAAATCCATCTCCGACTCGAGCAAACCTGCTTCCTCGGAAAAGAAAAAGCAAAGAGGAGGTTGTTGACAAAATTAGACGCACAAGAACACAACGGGGCTTGCCTGTGCAAGTTCATTAACATCGGGACATAGCTTAGCGGTCATTACAACCAATAATCTCGCTGAAGAGGCTCCAGAACGAAAGACTGCGTGTTTTGGTTGCCGAAGCGCAATGGCGGACGGGAGCAAAAAGCGCTCTCTCGGCTGCGAACACAATCGCTTCCACGGCGGGGTGTCGGTCTGCTGCCGCTAGGGTCGGAAGCCTTCCAACACTGAGAAAACCGAAATACTTAAGAGACTTACCTTGAATTATGTTTTTTTTTACTTTGCGTCGTTATATAGATACAGATTAATCGTCTAGACGTACTGGTATTCAAACCGTGCGGTGCGCCTTCCAAAATGTTCGCATTTTTTTCTGAAATATTAAAATGTATCAATAAAATATCAATTTCTTATTCTTTATTATTGCAATTCACGTTGGTTGTCCATTGGCAATGTCATCTCCTGTGTTTTTCAACTGAGTCAGACACATCGCGCTACAATGCCAGGTTCGAATCCCGTCTTGGACATGGGTGTTTGAGAGCGTCCATTCATCAATCTCATCATATCATCTCACATCCTCATCCTTGCAATTAGCCAACAGTATCAGAAAAGCGAAGTAAAATCAACCAAATCAATCAATCAACTGAGCCAGGAACTACACTCGTACCTCGAGTAGAAGAAAACCATTCCAATGCTGAAAACCTAGTTGAAAGTGCATTTGTACAGAAATTGGCATGCCTTTCTATTTTCCACACACTGAATGTCCTGAATGTATCTCTACAAGATATAAGGGAATCATGCAACTATCAATCAATGTGACAGGTTTCAAAAGAAACCTGCTGCTCTGTAAGAAAAATATTAAAGATGAGAGCAGTGGCGGCTGGTGGTCTGGCTGTATGTGTGTGCACGTCAGTCTCGCGTCCAGAAGAAGTGTTGTACCACCCTGTCAAATACTCGCACCCGTTTTTGCGTACATAATGATGCTAAATGTATTGGCAACCCAAATTTTGATCAACTTTCACTGAAAATGAGGCTATACAGAGATATATTTCATGATTTTTTTTAACACAAGATTTTTTACAAATTTCAATATTTCGAAAATTATCCAGCCAATCACGTGCAGAGCGAATTTATTGTGCAATATATAATTCAGCATTCGATAACCTGACAAAATCACTCAAGACATAGAAATACAGATCTACAATATCAATATTTTGTCGATTTCAAGATATTACGTTAAACCTTCCTCTCCCACTCAGCTGATATTAATGAACAAGGAGAATAATAACATTGGCGTACACCAAAGACGCCGATCCAAATACTACATGGAGGAAATCAGTTGTAATCTATCTAGCTGTTGTTTATTTCTAATGACAGACTGATCGAACCAAGCAAATCAAGCGAAACCAAGAGAATAATAAATCTGAAAGAAAATTACAGTACTCACTCAGTCCACACTGCCCTGCTTCGTACTTCAGAATTTTTCCTTCTCCGCCGTATTCATATATTACTTCAGTTGCTACAGGCTTTGTAGCTAACTTCCCTCCAAAAATTCAACAAATTTAAATATTAAGTCTCTGACTTTCGCTATGTATAGTTTCCCTATTCATCATGAAATCAAACACTTTGCACTGAAACAGGAACGACATTTTGACAGCGCTAAACAATTTTGCAATGCAGTAACAGGCACACAATGCAAAACAGCTGACTGATTGATGTACGCTCCCTCCGCGTGGTTGATAATTCGGCTACTGTGCCATAAGGACAGTTTATTTTGGTCGAGATGCACAAAGCAAAGGCAATACCAGACATGTTTAAAACACCAGTTTCGCTTTCAGTCGCCCTCCTCCCCTTCCCCTTCTTTCTTTCGCCTGCCATTCTCGGAATAGGATGAGAAGGACAATCGAAAATTCCTTTTTCTAAAAAAAAATATCTCAATTTGCAATAATGTATGGGTTTCCTCGACTCCGTCACACGGTCTCGAATGGAACGGGTTTGCAACACTACATTTGCTACATTTGCTAACACACCGACCGCTGCGTTCTTGAATTTCCTTACGATACAAAATCCCCAGGCACCGCGAACAAGCCAGAAGACCCAATCAGCGTTCTCTACGCGACTGCTGGAACAGCGTCAGGGGGAACGAAACTCGCTTAGTGCGAGCGCCCCTCGTACGCTTCTCCACTACCTCTCTTGGTGAAACGGCGTGGGAACACTTGATGTTTCGAAGGAGATAGAGTTGATTGATTGATTGATTGATTGATTTAGTTTATTTTACTTCGCGTTTTGTGCCTCTTGGCTAATTTGCGAAGATGGGAATGAGTGATGAAATGATGAAATGGATGAAAATGGACATTCACAAACAACCATACCCGACCGGGATTCGAACCCGGGACCCTTGGCGTCGCAGCGCGATGGGAGATAGAGTTCAATTAGTATGTATAATAATAATGATTTGCATTACAGATTTATTAGGGTGTGAACGTGCGAATAGGCATAAGCCGCTACTGGATGAGAGCACTAGAGTGTCCCGCGCCGGACAATTAATTTATATAATTCCTACATATGTTAATTTACTTGGAATACCGATTCTGTAAAACAAATGTTCGCACTAAAGGCGAAATGTCAAACCTACGAAGCACACGTATATGTAGCATGCAAATATTCATATACTCCGTTATTGTTAACTCAGTAAAAACTTGCAAGGATTTGAAAAAGCCAATAGAGTGATAATATTCTTGAATCTAAATTTCGAGAAATGAATTCAGCGAAAGTTTTTTTTAGGACCTAAATAACTAGATAAAAATTAAGAGTAAATATATAATAACACTTCGAAAAAATCTTGCATTAAAGAGAATTCGAACGAAACTCCATAAACAAGTTACGAAGATGGAAGGTAAAAAACAGTAGTAAATTGTATCCTTTTTAGAGCTCCTTAGGGAACGATTAAATCTGCGTGAACACTTTCTTGAGAAGTTCCATAAACAGAAAATTAAACAGCCAAGGGCGTTTCAGGGCTGTTCGTCGTAATGGAAAAATTGCTTCTTTCTCAAGCAAGTGCTTTCAAAACATGCGCCGGACATGAAACGTGGATTCATTTTTTACCAAAGGAAATTGATGTTCAAATATCTGCGAGCAAACTAAGCATGCGTACGTGCCAAATGAATCCGGGTCAGAGGAACCTTCTTGGGGCAGTAGAATTCCTTGAACATCGCGTAGAAGGCGTGCACGCATGGTGTTCTACGAAGAAGCTACTTAAGCATTGTCACTTATACACATGAAGAGGGTCCACGTGTACCTAGGGCAGACTCTTAACTGCTGCAGATTCTGAAATGATCGTGTATAAAACCCAGTGTTTCTACACAATTCCTGGACAATGGAAATCCATCTTGTTGATACATTCGTAACTATCAAGATACAGAATATATCTAGTCTGTTCGAGGAAAAGCACTTAATCCAATTAATGCAATTTTACAACAGACAGGTTTTTTTTTGGTTAGTTGTTGTTAGTTAGTTGATTTGCTTTATTTTGCTTCGCTCTTTGCGACACTTGTGGTTAATTTGCGAAGATGAAGGTGAGTAATAATATGATGAAATTGATGAATGGACAGTCACGAACATCCATGCCCAGGCCGTGAATCGAAACCGGGACCCCTAGCGCCGTAGAACAGACAGTTTTTTTAATGTTTATTTTTTTAGCAGCAAACATTGCAGACATGATATATATGTGTCGGATCATCACAGTTTAGAATACGTGTCAAATGTGAAAGTACACTAACAGTATTTTCTTCAAATGAATCAGAATGGCTTAGATGATAGCAACAGAAAAAGAACTTTGTGACTTATGTGCCTTTTCCCTAACACCCTTTGTATATCTATACAGTTATGAACTGTTATCAGCAAATGTAGAGTTACATCTGCAACATGAAATACATCTCTTCAGCATGTATCAGTTTCAATACAGCCAAGTCATTCTTACAGTTCACATAGATGAATAGATATGTCACACTCAGTAGGCTTGCATAAACCAGAGATACAGATTAAGGTTTCTACCAGGACGGCCTCATAAAAATCCAGACAAGAACAAGTTCAGACTCTTTCAGACTTGCAGAGCTGAGACCCACAACGAGATAGACTTCTGTAAACTTCAAACGAGATCGATCTCGTTCTCGTTCGTTCGAGGCTCTGGAATAATAACAAAAGCTACCTAAACTGGATGAACTTTACTGTGTAACTTCTTCATGCATATCAAGCGTATATTTTCTTGGTTATGTGTAGATAGGTCACATAGTTTGTATGTTAAGTCTGTGATACGTGGTTGCATACATTCATGATAAACTTCTGTTTTCCGAGGGTTCATAGAGCCGATTGAATCCTTTGTCTCATTGTACTTCGCTTCTGTGCCACTTTTGGCTAGACGAGTGATGATATGATGCAATTGACGTAGACACACTCACAAAGAACATATATTCCCAGGCCGGGATTCGAACAAGGGAACCCTCGCCTTGCGAGACAGAGAAGAGGGGGAATGTTACTAAAACGAGATATGACCGAGTCAGAGACGGCTTTAAAACTCAAGAGGAGACTGAGTAGTGTTAAATCTCGTCTTCCCTCGAGAATTTCGTAACAGATATACTGTGTTTGAATACGGAAAGCATTTGTATGATTGGCAAAGCTCGGATGTTAATCACCAGTAAAGTGTGCAATTTTTTACAGCGAAGAAAATTAAATCCTTCAAGTTAAATAATTCAAGTAAAAATGGATAAAATACACACACTCGTATCTTTCGTATACTTTGCATTGGATACAATATTACACACAACAAAACATTTCCACCAACAAATAGAACCTCTGGAATTTTTTGTTTTGTTTTAAGTCCACTTTAGGCACAAATAATCGAGACTGGACCTACAATTAAAGTGGGATCCGAACCTCTTGTGCCTCCAACTGATATCGAATCGTGGGCCCATTGATTAGAAGGCGACGAGGTTACCACTACGCCACCGGGGAAATGAAGTGGATGAAATTATCGTAAACCAAACTTTGCTGAGGAATGGCAAATGAAAACAAAGTTAACAGGAAATGAAAATGTGTTCTGTTAATGTTTTCTTAAATATTAGAAAGCAACTTACAAAGATATGCCGAAAGGAAAGGAGGTTAACATTGTAAGTAATTTGTGGTCACGGGAGTATAAATGCGTATATATTTTAGTTCTCGTGGAATAAACAAGTAAGAAAGTTGAACCAAATGTGTGACACGAGATATTTAAAACTGGTTTCACGATATACTTGTATATTCAAGTAAGTGTGAGCGGAGGTAAATTTTGCTCTGTGCAATGCTATTAAGAGGATTAATGCGAAAATGAACTAAACGCAGAGCGATGGAAATAGGCGGCGTTTAACTAATTAAAAGCTTTTACACGCTTAATTTGTTTACCTAAAATGAAGAATATGTATACCATGCCTTTGGTTTCATATGAAATTGTGGCCTCCCCGATGGCGCAGTGGTAGCGTCGACGCCTTGTAGTCAAGGGATCCCGGGATCGATACCCGGTGGATGCACATAGTGGTTCGGATCCCACTTTAAACTGTAGGTCCAGTCCCGATTAGCCTCACTTAAAACACCAACGAACCAACCTATAAGATAGTGAATTGAAATGAAATTCTAACTTTCGTTCTTTCGTTTCTTTACACCATCTCGCTTGTAAGAAATATCTCATGCAAATATATTGTTATCTAAGTGAATTACAAAGACATTTAGGGAATTTTCAGACCGAAACGACCGGCGACAAGCGACACGTGTCCCTTGAAAACTAATCTTGAGATATAAATACAACTCTTCGAACCGACACAAATAAGCTGCACGTGACCATCTTATCTGTGCATTTGAATTCAGCTGTATTCAGCTGCATGCACAGACAGGATAATAGGGACGGAAATTAGAGGACACACCAGACTTTCTGGGGTCGATAGGCATCTGGACGACTGAGAAAGATTTGGGTGGTCGCATCTTCACATAAATCTTGATGTTTACTGTGTTATTACGAGATACAAACAAGGATTTATATTACAATAATGTGGAGTAAAAACAAATTATGCCTGAATTTTCTAATCTTCAGAAATTCCCCATTATATCCATCATTATAATTCTTTTTTGTCGTCACGGAATTTTCCTATTCCTATTTAAATTTGAATTTGATTTTAAAATTGTGGGAGCGTCAGCACTTAGGCTATTTTGCTCCCGTCACATTATACGGGGGCCAGCTCCTTACCATTACAAATAACAACTCTAACGTTGCATAACTAAAAATCTTAAAATCTTCTGACTTCTGTTAAAAGCTGAGGCTGTAAACGGGCACTCAGCACACGTTCGGACAAAAAACAGGACAACACACACAAAATTATACTGGCCTTAGTGCCAGTCGCCAGAGCCTCGTTAGTCTTTAGTCCAGGGTGCACTACGTGGAAGTGAGGTTGACTGTCGGGCGCGTACGTGGAAGGTACCCCTTACACCCCAGAATTTTCCTATTAAATTATATCACGGCGGGCCAGCATAGCCGACCATTGATGCAACTCCAGTTGGGAACCTACAAGTTAAGCGTGATCTGAATCAAGAAGTGGTATAGCCGACCTCATGACGGAGTGGTTATCGCAGCACGCTAGGGCGCAATGTTCTAAGGTTCGAATCCCGGCCTCGGCATGAGTGTTATTTGTGAGTGCCCCGTCTCCAATTTCACCGCATCATCACTTAGCCAAAAGTGGCAGAAAAGCGACGCTAATTAACAAAAAATAAATCAAATACAAGGTGGCAGAGTTGACAATAATGCTATCTGGGATTTAGTGATATATTTGAAACAATTATTGGCTGGCTTTATGTTAACTATCTGAAAAGTAATGTTTCTATCTTATACAGTTATACCCGGCACTTAAACCTCTGCATATTAGGCTAACGCAAGGAAATGTTTGAACAGGAAGTAATGTTTCCCACCTCCTCTCCTTCAATCTCATCACTGACAGGGGGTTTCCAACGATACATTTTGCATCCACATGCAAATCAGGGCGACTACTGACGAGGGAGATCATAACGATAAGGAAAATAAACATGACACATGAAAGTATATAAAGTGGATTCATTATGCTCTGGTAACAAACAGCGAATAAAAAATCTGGAAGTCTCAGGCTGAGGGAACTAACAAAGAAGAAAGCGTCCCGTTAGCATCGGAGCCGAGAGCCAGGCGTCGTAAAATCCGTAGCTTCTTCCGCTACATCACATTATCCATTCTCAGGTACTAACGGACCATAATGGGATTCAAAAGGGTTGAGCTTTAAGCGAGAGAAGTAACTGTTTGAATCTGGTGGGACAAGCATTACGCTTTGGAAATCCAAATTCGCTGGAAAAAATAATAACTCTTACCAGTCCTGATCAAAATGTGTTCTACTATAAGAACAATTTATATCCCAACATCAACGCACGAAGATATAATTAAAAACTGTATTTAGAAAGAAACTTTTTCAAAGTAACTAAATTAAAATTACTTCGCTAAAAAAATAACCTAGTTTCAATTATAGTTACTCATTTTGAAAAATAAATCAAGTTACGGTTACAGTTAATCATTTTGAAAACCGAATTCGAATCCCGGCCTGGGCATAGGTATTCTTTGTGAGAGTGACCCTTCATCAATTGCATCATATCATTACTCATCCTTTCCGGTGACGGCACATACTGGTTCGGATCCCACTTTAAACTGTAGGTCCAGTCCCGATTAGCCTTACTATGCATAAAGTGGAGTTAAAAACTCCAACTCAATCAATCAATTACTTATCATCATCTTCGCGATTAGCCAAGAGTGGTAGAAAAGTGAAGTAAAATATACCAAATTAATCAACCATCTTGAAAAGTAACTCAGTTACAATTACAGTTACAAAAGTATTCCTGTTACGATTGCAATTACTCCTTCTGAAAAGTAACTCAGTTGCTGTCCCCACGTAACTGCAATTACTTTAGTTACTTAATTATACATTACCTGTACACCGCAACACGCGTTTCATGTAATAACTGCAAGAAGACTGTTCTTTTAAGCATCTAAGAATTACACTGATTTTCATTCAACTATACAGTAATAATCAACTTTCGAACTTCGAACATATTTCCCCTCTTTCCGATTTTCGCTATATGCACTAATAACTAAGCTGTCTTATAGGATCGGACTTTTGAATCACCCTGTGTGTGTGTTTGTGTATACACGCGCACACACACATAGATGGAAGGATGGCGGTCCGGTACGTAGCAGAACAAATGAACTACAAACTCAAACAACGCATAGGCATCGAAATCCGGAAGAAATACCAACAAAATAGTTAGGAAAATTTAAACAAATTGCAACTAAAACTTTCTCCTTTTCTTCACAGTGGGTAGGTGGCACGCACCAAAAGGTTGGTGGGCACGAAAGTGGCCAACATCAAATATACGATGACCGTCGTTATTCGTGAAGACAGAAAGGATCTGTGTTTTGTTATTGAATGCAGGCCTCTAGAAAATATGAATAGCAATTTCTTGGAACATCGTCACTTCTTTTTCTCTTTATTGACTACTGATGTAGTAAAGATTTTACTGCTGAGCCAAGTTGTGTCAGATGGACAGTTTTTTATACCACATTTCAAATATCTTGTATTCTAGGCATTTTTTATCCTTTCAAAGTTAAGGCTCCTTTGCATGTAAGAGGTTTGAGGTCCAGTCACCCCTCCCAATCCAAGCCTACGGTTGTGGTCATCTATATCTCATAAATGCGGATAAAATGTCAGTAGAGAGAGAGAGAAAATCAGGGTTGTTAAAGGTCGCGGAAGTTTAAAAAAATCCAATTCCGGTCCAGGAGAGAAAATCAGCAAGCGTAAATGGGTTTTGCACCGTAAAGAACATTTTTGTATGTGAAGTATTTCAATTCGGTCCAGGAACCTTTTTTCCGGATACATTTAAATAAGGTCCACGTTCCGTATTGAAATGAAACAATACGCAACTTGGACCGAATTTAAATTGTGCGATTCCGGTCCTGTAGCGGAAACAAATAGAACCCATTATAATTTATGGGTTCCTGGACTTTTAACAACCCTGGATAAAATAGTAACTACCTATTATCGTTTACAAAATAATAATAATAATAAAATTTTAAAATATATTTTTAAAAAAAAACATGTTGCCGCCTGAACATTTACGGGAAGAATATTTAGTAAGTGTAATGCTTTGTCATTCTGAAATAATACAACTTATTTTCGTTCTTTTCAGGTTGATATGGGGCTGCTGTGGGTTGTCCTGCAGCTGATCTGTCTGGTTCCTCTATATCGCGCTGGTAAGTTTTATAATAATTTCAATAACCAGGTAGAAGGAAGGTTTCAAATACTAACATACAATGACGAGTATTTATAATATAATACTGTCTTCGAAATCCAAAAGAAAATGTATAATCTTTGACGATTGCAATACGAAAGCAAATTGTGATATTTTAATTTTGAAACATTCTTTGCGAGGAGTGGAGATGAGGCTGCCTGCATCCGTCACATTAAAAAAGGTTATGGTAATACTGAAACATGTCCATGGGCGAAGCAAAAACCCTGACCTCAGTAAGGTAACAGGGATTTAGAAAGATAAAATAAGTTGTGAGGGCATTAAAGAAAGCATCGTCTATTCAGCAAGAATGCACGTGTGTTAAAAATGGTGTTGCATATGTATAGAACGGAATAGAAGGTCCACGCCGGAATGCACCGACGAGTAAGATGGCTGTGCCCGATACGAAGTCGACTTGAGAGGACTTCTTGTCTCCGGAAGGGGCCGCACTAGGAGCGACACATACCTACGCTTAACTTGACTGACAGCACGAAGAATCTTCCCGGTTGTCCCTTGTGACTCTTCCTGCCAGATGTCAAGAAGGCAAGACAAACATGTTGTGATGGTCACCTGCCGGTAGAAGGTAGACCAGAATACAATCTGTATAATCAGACTTGAGAGTAGCATCAGCTGAATCGTTACCTTGATGCCTCCATGAGCCACGTCCGAATCGGCAAGCGCGCCTCTTCAGTTCTTTCCCGTCGGTTTCGTATGCCGTTGAAGTTGTCCGATTCGAAATGCTCCCGAGCAGTACAGGATAAGGACACTGAGGGACGAGGTCCTCCAGCCTCTTCTCGCCACTCACACGTATCACCCTCTCTCCTGACGTACTGTACTTGGCGTTGATTGCTAATTTAGCTATAATCTTACCAGGTGCGATATTGTCCCAACGGAAAGGATGAACGGAGGATGCAGGTGATTGTGGAGAGGTAATTAACCTTGGTGCCTATCTTGAAAAACCAAGGTGTGTTTACTGTTTGGATGTTTTCTCTATGTATAGTATTTGTGTCAGAACAAAGATAAGAACGAATGAAAGAATAAATACTATGAATAAATTCAAACAACATATATAAATAATATAGAAAATAATATGAAAGTGACATGTCAGAAATGATTGACTTATTCAGTTATGGTCCTTAGACCAATTCCAATGATGTTTGCTCTAATAAAAGTATTTAAGACATCACAATCACAATTTAGAATCCCTTGTCCTTGCTTAGCAACATATAATAGAATCTGATATGATATAAAATATAATAAATAATATGATGATTATATAAGAAATATAATACAATATACGAAGCACAGAACATTGATACATAATAAGATTAATACTGTGGATCCTTAGATCCTTTAGCCTCCCAAAGTGAGGGGAGTTGCTACACCGGAAGATGACTTCTTCTTCAGTCTTCTTTCTACGACTTGGATTTAGTCTTCCACCTCTAGAGTTTCCTGGACGTCATCTAATGTCATCCGAGCAGTACAGTTGCCACTTTTCCCTCCAGACGTTAGTTCTAACATCACCCACCGATCTCTAGAGCGCAGGCACACAGTACAGTAGAAGGCAAACTCCAACTAAACATCACAATGTTATCCACCTATTTAGTATTTCAGTTCAACATGCCATGTGATTTCTCCTTTAACATGTTTTTCTAAATGCAATGTTATAGATAAAATGTCAAAGTATCACTGAGTTTTGTCCACTTAGTAAATGTCTCCTGCAGAAAGTGGAAGTTACAGTATGACTGCCGAGCGTAGCGCTACGGCGAGTTGTAGTGTGCACTTGTCGCGCCTTCAACATCTCCCCTCCGACTCCAGCTATGACGTGGATTCGGACTGTAGCTACACGGTGATTCCGGGGGTGGAACTGTCTTCTAAGCGGCAGTAGCTGCCGATTCGGACACCATCATGGCAGGAGCGAGCGTCAGCAGTAAGACGCAAGGGCGACAAACGTTGAAAACGCGCTGCAGAAGAAGTATCCTGGAAGAGACAGATTCAAGACTCTATGCAGGGTTCCCACACACCTGGAAAACCTGGAAATCTCAGGGAATGTGAAAAAAATACAAATCTCAGGGAAAATCTTGTAACTGATTAATGGTTCCCAATGAAGCAAAACTGAGGGATTATAATATGCTCCTGTCTGTGGATAATCCAAGCTGTTGTAGCATTTATCTTTCAGCAAGGAACTCATATCTATTTGTTTGTCTGTTTCTTGTTTTTAAATGTGATTCCAGGGCTGGTGACCAAGTGTATACCCTCATAAATTTTTAAAATTTAATTAGCCGATTTCGATCGTATACATGACGTAAAATATATGCGATGTGCTCAGCGCATGGAAGACCTGATACATGAACTTCTCAGGAGAAAGAGAATGAAGGCTGTAACTGGTGATAAAGTAATTCGCCAGTTTAAGACAGTGTTGCACAATGTCAGTACTGAAAAGGAATTGAAAGAGAAGTTTTGTAACTTTTCAATCAAAACTGATGCACTAGATTCTTCTTTTACAGGTGTCATGAAGGGCAAGGATGACTTCTCCGAGTTATGGAGCACTGTTAAGTTGGTTTTTATTTAATCACATGACAATGCATATGTGGAAAGTGTTTTTTTTGTAAAAAAGCAGGTTTTAAGAGAAAACTTGAAAGAAGAGTCTGTTGTGGCTATTTGGCAAGTTTATGATGCAGTGAAAGTGGTAGGAGGAGTGTCAAATGTAGAAGTAAGCAAAGATATGATCCAGAGTGTTACAAGTGCACGTATTAGATACGAAGAAGCATTGCAGAAGATGAGAAAGAAATGTGATCACAAAGAAAACAAAAGGAAAGAAATGAAACGTAAAGCAAGTGAGATCTGTGCTTTACAAGCCAAACAACAAAAGATGCAAGAAGAAGCAAAGGCTATTGCAGAACAATTAAAAAAACTTGAAGCTTCTGAGAAGAGAAGTTTCTTAATTTACTGTATCAGACATTAAGTACATTTCTTGTTTTATATTTCAGTCTCAGTAACTTATTATTCCTTTTATACATCGGTAATAATAATTGTCACTTCATTTTTATATGTTTTAAAAATTCCAATAATTTGTTTGTCTTAACTATTATTGTACGCATTACAGATTAATTGATATTGTATCTATTTACAAACATTTATGAAAAGTGTGAAAATATTTCAATGTTCTATATCAGATATATTAGAAATAGTTTCAGATTTGTTTAAAGTTCTAGAAAACTGGTCATCTTTGTTCTTAATTACATGCAAAGAAGTGTAATTTTATTTTATTATTGAACTAGTTTTGTTATTTGCATCAGAAAACAACAGTAATAAAGAAGGTGTTGATGGTATGACTATGAGGGGAAATGGAGGAGGCCATTGTAAAATTATAGTAGTCTTTTACTGTGCATTCAATACTCTGAAAAAAAATTATGAGGATTCTGGAAAACTCAGGGAAAATTGATTTGGAGTTTGCGTGGGAACCCTGTCTGTGCCACATTAAGGGAATTACTGCGTTTGAGGAATTCTCCTAATACTCCTAATACTCCTAAAGCAAAGTCCAATCCGTTCCGTAACTGCAGGCCTCTTTCTACAGTTAGTCAATTTAGGCAAACAAACAAAGAAAAAAAAGGAAGCGAAACTTGCTGGAATATGTAGTACTACTTGTATTGTATTTGTCATAAAAGTCCCAAACAATCCCGTCGCGAGAGATGTGACGTCATCAATATGACCGCCGTCAGAATTTGTAGTGTAATCTTTAAACGCGTGTAACTTCTCACATAATAGAGATAGAACCTTCGTTTTGCACGAAAATAAACAGAATCAATTGGAGAATTTCCAAAATACAATAGATTGTCTCTATTCGACATGTTCTCTGAAATATATTAACAAAAACAGGAGAAAATTAGCTTTTCCATTACCTCTTACAAGGATAACGTGCAAACTAATTTGTGATTGCATAACCAATATTTTAATATTCGAATGCAATTCAAGGGTCCCGGGTCCGAATCCCGCTTGGGATTGGTTGTTTGTGAATGTCCATTCATCAATTTCATCACTCATCCCCATCTTCGCAAATTAGCAAAGAGGCACAAAACTCTAAGTAAAATAAACTAAATCAATCAATCAATTGAATATTTTGAAGCTAAAATCTGGTAAATTGATGTTTATAATTCGAGTGGAATTCTCGTCCAATTAATATTAATCAATACTTTGAACAACATTCAATTTCCAAGCATTCGTATCTGTTAGGATCGATAGGAGCATCGGTGTCGGTTGCAAGTCGTATTGGTTCGGCTCTACTAAAAACCAGACTTTCGTTGTTCGTGCAGTATACAAAAAAAAAAAAATAATAATTAAAAACATGTGTCAGATGCATACAGTTATTTTACGGTATGAGGTGAATAACAATGGTAGATTTAGCTACCGCAACCCACTGCATAACTATTTGTCACGAAAATCGTTCCCCAGGAATACTCCCAAACATTAAAGTTCGATTCAATCAAGTGGTATGAGATATTTCCTTTTATGGCCCGCATACGTGAAAAATTACTTATGCGCTATTGCAAAGGCCAGCTTCCCGTTGCGGAGGCCTTTTAACCGTGAAGAAACTGTAGCACCGGTGACGCAACGCGGTTAAACGCAGGGAACTTGGTCGCATATTTTCCCTGCGTTCGCAGCGTAATCACCGTGATGACAGAATGCAGCAATAACTGAGCCACTGGTTACGTTGAAGCAACACAATAATGCTGTTGTGAAAGAACACAAGAGAGCAGAGAGAAGAAGCACCAGAACAACATTCGAGGAAAGAAACGGAAACTGACCCAACTGATGAGTGGTGCACAAAGAAAATTGGTCGCCAGAACCGCGGAAGTGAAATTTTCGCGGTTAATCCGTTTGGCGCTTAATCATTTCGCTATTGTTCCGCTCGCGCTTAGTCCCTTTCGCTCTAATTCCTTTAGCGCTAAATCTATTTCGCGCTTACTCCGGTTTCGGGCTTAATTCTTTTGCTGTTGTTCCTATCGCGCTTATTTCGGTGATCAATTTTGGTGTCGCGCTTCATCCATTTCATTCTTGTTCCTTTCGTGCTTAATTCGGTGTTCACGCTTAATCCATTTCGCTCTTATTCATTCCGCACATATTCCGGTGTTCAATTTTGGTTTCGCGCTTAATCAATATCGCTTTTAAACCTTTCGCGCTAATTACTTCGCGTGTATTCCGTTCGCACTTAATCCGTTTCTTGTTTAATCTTTTCACGCTTGATCCATTTCGCTCTTGTTTAATCCTGTGATATTTTTCTCAGTTGTTACCTATCGCGCTCTATCCCGTATCGCGTTTATTCCACCAGCCCAAGAAAATGCATTAAAAGTACGAAATATATCGCTCTGAGCTTTGGTTTAACTACAGTGAACATCGTAATGACAGCGTATCTACTCATCCATCATCTCTCATACACATTCAATACATTTTGTGTCTATTATCTTTTCTTGGAAGGCAAGTCAAATTTGTAAGATACGATATCCATTGTAACAGGCGAATAAGTTATTCTCACTATGCCAAATAATTGGATAAATAATAGTACGCACTACTTTTTTATCTTTCTAGATCCAGTAGTGATCCAGATATCGATAGGTATCGTATATGTTGTTCATTAATGCGTACATTTGCCAGGGAACTCGGGTTGGAATCCCGGTCTGGGCATGGGTGTTCTTTGTGAGCTTCATAAATTTCATCATATCATCACTCATCCTTATGGTCGTGATTAGCCAAAAGCGGAAGAAAAGTGACGCTAAATAATAAAAATCATATCAAATCATGCGTACATGAAAAAGAACAAAGGACTTATATGGTAATAGATTAGCACTTAGGTCTTTTAATTCAATATTGTTTGAATTTTGGTGTCAATTTTAACTAATCGAGACGATGAGGATGAGTGATGCTAGATGAAATTGATGAATGAGAACTCCCAAAGGAAAATACATTCCCAATCCGCGCTTCGAATCCGGAAACTTCAGTGGTGAAACCGGATGTCGACTATTTAACATGGGGTTCATACCATTGTCTTAGACAATTTCTGATAGAGTTGAAGGTGTCAACTATACAGAATAGTTGACCAGAAAAAATCTATAGTTCGACTCCTGGAACTGTGCACACAGTAGAGGCTTGACAATGTTTGCATTTTCCTCCTGAAAACCCACACCTGTATTATATAGAGATGACAACATAAATTGACACCGAATCCCTGCAGATGGAGACAGAACAAGTATCAGAAATACCGTAGTAGAAGCAATATGTCTATCGGCATGAAGAACCAACCATCGTTCATCTACAAAAACGTGTAAACAATTAATTGCTCCTTTAAATAAAATGTAAATACTTGGATGCAATGGAGTGCAGCTGAGCTGTGGTTGCGAATAGTGTAAACTTTGTATGATACAAACTTTTCTTTTGCGCGCGATCGTACTTTTATATAGTCGTACTCAGATCTGAATTTGGACCGTGAGAAAATAATACAAATTATGCGGAGGTATGATCTTGATTTTTCTAATTGTATTTGTCCTGCAACCATTGTATGAATAGCACTTTGCATCGATAATATCTACACCTGTATAAGCCATTTTTCCAGTTTCTTTAACACTGAAATGTAAAGAAGTACGTGTACCATGCCTTAAAACCCATACAAGGGCAATGTCAGCAATGAACAATAACGTCAGGTAAAATATACACTTATTAAACCAGTATGATAAGATGTGGTTTATCGGATTTAATAGGTTTCAAATTGGAAAGGTGGGTTTTGAGAATAATCTTGGTACTTTAATTTTCCTTAGTGGAACGAAGAGAAGAAATCAGGACAATGTGTTTATCTAGGCAATTAAATACTGTTAGTGTTTTGCAAACATACCCCACGGAGGCTGTAACAGATCAGGCTTTATGAGAATAATTGTCTTGTACCCTAAATTAAGTTTCTCGGTCCGGAGAAGAAAAATCGATGATTTTACGGTTGTGGTTGTTTCATTTGTCCATCAGCTGGAATATACTGTGTTACAACAAGATTCCAAACCATGCACAGTGAAATCAGCTTTTTCGCACTAGTCCACTAAACAGACGTTTTGACCTGGACATACCTGCGACAGAAATTACGCCTGCCCACCTAAGTCTTCTTGATTTAATTATTCTAATAATATCTGGAGATGAATACAAATTATGTAGTTCTAAATTATGTAACCTTCTCCACTCACCCGTCTCCTCATCCCTTTTAGGTCCAAATATTTTTCTTCTAAGGATTTAATTTTCAAATACTCTTAACTTATGTTCCTCTTTCAGTGTAAGGGACCAAGTTTCGCATCCATATAAACCTACAGGCTCTGGATTTTAAATTCCACCTTGAAGAATAATCCTTCTTTTTCCTCCAAGATTATCTTCATAAGGGTGAATCAGGTGCAAGTCCTGATTTGGAAACTACTCAGATGATACTTTGGAAAGTCATTTATTTCAAAATAGTAGAACCTATCGTATGCAACTTTAATCTCTTTCCCTCTCTCTGACAGTCGTGTATACCCACCCGCTTGAGCATGACTGTGACTGAGTGTCCTTTCTTGAATTTCATCCGGCCATATTTCATCCTCATTGTCCAGATTATCCAAAATCGGAAGAATAGCGACGTAGACGACGAGAAACAGAAATCCTTATCTGTACATTACACGATGTTAACTTCTGAATAATGCATTGTGGCTCAAATCTCAACACACATATGCACGCAAAACATCACAATGGTACACCTGGAGAGTTCCCTTTCAAAGGTTCTTTTTTTTTTAAAATTTCCGGTGCATGGACGAATGTAATTATAGTTTCTGCTTTTTTTTTACTTCAACGAAGTGACCTGATTATTTCATTTTTTTCTTCAACTTCCTTCTGTTATTTGTCTTTTCCTGAGGAAGCTCTCATTTTCTAATCGACCCTTTTGTCTTTGGTAGTGGAGTTGTTTAACAATCTTATAATCTGCTTGGCATCCTCCAGCACGCAGCAAGTGGGGAGAGTTGGAAAGCTTTGAAATCTTTGAACCTGATCTGAGGTTGACCGCAGGTAAAAAAAAAATGGTCAATACATTATCATTTGAAGCTAAATTGAACAGGATTTAACAGGGTCGGCGTGTTTCAGCATATGGTTATGGTGAACGGCCAGGCGAGAATTGTTGTTGGTAGGGACTTCATTAGGAAACAAGCTGAAATCCATGAAAAAATTACCGTGCATTTTAATTACGTGATTTGTCTGCCAGAAAAGGAATATATATATTTGGGAATTTTAAGGTGTTTTAATGATTTCATAACAGCGGCAATTTCTCTTGACATTGCTTTCGGCGAATGACGTTACAATATTAATTAACATGGAGGACTGCATGTTAGATAATGTTACACGATGTCCATTAAATACATAAAAAAATGTTTATGTTCTCCATAAGAAAAATTGACTATTATATGTTGAAAAGCAGCAAAGATGCCGAGCTGTAATAAATAAAACCCTCAATATTTAATCAATAACATTTTCTACTTTCTGATTCAATGCCCAGTCACAAGTCATCGTATTCACTTGTAAAATACTTACTAATTGTCCCCGCACCCACATCCACTATATAGGAAATGAAATGTTTATGTATTTCCTATGGTTTAATATATTGTTCTCACGACTTTCAAGTTCATCAAACGGGAGTTTTCCTAAAATACCTGCTTTACCAATCTATGTCGAAATTACTAAAATATAATAGTTATTCCTATGCACACGTTTGAAACATCGTACGATGGTCGTCGCCCGAAATGGTCACTTAACGTGACGTCACATTACATGAAGCACAATATTTTAACTTTTTCCTCGTTTATTTCAGCGGTGGATCGTGATCTGAAGGCAGTTTCCAACTTATTATAATTTAACTAGATTATACGTATGTTGAAGCCAATATTGTGAAGTAAAGATAATATAATGATACACCTACCTGGAAACATCAAGTTCCTAACGGCTTCTTTTTCTCCCCGCAGTACCAATCAACAGGCAAGTCGGGCTGAGCGAAAACATCTACATCACCAGCAGGAATGACACCTACGGAAACGAACAGAAAGGTAAGTTTTTCATTTGTAAATAATTTTGTATGCTTACCTACCGTAAGTGGGTCTAACAAAACATTTTTTCGCAGGACTAAGTATCCTTATGAAGTGTTAAATTTCATGAAACAAAACTGAGTATTTTGGAAAGAAGTAATAATTTTCTTTCAACAGGAAGATATGCTGAGAGATTTATCGCAAAATATCCACAGGCTCCAAAATTCAAGGAAGATACGATTCGCGATAATTTAATAATGTTTCACGCAAACTAAACAGTACAGTAAATACTATGATGCAAATACGAAAATTCAATAAATTTATTTTAGCAGTTCATGTTTGTATTTGTATTTTTGCATTGAAGGTAATTTTCTGCCACTTTAGCTAATCGTAAACGATGAGGATGAGTGATGATTAGATAAAATTAATGAAGAGACACTCACAAATAACATCTATGACCAGGCCGGAACTGGGCCCACCACCGAGCCGGCAGAGAACTCTTAGTGAGTGTACATAATCTGACTGTAATGAACTTTCTTCTCGGTTTACTCTAAACATTGTTGATGCATGTTTCTCACTTTTCAGAATTAACCTTGCAAAAGAGTACAATATTTACATTCATATTGTTCAAAAAATTGATTGCTAGTGGTTTTACCTTAGGATATATAGCAATCACAAATGTTCCATTAAAAAACAGTCAAGTTTACAAAAACAAGGCACTATAAATGACGTGTTTGTAACAATCAGGAATGATATATAAAAAGCCACTTTTTATCCAAGGCTTCATTCATATTCATTGCGACAAATGAAAGAAAATACAATGGCTTGGAGATATGCTTGTTAAAATTTCCGACAAATAATTTACAGAAAACCTCTGCCTAAAGCTGAGTTCCGTATAATAAGAATATAAAGCAGTGGTGCAAACTAAAGTATTTTTTTTTAATTTCAGATCTAAAACTTAAGGGAAAGTTCCCCTCCAAACAAGCCTCAAATAAAGTGTACAGTCCCAGGCGAAGATTTTCATTCTTTTTTTTTTTTAAAAAAATCTATATCCTGTGTTGTTTTAAGGAGAGCAATTCTATAGATGTGAAGCAGATGTCCTATGTTTACTGACGTTTTTATTTCAATTCAAGATCATCACATTGTGGAAAACAGACTGAATGAATATCGTGATGGACAATGGACTAACTATTTCTTCTTCCGTTGAGTGTACAATAATGAAATATGATCCATGTCGAGGATGACAATATATTTATTCCATACAATAAGAGTCTTAATTAACATTTTTCCATTCCGTCAAACTTTACCTAATTCACTTAAATCCAAAATCTTAGTTACACTTAGAACATGGAAGTAATAAAATAACCTAGGATAGCAACACTGTTCATCCGTATATATGAAATTACTCAAAGTGAGCTTCCCTACAGGGGAGAATAAAGGCATGAATAAGGAGGATGAAATTAACAGTTTTAAAAATTCAGCACGAGGCATTTTACAACTGAGGAACCGACTAATTGACTAGATGGTTTGATTTGAGAAGGAACTCACGGCATATAAGGATACAACTGAAGGTTGTTTAATTCAAGACCCGCAAGAAACAACAGCAGCACGCAACTTCAGTTGTCCATTGTCAGCAACACCCAAGGGTGCTCTTGTGTAGGAACCTGGTGTTCTGATCAGTCCAAAGGTTGGCTTGCATCTGTCTTAAGATGTACAACACGGTTGTATCTGTCACCCTTAAAAGCACACGCATAAAAACGAACTTGACAATTGCAGGGTTCCTACACTGCTTGTAAACCAGGTGGTTGTAGATAATTTTTCGAAAACACGCAACCACTATTTACGTACACAATAAATAGTCCACAATTACATCCTAAAGCACACTATGAAAGGACGAACAATTCTATCATCATGCGAGCCTCTTCCACACTTTAATGGGAGGTACCTGGAATGTTCTAAAAATAATTTCAAAGCACCAATCTGCATAAGAGCACATTTTTAACAGTAATAGTAGATTTTTGTTATAAAATTTGTACAGATTTGTGAATCAGAATTCAAGTTAATGGTTTGGCACAGAGAAAGAAGTACCTTTCTTTAATTCAAGCGGCCTTGGCCGGACGTATGTTATTAAGTACATACATGTATGCATGTATGTTGCTTGATTGATTGGTTTCTTATATGTCAACCTTATGCACAGAAAGGCTAATCGGGACTAAACCTACAATTTGAGGTGGAATGCGAACCACTATGTGCCTCCACAGATTATCAAGCTCGGTACCCCTTGGTTACAAGACAACAACGCTACGCCATCGAGGTGGCCCTACATGTATGTATAGGCCTATACCCAGCAAAAGTTTACTAAAGGTTATGAGAAAACAATTTGTACTCGTAGAGGAAATTCCTCACCAATCCTAACTTGATTGCATTTTGCAAACCTTTGCTTAGAATCAAAGACTTGTATGCATCTTTTCGTGGAAGGTATCATAGCTCCAAAATGAAATTCGCATCCTCTAGCAACTTCTGTATAATAATTTCCAAGTGGCAGGTAGTACACTCACCTTACTTAGTAGTGTATCTTCTCTATACATAATTTTTGTCCAAGATGCAGTCCGATCGAAATTATTAGATCGTTTCTCAGTATAATTTTCTATTACTTTGTGTAATTTGAGTAATTACATAATTTCTTCCTTAGTGACAGTGAAAACGTTTATACTCGGGGATAAAATATGGTAAGTGACATTTTCGTCATTACTGAGTTTCATGAACGGAAAGGTTATTAGAAGCTATACTGTAGATAAATTGTTTTTGTGTTGTGTTTACTAATTTCAGAAGCGTTCAATGAGTCCAATGCATATTGCATTACATGGCAATTAGACGCGAAAATTGAAGGATGGCTCTTTTTACTTTGTAACTCAATAATCACCAAAATGTCACTTATAATGTTTTACCCCAGAGCCCTTCAATTAATATTACGAAACGTTAAAATGAGTGTATCACAATTGGGCTGCATAGTACTACTAAATTCTCTGACTGTACTTGAATGCTACTTAAATGGCAGTAAACAATTGCTTATGACTTTTTCTATCTCCTTCACAAATTCCGACCGTCCGGAGCAGTGTGTGTCATAGATGACGTCCTCTACCATGACGGCGACTCCATTCCGACCACCAGTCCCTGCGAGCACTGCATCTGCCGCCCTCCTGGCTTCGCCTGCACCATCATCAACTGCGAGATAAAGGCCGGCTGCAAGGCCATCAAGAGGTCCAACCAATGCTGCCCCGAGTACAAATGCGGTAAGTTGGTGTGTGGTACTTTAAGCCCTGGATCATAACGTTTCCAACTGGTAACCATTTATTTGAAATCGTATTGTATCCATGTACTTTGACTTCAATGCTGGAGAACACTGGGACACGGGATTGTTATGTTCAGAAATTTCAATCATAAAAATAAACTGTGAGCCTAAAAGAAATAGATTGTAAATCGAAAACTGTTTGTTTCATCAGGAAGAATTTGGTACTGTTTCGTAGACAAAGTCTACAAGTTTACGACCTCCATTTTTCGTTTGTTATCGTGACGTCAGCATCACATGAGCGCCTTTGATGTCAGTCGAGCAATATGGCCGATAACCAGGCAGAAAATGCTCTCTGTGTGATTGAATTTAATTGATAAATGTCGTTCATTCATTAACACACTCAATAAACTTTTCGAAAGTAGGTTTATATATACAGTATCAGAAACAGAAAAATGTACATTTACATATACAGTAATTGTACAGTACACAGTATTGTACCTTGTTACATTTGTACTTGGTACAGAGTCTGAAGAAGACCTTGCTAGAAGGTTGAAACGTTACGTTTAGTTTATGTTTTATAATAAAATAAATTTCTGCCTTGGTCAGCATATTGAGTTTTTCATATCATGAAAACAAGGCTTAATGGTGTTATAATGGTGTTATAGTTAGTAATTTTCTATTTGCTTTAATCAAACTTTTCAAATATTTTACAGAGCAATTTACCAGAAAATGCCTTTATATATATATATATATATATATATATATATATATATATATATATATATATATATATATATGTACAGTGCCGAAAAACATACAAGCAATTTTAGGTATGTTTTTTAAAAAAATAAAAAAAGCGATTTAAATCAAAAATTATTTTTTAAATAAAAATCATTATTTTTATCCACCCTATTTTGAATTATACTTATTCTCTCTTATTTAATAAATGTAAACTTGTAACCTTTGTGTGTGTGTGTGTCTGGGGGGGTTCACTAAAGGTAACGTTCCTATATACATCCCGATTTTTTTGTTACCATACCTTGTATTTTTCATTATCTTTGACAATTAACGTTGTGGAAATAAGTATCAAAGTATGGAGTAAAGTCGTTTCTTTCACAATAGAACTTGGAGAAGTTCAGTGAAGCATGCAGACCAAGGAGTTATAAACAGATCCAAATGAAAACCTTGCTGCGTATCCAGGAAAACTGCATCAACAATTACCTTATCCACATCATAAGCTCTTTCACCCGGACATCCTTCACGACGAAAGGAAATCAACGGAAAACACGAAGGTGCAACGGAAGTTTACCGTTATTCATGATTTTTTGCTACGAACATTGATTTGACAATCAGTATTTTCAAAGAGAAAAAAAAAATACGAAAAACCGTTTGCAAGTTTCTGTCACACCTTGCCGCTGGTAAACATCATTATATACTAATCGATATCAACAGATTACACACTACACTGCCTTTCTTTACTGCACACACACAACCCATACAATATATCCTCTATGCTTAATACCGTTCTTGCTCTCACCATGTACACCATCGGCATTAAAAACGGAACACCTACATCCTGAAATACTCGCTTCCCTGCAAGGTGTTGCGTGTTGCCGAACTCGACGGTGCTGGTAGAAGTTGCCATTGAAATTTAGCTATAAAAATCCAGGCAAGCGAGTATTTTAAGATCTAGGTGACCTATTATTTATGCCAGTGACTGTACATTATGAAAATTCAACCGTGAATGTATAGTGAGAAAGTAGCAATTGGAAAATAGGAAACTTATGGTCAAGATAACATTGGAACGTTCCTATATATTACAGATGTACAATCACCGGCAATAAAAATGGGACACCTAGATCCAGAAATACCCGCTTTCCTGCAAGGCGTTGTGTGTTGCATACTTCTACGGCGGTGGTAGAATTTACCGTTGAAAATTTACTATTAAAATCCACTGAGAGTTAGGCAACACACATAACGCCTTCCAGGAAAGAGAGTATTTAAGAATCTAAGTGTCCGATTTGTATTGCCGGTGATTGTACTCATATCATACACACATGTATACATACACCGGTATTGTTGATATCGCCAACACTACCTAGTTAGATAGATATACGTGTTTCATTTGACACCTGTGATTAAGCGTCGTTTCTCTGCCAGTTTGGGCTAATCGCGATAGTGAGGATGAGTGATGATATTGATGAATTTTGCATTATCTCTAGTTTCGTGGTGTTACTTCTATTAATCCCATAAAGTACAGAGGAACAGTATTCAAGTAACGGCCTAATAAATGCCTTGTAGAATGCTAGTTTGTGGGCAAGTTGTATATATTTGCACACAAATTGAAACTGCTTGATTCTAGTTGCTACACGCGCACACATTTTTTTCACATGTTGTGAAAAGGATAAATTCTTATCTAGGTGCATACCGAGATATTTGAGAGATTCACATGGTTTTACATTTGAATTACCTATTTTAATGTTGTCAATTAGCGTATTGTTACTGTTTTCACTGGATAGTAGTAATACTTGCGTCTTAGACTCGTTCGCTTCCAACATGTTAGATTGATACCACTCAAGAACTTCCGGCATGTTTTTCTCAATATTTGCAATTACTTTTTCTAATTTGCTTGACGCGCAGTACAAGAGACTGCGTACACATATAATTAAAATCCAAATTTCCTGTCTGCGATAAGAATATATTATTTCCTCTCTTGTAAATCTGATAAATTGGAGTTACGTTCCTCTGGTTCTCACACGACGATATATACACCACGAAAATTTCAAAAGCAGGTTCTTCCAATAAACAGTGAATATGGACCCATCTTTGGATGACACTCATAGACAGAGTTTCAGACAAGAAACGGGTTATTCCTAGACCTCATCAGATGGGAGAAAAGACATAGAATTTGCAGCACGTCGAAAGTGGGTCACTTGAAACAACAGAGCGGCAGGGAGGAAAATTAAGCAAGCGTCACACAATTTGTAAACCTCACTCGCTCGTTTCCGTGGGAACGAATATGGAAACGGCTCTTTATGTGTCTTAACCCGGAAGCCCTTTGTTGCTCTTGGAGGCTCCACCCCTCGCGCTTAGCACATACATTCACCCATCCCAGTAGACCTTCATGAATCTACCCCCACACGACCACTCACTCAATTGAAACTCCCTTCTTTGTAACCTTAATTTTGGTATTTTCGTTCCTTACTCCTAGGATTGGACACTAACCTTACAGCTCGATTAGCCTTTCTGTACTTAAAGTGGACTCAATTAATGAACAAATCTGCTAAAATTCTTGGGTGAGTTGGCACGCATGGTCATTTTGCACGCTTCAAAGTCTGCGAGCAAAAATCCTCTCATCTAAAGCCCTTACCTTACAAAAAGGACATATAAAGAGAGCCCTTTGAGAAAAGTTAAAAGTGCAACGTTGTAAAGACACATGACGTACATAACATACGAAAAAGATATGAAGAGACTAAAACCTTCCTTGGAGAACAGTTTTTAGCTTCTAAAAACTCTAAAAATATTTGATAAAACACTGTCATCTCCTCCCAACATGGATGATAAACAGTTGGGAAGATTAAGACTTTGTCTGAGGTATGGAAACGAACCCTACAGATATAGTCTGCATCACATAGGAAGACGGTTGGGTAGAAGTAGTTAAAACAGCATTTCTAGGTGAATTCATGTTGATGGCGACTTTTGGACCACTACAGAGGTTATGAATGAAGTTTAAGGGCAGGGAATCTAGATTTGAACTGAAAAAAGAGGTTTAGTTAATCCACTAAGATACTACGTAGCTGACATTCATTATATGTGCCTAAAATACAATAAATTAGATGGAATTTTGAAAAGAAATTTCGGAAAAGAAATTAAAAAAGAAATTCAAATTAGATAACATCATTTCAAAACCAGCTCTTCTATATGGCAGCGGATGTTGGGACTCTTCTTGAACATGAACTAGGATAAATTCTTAACAAATGAGATTTTTTCGGCCCTTAAGTGGAGTAATCTTACGAGACAAAATTAGAAGTGAAGAAATCCGAAATAAATGGATGTCAGATAGCCGTTTGCATTGAAAATTATTAAATTACAGGCCAGAAGGAAAGTGAAATTTAGGAAGACCGATTTTGTAGTCGCAGAGCGGGCTTTGGTTACCCAGACCTGCTCATTAGAGGTGACTAACATTGCGTCATATTATATTTTCTTAGGGGGAGGAAAAAACAGTATTTTGACAATATAATAAGTAAAAAATGGTTTGAAAATATAAAGCTATTTACCACTTCAATTATGAAAGTAAAATTCTTTTTTTTAAGGGATGGAATACATTAATTATTTTTTTGTTAAAGAGTAAACGTCACGTCTCGCCCAGAAATGATTACAGCTGTATTCAATTAGTATTATCATCAGTTTGCCCCAGGCACCAAGGCAAAAGAAACGCAGAACGAGTAAAAGTAGTAAAAGAGTGAACGTCACTGTTTTCCATGAAAGTACTGGTATCTCTATTAAATTAGTCTTATTGTCAATTTGCAAAGAAATACAGTAAAACCTCGTTAATCCGGATTCCGATAAGCCAGACTTCGCTTAATCCGGACCGGATAAGGCAAAAAAAAGTGTGATGTAGAGCCACGTCCGTCGGGCACATCATCATAATATACGTACTGCATTATATGCACAGTATTGCTTTACATTTTACTGTACTGTATAGTGTATTTAGGTCTATGCCCTTTAAATAATAAACGTGTTTTGTTGCTATAAACGGAGTTTTAATGCACTTTATACTGTTCTTTCAGGTTATTTCAGTTAATCCGGACTTTCGTTACACCGGTCAACTTTTCCCCCCATTAGTCCGGATTAACGAGGTTTTACTGTATATCTTAAAATGATCTTTCTCGCTTCGTTCGCAAATACCGTAACAAATCATTGTAGGGTGTTTGTATTAATTGATCTAATGTCGCTTGTAATTAGTTTTCTTTGGGGAGGAGCTAAGACCTTGATTTGGATTCCACGTAAAATTGTAAAGCCAAGCCCAATTAGTACAATGTAGGTAAATATGATTAAATATTACTATTTTCACTTGTCCTTAACATTTGTCTGCCTAAACTGTTATCATTTGGTGTGGATGCATAATAGGCTGTTGGGGAGGGGCACTTGCCAGCTCCTCATTGTCAAGATTTGCCATTTTCGTGCAGGGTATAGTTTAAAATGGGTCACTTTATATGAGCAACCCATAACCCAAATGAACTTAAAGAGAAGATTGACATTCTGAAAAAGGTTTAAATATGGATCACATGTAAGCACATATTTACTTTCTTTAATTAACTAAAATTTATTTGCATATGGAGACCACACGGAAAGAACGTGCTTTGTCCATTTTTAGCCAAATTGAGGTAAAGATGTTATCAGATAGCTCTGTGAGGGTCTCTCAAATTACGAGATGTACAAGAATAGACCATGCTTTTTCCATCCATTACGAAGAGGTTTTGATTGTGTGTACAGGGAAAGAACATGCGAACAGGGAAATAAGCTACTCTCATCCTGTAAAATTAATAAAATGGACAAAGCACGTTCTTTCCTTGTGGTCTTCATATGTAATTTACAGTTGTATGTCAACAATAACGTATATACATGTATTTTTTATTTCAACTAGAAAGAAAAAAATGCATGCGAGAAATCGCTCTGAAAATTCATTTTTCAGTGAGGTGCATTGGTTTTTAATCTATTCTACAATGTATAAATTATGCATGAACTTTGTTGACTAGATGGGAGAGAGAGTAAAAGTTTTGGTCCTTTCATCTGGAGGTAGAATCACAGCTGCACTTACTGTGATGTTCTTTCATGAGTGTTTTCGAAATATCAATATGTATTTGATATGATACATATTTTGGTGACGTCATAATTTCAAAATATGTCACTAATAGAGTTGGAAGTGGTCGAAAAAAAACAGGCTTTTTTGAAAAAAACTGAGTTCTTTTCCGCGGATTTTTTGGTTTGGCTTTTTTCACAAAAGTGTCCCAAATCAATGAAAACACAGGAGTTTGGCAGTATTTTTTCTGATCCATGGTTTTCGTTTATCTCCCTACTGTAAAATAGACACTAATTTCTAAATATAAAATACAAATTACAATATGAAATTCGTATCCAACAAAAACAGTGTTTTCAAGAAAGCTGGCTTTTTTGAATGGGCGGTTCTTTCCGAGTGTTATCTATATATTTCGATAGGCTTATTAAATATATCTATGTAGTATAAGCATATTCACATAACTAGAGTAGTTTTGTATGTGTTTTAATAGAACGAACACGCACATGAAGCAAAAGAGAAAATACTGCTCTACCTTTTGAAAATCTAGTATCACATCTCTTTACATTAAATTTTGTGTTCAGCAATATATATTTGTATTCTGGCTTTCCAGTACATCATGTATAATTTGGTTAAATGGCCGCTAAACTTGGTCACGGAGCAACTAGTTATATATTTTGGCTGCTTGTTACAGTGGTTCTCAACCTTTGTGAGACCACAGCCCAGTAAATTTATTTCTTACAAGTCGATGCTCTGATCCCAATAAATTCACTCATAAATACATTTCTGAACTTTAAAGTTTATATGGAAATTAATATGCACCCTTAATTAATACGTATTAATATATGAACTATGTTATAATCAGAATTCAAATATGTATAGACTTGCTGTTAAATATAAAATTAGTTTTAAATTTGTCGTCAACCCCTGGGTGCAACTGAACTTTTGCGGCGCGGAGGTTGAAAAACGCTGGCACTAAAACTGAAGTAGAAGCAAATAAGACTGGCTGCAAATGGAAAAAAAAATCTAGAACATAAATCTTGAGTGGACCTACAGTTTGAAATGAGATCCGGAGCACTCTGCCTCCACCGAGGATTGAACCTTAGTCCCCTTCTTATTACAAGGCAACAGCATTACTTTATTCCACTCCAGAGGCCCATTCATGATTATAAAAGGAACATTCTATAAAAATGCAGGCCTTTTCCATCAATAGTACTTGCAATTGTTCTCTATGATTTACAGGCTAAATTAAATCTTAATCTCTGATGAAGTAGCTAACAATCTTGTTAAGTAGAAAACATTCAGACTGAAGCAACACATGACATTGGGACGGGGTCACATTGAAGTGACAAGCGACATGGGCACCTTCAGTCTGTAAGCAAGCATCCACCACGCATGCACAAACAAGACCGAGGCGACATGATGCGTGCCATTGAAGGGGCTTTCAGACTGAAGTCACAGATGACAAGCGACACAGACTTTTTCAGTATAAAGCAAAACATTCGCCATGCATGTAAGAAAAACAGACCGATGCAACCGTGAACGATGCATGCCATTGAGAAATCAGTATAGTCCGAGGAACATGCAAGTGACATGTTTAGCTCATTGTCGCATTTCAATTCAAAAGGTTGAATGGATTTCTGGATTACTGCTTCAAAGTGACACATATAACTTGTTGTTTCGGTCTGAAAGTTCCCTGAGAAAACGGTACAGGATAAGTGACAAGCGACACTTGCAGCTTATGTTGCTTCGGTTTGAAAGGTTCCATTTACTTCTAAGGCTTGGTTTCCAAGAGCCATGTGCCGCTTCCGTCTCAAAGCTCCGTTAAACAGGATATATACACCCATTCACGTAATACGTATACTTCTGCATATGTGTTATGAACAGTAAAGATTTTTAATTGTCCCGAAACATCGAATATTTTGATACTAACATTTGTTTCATATTTTATGACATCAACGCGTAAATTGAGACACAAACATGGAAAAGCCTGTTTTAAGTCAATTTCATGGTCAGATGTGCTCATTAGGACTTAACGTTTAGTTTTAACCCTAGCTTACCCGTGCCGTACGAGAAACTTACATACCGGGGTGGGGGGGGGGTGACCACACTTCGTTTTATCACTAAATTTCAAGATACCATTTTATAATTGAATCACTGCTTCCTTTGCAGATTATATATGTGCAGTTATTTATTAATTATAATAATTACAAAAAATTCTATCATTAATAAAAAAATAATAACCAATTATTTCATGAGTCTCTTCACACATATTTTATCATTCACTAAACTCAGAAAATCCAAAATAATTTTTATTAATGTATTTTAGTTTGCAGAAGTGCAGTTGCTTATTAAATATGATAATTACAATAATTACCATCATAACCAACCAATTGTACACTATTACTGGCATGAGTATCTCGAATGAGACACATTCAAATATGGCACCTGATATGTCCACCAAGTGCATTTTGCCTCCTAATTACATTAAGTACATTTATGTTTTTATAAACAAAAGTAATAAAGAAATATTGGGAACATCCTAGGAAACGAATGTAATTTATTTTGAAACAGTTGGACAATATAAATAAACCTCTAGGTTTTGTGCCTGCAATGCCCTCCCCGGTAAGCTAGGGTTGAAATTGTATCTGAACCACTATGCAATATATGTCCACTGGGATTGGCCAATATCTGCCTCTTTATCGATTTGTTGTTTTAAGTCCACTTTATGCTCAGAAAGGCTAATCGGGACTGGACCTATAGTTTAAAGTGGGATCCGAACCACTTGTGCCTCCACCGGCTATCGAACCCGGGACCCCTTGATTAATCTGCCTCTTTACTGCTACATCATGTAAATTTATTTTAGCTAGTTTTAAAATATGTCACTACAAACCTGTAAACTCATAACAGTAACTTCAAGTGAAATAGGTTAGCTGTAATTGATAAAAAGCCAAAAAAGCCAACATTTCCTGTTTTTTTTTCAATAAAGTCGGCTTTTTATCGGAAAGAAACCGTCCCTTCAAAAAAGCCGGCTCTTTGCAACTCTAGTCACTAATATATTTTTTTGTGAAAGAAAGCGTAATTTTCGTGTTATTATATGTTATATTGCACCTTCTTTGTAATGTATATATTTAGTTTAATATTTATTGTATTTTATGCTCTATTATGAGTAGTTCAATGTATCTTTATATTTGAGAGAGTGCAGTATGTGAATTTGTATTTCTAAACTTGTGTAGATGTCAGTTTTGTTGGTAGCATCTTCTTGTAGATAGTAAGTGATTCGATTCATCTGCACTTGAATCTGTGTTCTTGAAATAGTATAAAAGTGAGGATATCGCATAAGAAATATCACCCATTCGCCACAGATCGTCGAAGATTTTTAACTTAAAAAGAACTCCTCGGTGTTGTGCACATCTTGGTATGGTAGTTCGGGGCGCAAGCTAAGCCTATGTGACCATAGGTACGCCGATGGCCATGCATTCATTGATGAGATGCACAATACTGCAACCATTCTACGTTAAAAAATAAAGCTAGCCTAAGGATTAATTTGGAAATAAAAGGCTAAGAGCAAACATTGGCTCAGTTATTATTGCATATTTCTTGGTGTGGTAGTTCGGGGCGCAAGCTAGGTCTATGTGATCATAGGCATGCCAATAGCGACGCATTGAGGTTATGCGTTTTAGTTGAGTCAAGACATCGTCAAAGCGAAATCTTCACCTTCGTACTAAGCCTGTTTGCATTATAATTGCAATAAATAAAGAATAAATCATTTCGTTTTTTGTCTACCGCAATAATGTTGTGGTTTTATTCCTCTGTGCTGTGAAGCATTGTCTTTGCCTAACACTATCCCTGTACCTGAGAGGAGTCTGTGTACTTCACAGAGTCTCATCGCTCACCGCTGGGTAATACTGAGTTATTATTAACAAGTATAATACAACCACATAATACCAAATCTAATAATAATACGTTCAATGAAACTTGAACGTATCATATTATTTATTAATGTTGTTTTAGTCTCACAGTCCTTTGATATGTGATAACTTATTCTACAAATTATTTCACTCCAGAATGTGAAAGAAGCGGCCAGATATATCAAAATGGGGAGAAAATAACGGATCCAGACACCCCTTGCGAAGTCTGCTACTGCCAAGGAGGAGAAGTCATCTGCGCCGTCATCGAATGCTACTGGCGGGATGATTGCGAGCCAAGATATGTTCCTGGCAGATGCTGCCCGAATTATGACCACTGCCCGCCTCTTAGTAAGTATATACAAACACAACAAAATAAGTCAACAATTTATGTACTCATACATGTAATCCCACAATTAACCAATAAGAAACTGTACATATCAAATACACATACGCACTTTGCAACAATATAGTGGAAATCGCATGTGCTAGATTGTGTTAGCAAATCAAACTGCATGATACTTGTCCCCATACCCGCTGCAGTTATTTGTACAGAAGGATGGTGATTTCCTCTTTCTCGTTGCAAATTTCTATCCATAGCGGGGATGCATCTCTGGGTATATGTACTACATTCCGATGCTTCTAAAAAACTTACTGACTTCCTTCACACCATGGGAATTTCCACTTACCATATTATTATGATTGATTGTTTTGGTGTTTTAATTCCACTTTATGCACAGTAAGGCTAATCGGGACTGGGCCTACAGTTTAAAGTGGGATCCGAACCACTATGTGCCTCCATTACCATATTACTAATATCTAAACGTTTCTCATACCAGTATCTGCACGCCATGCCATTATAGTCACGGGTTTGAGAATATACCACACTCCCTAAATTAATGGTACAAAATTATTGTTATATCTTTTCTTCTTCTTACTTCTCCACGGTAAATCTTACCTTCGAACTTCCTTCTCGTTTCCTTATAATTCTTTATGAATACGCAACCAAAAATAAGATTCATTCAAAAGAAGAGTAACAAAGAACACTAACCAGTAAGTGTGTACAATAACAGACACAAAGTTATTTACGTATAAAGAGTAAAACATATTTTAAAGAAAGGCTATACATAGATCAAAACTGACGCCTGATGTCCAGGGAGCCATATATGAGACATTTTTAAGGCACTTGATTTTTTCTAATAATTATTTTGCCACAATTCAGTAGTCCATGAAATAACTATACATTAAACATTATAATATTACAATAGATTCAGCCAAATAAACAATCTATGTTTAATGGTATTTTATCTGGTTTGTCACGTGGTGGTCAAAGCCAACAATTTTCCGCATTAACATGAAAATAGGAGTCCAGGATTGATAGCATTTGATAACTCATGGAGTAGTGGTCAGTTAACAGGCAATCTGGAAACGAAAAGTGTCCGTGTGCCTTAGAGTATGACGCACGGGGCACTGGAATTACAGTGAGATAAATCTCTACTTACACCATTCAGAGCTACTTTTCAACCTGGTGATACTCGAAAGACAGCACAACTACAAGCACTATTTCATCTATTTGGTAATGTAGATAAGTTGCATGGATTGGGGGCAAATATTGGAACACACTAGTCATCCAAAAGAGATAAGATTTTTCTTTCTTCGCTCATCATGCAACGTTGTCTCCAAAACTGAAAAACACTCAAAATCTATCGTTCTTCCAGTCGCTTTACTGTCTTCGACTCGAAGATACAGATATACCACAAGTCTATTTAAAAGATTTTGTTTACCTTTCTTCCATTCCGTATTTCAGACAATTAGGTTCAGAAAAAATTGCGAAAGCTAAAAATAAGTCGTGCGAAGGTCGTGTTCAACTTCCAACATCAACTTTGGTAGCTTAGAAACTACTAGAACCATAAACACGAAATCTGATGGACTGGTTGATTTAACAAGTACTAGTTCAATGTGCCATTAATTAGCTCGATCCATCTCTCTCTGGCCATGAGACACGAATATCGATCTGAGGTGACCTCTTGAAATATCGGACCCACCAGGAGACCTAACAGGAGGCGACATCAATCACTGTATTTGCTCTATCAATCTGTCCAATATAAATATAAAAAAATCCACCCGCATTGTATCACTGTTCAACAGCAGAAATGTTCTGATGGAACAGCTCTTCGTGTGTACTGCTCAAGGAAATTGAGATGAGTTTGAAAAATGCATCACCAGTGACGAGTTTCTCATAAGAGAATATGTGTTTTCCAGAAGTCCTTTATTACTGCCAGACCTCTTCTTTCCCAAGATCAATGTGGATACTTTTTGAAATGGCTGCCGGGTAGTGTGTTCATCACAAAGTGCTGGTCTTTCAAGAGATGCCACATCTGTGGACCAACGAACACACTCTGCGAAATCTTCTCAATACTATGCTTTGGGAACCTTTATCACATGCATTGAAATACTGTTCCATCCTTGTTCAGTGGTTTTATAAATGCCTTCATGAGAGACAACTTGATATGTAATGGTGATAGCAAAACTTTACTGGAATCGGCTATAGGTTCACAAGCATGCTTCAAGCCAAGTACAATAACTTATCGGTGATGCCATTCCTTTTGCTTGTAGTGCACACCATTAGAACTGTCGGCCCACGATTATAGAGTAATCATTTAGTGTACCTACTTTCCAGACTAACTAGAATTGCAGTGACTTTCAAATTACAAATTAATCATTTGTGTTTCTTATAGTTTATACTATACATTTCATAATCGTGTAACTATCTTTAGCTAGGATCCCATTTGCAACTGGAATGTAAGTCCGCTTGTCTCTATTATGTAATAGTACAGCTTTTTGCATTGTCTTAGTGGAAGTCAGCAAAAAGCCTCCATTCATTTGGTTTGTACTGTACGTTCAATGCATCAAACCTCAACATTTGTGCAGAATGTCATGTTTGGAAAAACACTTCTTTGGACGAGCCCGAAAAGCAGATACTCTCGCTGTATCACCCAGAAGATTCATTCCATTGCTGCAATCGTAAAGCCACCAGTTCAGCTTTACACTTTGGCAGTTCCAGATACCTTTCAAGAACACTAAGTTCACAGTGAGTTATGTGTGGTCCACCGAGATGTGTACCTTTAACATATTCACACTGTTCACTATCACTGCTTTGTGAGAAACATTAGCTGGAAGACTGGGAACAGTCAAATCTTCTCCCTGAAACACTAGCATTGCAGATTATATATTCTGATATTTAATAGTCTATTTCTTCTTCTTAGTAAGTCCTTTCTTCAAGAGAGGCACCATGAAGGAAGTAGCAATCTGCTGAATGAGTATGCATAGAGACTTTACTTCCATTAACCTTGCATTGAGAGTGGGAGAACATGTGGTGCAACGCCCAGGATTTGTCTTGGTTCCATATCTAAAAACCAATGTACTAGGGATCATCGGGGAAAAAATAATACAAAGCCTACAAATACCAGTAGGTATTTATTAGACGAATACAAACGGACTCACGTGGAAGGACACTTCATACACTACTTCTCAACATGTCTCCTCCGATTCAGGCATTTATCGCAGCGCTAAACGAGGTTCATGATGCCTGCCTCATAGAACTCGAGGTCCTGTTGTCGGGGACTGACCTTTAGGTCCTGGCCTGGTGGGTTTTGGGTGGTATGAGCTTCATCATCCAGCATACTTCCCAGAGCTTGCTCCGAGCGATTACCATCTCTTCGCTTCTTTTACTCGGATGATGTTGTCAAGCACGAAACAAGAGTTGGGATTCGACAACAGGACCCTGAGTTCTATGTGAACCTCGTGTAGCGCTGGGATATGCCTGAATCGGAGGAGACTATGTTGAGAAGTAGTGTATGAAGTGTCCTTCCACGTGAGTCCGTTTGTATTCGTCTAATAAATACCTACTGGAATTTAAAGGGTTTGTATTCTTCTTTTCCGATAATCCCTCGTACAAGAAATGTGCTCTTTTTATTGCTGGAGGCAACAGTCATTTCCTCGAATTTAAAGTCATTTCCCTACATAGCTAAGAAGAATTACTCGGGGTGTTAATTCATGTAGGGGTCTCACAAAAGTAGTTGTAGAAGAAAATGTAACACAGACTGCAAAATACACTCTCTCCTGCATCTTTCACGGGCACATATTTGCATTTTATAGATTACATAAAATTTGCTATATTTCTAAACTTATTACGGATTAAAATTATATTACTTTTCTATTTTATCCACTTATAAGCAATTCTGGGGAAAATTAAGGTATTATCGCAATTACCAAACACATAAATACAAGGCATTCAATACACAACACGTGCAGTTTATTTTATGTTTAATCGTATTTAGCTGAAAATACCTCAACATCTATAGACAAGGGTTACTCTCGTTTCTCTAAAAAAAAAAAAAAAATCATTGTTTATCAGTGCATTCCATTTTATGTTTAACCAGTTTCAATTTAGTTACTGACGTCTTGATTTGAACATTGTACAATTAAAGAAATTCTCTGTTTGTTCTTTAATTATTAAAAAATATGCAAATAAGAGGGCAGTAAACAATGGAATAATTATTTAAACAGCTGACGGGAACTCCGGCGGTGAAACAAGTAAAAAGCAATGAAGTCATGAAAAGTCATGATTGGTTGATTTAGATTAATTTATTTTGCTTTTCTGCAATTTTTGCCAAGTATGACACTAATTGTTACCCCAACAACGTGAAAGTGTTTACAGAAAGAACCTAGGCCAATGGCGCATCCTCCCCCCCCCCAAATCATGTCATGCTTCCAGCACAAAAAAATCATATCATTCGTTCCCTCAAACCAGATCGTAATCCACACAAAGTATTTAATTACGACAGCGTGTCTACCGAAAGTAACTTTATCTTAGCTTTACTGAACACTATACTTAATCTGCCCTTCCTCCTTAAACAGGGAGCCCATCACTCAAGACCATCCCTAAAATTGTTGATCACAATCGAGAATATTGCTATAGTACAAAAACTTCACTTGCGAAGCGAGCAAGAAAATTTTTACATCCATTTCTTTGCGGGCTTTCAAGAATATTAACTTAAAAGGATGTCAATACTTTCTTAGTCTTTTCCAACTTCTCCTTTGGCACCTTCGGGGTCGAAAACGTGTAGATACAATATCGCTAAATACAGTCTCCAAAATTTAATGTTCGAACTCTCTCTCCACTACAGAAATCGCTTGAAAATAAGACTCTATCAAGAGCTTTCTGTCTGCCCCTTTAAATTTAATACTCAATTAATTTTAGACTTACTGTTGATATTGAAGAGTGGACATTCCTTCCTCCAAAAAATTAATTCTCAGTCTCCACACCAGAATTTCCGCAGTCTAAGATAATAGCAATACACAAGAATTGGATATCCCCTCAATTTAATGCTCAATCCCTCTCTAACTAAAACACCCGCAATAATCTAAGACCTGGAGTTGGATACTGTCCCCCCTACCAAAAAAAAATTAATTCAGAATCCCCCCTCCAGAACCCACATGACAATTAAGGCCTAATAGGTAAAAGTTTGATATCTCCCCCCCCTTTTCGATATTACCATTAAACACTTTCTTTTCTTCATCTAATGTGTTAAATATGGTGCATTTAAGGTGTAAAATCTTTACATATATTTACGAAAAGATATACATGTTGAATTTTATATTACTTGAAGGAAAAAAATCACCCCCCTAAAATTTCGATGGCGCAACCTACGCCATAATACTCTCCCCCCATCCCCTGTGGGCAACCCTGTGTTCCGGCATAACTCTCGAACGCCTGGAACGATTTCAACCAAACTTGGTATACAAATCACTTCCAATCTGGACCCTTATGGGTGGGGGTGGGAATGGGGTGACGTAAAAATAATAAAAAACGACCGATATTAGTTCGGAATCCATAGGGGTTGCTAAGGTGAATAGTGACACTTCGAAAGCCGTTCAAACCCCTGGCACCCCTAGGGGTGGGGATGGGAAGGGGTTGGCATGGAAAAATAATCGACAACGACAGATATTAGTTCGGAATCTATAGGGGTTGCTAAGATGAATAGTGACAGTACGAATGCCGTTGAAACCCCTGGCACTCCTAGGGGTGAGGGTGGGAAAGGGTAACATGTAAAAAAAATAATCGAAAACGACCGATATTAGTGTGCAATCCATCGTTTTCTGGGTCGATAAGATGAATAGTGACACTCCGAATGCCGTTCAAACATCTGGCACCCCTAGTGGTGGGGCTGGGAAGGGGTTGACATGTAAAAGTAATCGAAAACGACTGATATTAGTGTGGAATCCATAGTTTTCGGGGTCGCTAAGATGAATAGTGACACTACGAATGCCGTTCATCACATATCGGCATGGGAGGGGAGAGGGGGTGAAAAATCAAATGTCAAAAATGACCTACATTAGTTTTCGGAGTCGCTAAGCTAATTGGTGACATTCACGACGACATTTGAGAGAGATAGAGAGAGAAAGAGAAGATAGAGACTTGCTTTTTCGATCACGATTAACAAGTCACTGGGGCAGTCTATTAAGTAATCCGGAGTGGATTTAAGGTAGTCATGTTTCCTCCACGCGAACAAATTTATTAGAAGATTGGAATACATAAATACCCGGGCAACGCCGGGCAATCGGCTAGTATATTATAAAGAAGCAGATGATAGGCGATGTGGTCGCAGTTGGCTTTCCAACCGCTAGAGGCTCTGGCCACAAGCTGTAGGCAAGACATGTGCTTCCATCTGTTAGTGGAAGGAGAGATCAGATGCCTTAGGAGGCATTCGTACGTTTGAAATTTCCAGTGTCTACTCTCGAAACGGGCATCCGACGGTTTGATTGGAAGTTTAATTCGATTTGGCTGATCGCGACGATGAGGATGAGTCATGTGATTGAATTGATAGGACACTCACAAAGAACCGTGCCGGGAGTCGTAGCGAGCTATGATTGGATGAAGATGGGCCAAAATAAGTACTCGCTAACCGGAAAAGAAAATCATATTTCGTTACATCTCATGAGAAGTTTAAGTAATAACGAGGTCCACTGGAGAACCCAATGCATTCGGAAATTCATATACAGTATATTAAAAATAACTTTATTTATGTGTGTAACTGCAACTATAAATGTAATTTTATGCTCTTTCAATTTTCATTTTATCAACAGATGATACATAGACGTTCATTTAAGTACATGAATAATGAAGTATTGTTAATTTGGTGTAAAGTAAAAAAAAATGTAAAAGGCTCCCTGTGCTTTGCACCACGCCATGAAGGAGTATAGGGGGTGTCGATTTAGGGCTCCACACTTTCTTCATCACGGCCGAAGGTGCGGGTGATGTGATCAAGCACCATGCCCCTGGTACCCACTTTGTTCGACGCTGGGTGGGCGCCGGAACAGCTTGAACAGGTGAAAAAATCCCGGTTCTCCCCCACCGGGGAGGTCTCTCACCTGGTAGTCAGGCGCCCCAACGAAGGATATATATTTTTAAACAATTTTACTTGGAATTTCTTCCACTTTTGACTAATCACGAAGATGAGGATGAGAGATGATACGATGAAGGGACACACACAAATAACACCCATGGCCAGGCTCGAATTCGAACCCGAAACCTCTGGCGTCATAGTTATACAGTTAATTGAGGGTAAATAACGCCACTACCTATCAATTTAGTACAATTATCATTATATTTATTTTATTTTAAAGTGTTTACAAATGATAGTGGAATCTGTATAATTTCATCGTTGGGACTAAATCAACAAATATTTGGCGCAGGCGTGTCGATCATTAGAGTCGCGTTTGTGAATCAACTAATTAACATACAGGGTGTTAACCGATGCTTGGGGTATGTAAGTGGTGACCCTTTCTTAGTACGACCGAATGCCAACTTAACTTCCACGTAGTACACCCTGTACTGCATTTTGCAATATAGTAGTATAATGGCCGCGATTAGAAAAAGTGATGAATTTATGGAACAAACACAGCCTTGTGTTATCCAGGAGTCAAACCTACGACTCCTAGCTTTTTATCACACGGCAATAACAACTCACGACCACGAATGCGAACTTTCGCATTCATACTTATGTTCAAAGTGATGATCTAATCTTACTGATTGAATGGAAGTGAATAACAAAAGTGCTGAGTATTGTGTGTTATGGATTAGGTGGAACAAGGATTCACAAATATCACCTCCTTTTAGTTTAGCATCCAATCTGTTGCCTACTTGAAATCTTCTATATTTTTATTTATACCCGAACATAGAATAATCCGAAATTAGAAAGTAATAACTAATAACAAACTACAGATCACTCACACCAATTTCCAATACAAGTGGTAAGAAATTTAATTTAGTATTTCCAGAATGACTTTTACTTGTAACCTACAAGGAAGAATAAACGCATAGCAAGAACGATGAACGATGTTGATAAGCAAATATCCATCTTCCTCAATTTCTTCATTAGATTGACTTCCATGCTTTTTCAATTGCTTTGATACAAGTGTTGTCATATTCAATAGTCATTTAGAGCTGGCCGCTCAGTATATGGCAGCCTTCTCACTAGGACGTGTATGAAATGCTGTTATATGCCTGCCAACACCCGTCACGGAGTGGTTTCACAGCGCGCTACGACGCCAGGGGTCCTGGGTTCGAATCCTGGGCTGAGCATAGATGTTTGCGAGTGTCTATTCATCAATTTCATCATATCATAACTCATCCCCATCTTTGCAAATTAGCCAAAAGTGGCACAAGAAAGCGAAGTAAAATAAACCAAATCAAACTAAACAAAATCATATCATCACTCATCCTCATTGTCGCGAATAGGCAAGAGTGGCAGAAAAGCGATGCTAAAAAACCTAAATTAAAAAAATCAGATATTCGGTTACACAAACTCGTAAAAGAAAATAACGTTAATAATTACTGCATCTTGAAATAAACGTAATCTTTTAATCTGCTTCGCATCGTACGAATATACGAAGTATTGAAACATTCATAAATGTATTTAATTGGGGGATGAACAGTTTAAAATATAGTTTTTAAAATAAAGTTACAACAATGAAGGGAAAAATATAAATTGAAGTAAGATCAAGAATTTAAGCTTTGTTTATTTTTTATTGCTAACACTATTTTTTCAATGGTCCTTCAATAACCACATGTGTAACATTTGGCGGAACAGGAAAATATTTAATGGCACATTTTAGTACGAAATAACGTTACTGATAATTATGGAAAAATAGAAGCCTTTATTAGCCATTTAAATTTCGTAAATGAAAGCATGATTGTAAAAATATTGGTTCTTTTGTTTCAGAACCTCTTCATCCTGGACGTCCAACACCACGCCCAACAACTTCAAGCACGTCAACAGCCGTCTCAATAACCACAAGACCAACATATCCAACCGAGTACTTCACCAGCCCGACAACAAGCCAGCAAAGCAGCACGAGTCAAGGATTCCCTCAGCAGGATCATCTCACCAGCATTGCTCCTGCCCAGGATATATCCGAGGAGCCAGTGCCTTTGCAGGAGAGCATTGCGAGTAAATCGCCACTCCCAGAAACAACCACTGCTGTCCTTCAAGATATCACAGCTCAACAATTACCTGAGGGTGTTGCCACCGACGGTTTGCCGCCGGAAATAACATTCACGCTGAAACCAGATGCCGAAACATCTGAACATCACCCTGAAGAACCCAATACAGCTGAAATAGATAAGGAAGGCTCACAAACAACTCAAGCATCTGATGTGAACGTTCCCTCGCAGGAACCAGAAACTCTGATTATTCAAATTATTGAAGATGACAAGGATGTTGAGCCTGCTGCTACTACTGCAACCACCACCACAACAACTACACAGGATGTTTCAGGTGCCACGCTGCCCTCAGAATCATCAGAAGTCGAAGAGCTTACTCAAACGGAAGATGACGCTAATTCCACGATGGTTGTTAGTGATGAAAAATCTTCCTCTGAACACCCTATAATAACTACAATTGCATTCAGTAGCGCTTCAGAGGACTTACATACGGTTTCACAACTTGCCGAGTCTTCTACCGGTTCATCGGACACAATGCCATTGTCCGACCTCGAACAGAATCTTCATCAACCACTTCATGACACACAAACAACCTTGATCGCAGGAACACAATACGAAGAAACGTCGCAGCATGAACTTGCGTCAACAGAAATTCCTACTGTTTTTATTGACGAATTACAAACACCTGAAGACAAAAGTACCCCAAGACCTCAATCTGATATAATTGAAGCTACTGTAATAGAGAGTGGGACGCCAGAGCAGCAGCAAGACGTTCAACAGCAAGATGTTCAAATTCTAGAAATACAAAACGATGAAAACACGCAAGATCCTACAGGTAGCACAGAAGGCCAGGGTGATCTACAAGAACACGCAAATGTAGAACCGAATCCTAAACCAATATATGAGGATCAAAATATCTACGACACAGATGTTAACCCTTACATTCCACAAGATATAGCACAAGATAGCGGAGAAGATTCTGTACAAAGTGAACACGAACAGCCGCAAGGAGAATTAGAAAATGATAACATTGAACTTAAAACGCACATTTTACAAGAAACTGTGAAAGACGAAAGTCAAATCGATGACCTACCAGAAGTTGAACAAGATATACAGAGTCAAAATTTGCATTCAAGTGATACAGATAATATTGCCCAGTCTCAAAATGAAGATTATGAAGAAAAGGACCAACACGGTGTACGAGAAAACATTGGAAATTCTCAACAACTCGAAAATACTAACACCGAATTGAAAACAAATAACAAAGAAACAACTGAAAGTAAAGATGAACTTAATCTAGATATTGATCAGGAAATCCAGCAAAAACCAGACACTGCAAATTTGTTGAAAGATACATCTGATACTGATCTACCAGGTACACATGTAAATCCAGTCGAATATACCTCCGAAATAAAAGAAAACGATGGACTGCAGGGTTATCAACCGATAGAAAATATTGCAAATATCAAAGATCTGATTGAAACGATTGTTCAAGCTAGAGAGCCAGTAGTCGTGTCAGAATTTGATATGGACGAACCTGTCGAACAGATGGATCAAGAACATACTGAATCAAGCGCTACAACCTTGAATGATGTTGTAATTTTGTCTCTTATAAAGCACACACCTCAGAATGAAATACAAAATGCATCTGAAACGGATTTGGAGTCCACACCAGAAGCTACAGGAGAGAGCATTACAGAATCATCTCAGATTAATGAGGAACAGCAACAATATCAAGATCCTGAAGAAGATTACTCATCGAATATCCAAACTGAAAACCAGGAAGCCCAAACTGCTCCTCCTACAAACGGCGAAATTCAGTCCACAACTGCTACCGAAGGAATTCCAATTTCAAATGATAACTCATTAAACGAGCAAACATCTAAAGAAGAAAATTCCGCTACACAACAATATCCAGTTTCTCCCACAGACAGCACATACGAAACGGATACAGAAACGGAAGAAACACTTATGCTTCGCCACAGTGGTTTACTGGAGAACAATAATTCTGACGCGAATGATGACTATTTGGAGACTGATGAAGATGCAGAAACAGGTACAGAGAAGAATATCAATGATTTACCAGAAAAAAATTCAACCACGCAAGAAAATCTCCACACAACTACAGAATCTGTTGATTTATACACAGAAGGGAAAATAAAGGAAAATTATAATTACACGGACGACAGCAGCACGCACTTATTCAACGAAGACATGTCTGTGGGCGGAGATGACATTTATAACAGTAACACTTCTGACCCATATTTGTCTACAGAATACCACAATAGTACTACAACGTACCCAAGTTTGGTTAATTCACGCGAGTCGAATACTGAAGCAGTAACGGAAGGTGACAACACAGAAGTGATAAAAACAGAATCAGAAAGTGAAGATATGATAACAGTATCAACAACCAACCCAACAATGGACTTCGCAAAAGAATCTTTCACAATATTGCCGAAAACACATCACGAAGAAAGCGAGGTTGGAGAATATCAAGATAATCAAACTGAATCACCAACAACCGAAGCAGAGCCTGTTCAAATTACATCAAGTGAAGGGGACGATCTTACACATGGCAGCGATGCAGAAGAAAATAACACACAAGAAACTACACCAAATGTCCAACAACAATATGCACTAAGGACAGCTAACCCTAGCCAATTTAACACAGACTCCGAGGGAATTATGCATTCCATTGATTCAACAACAAATTCAAATTTAAATGAAACTGCTGAAATTATGGATGCATCCCAAATAACAACTGAAAATTTTGCCAATTCTCAAACTAGTACAGATCAACATGAGCAAACAACATCTTCAGTAAACAGCGAAGACAACGATGATATTCAAGTTTTCTTTGTAGAGGTTATTACGGATGGCCGAAAAGTTACAGAAATCTCCTCAAGTGAGCAGCCTACGGAAGTGACAGTTGCACCAGAACTCAAGGAAGACATACTTTCAGGAACGAACCAGAGTTCAAACGAGACTGCTGATGATAATTTAACACATTATACGACAACAGAAGAAGCAGCAAATGAAGAACTAGGAATTGAACAATATGATATACTAACGGACAAAGAGGATGCCCTTCAGCAACAGAATATACCGTTCCTGGGTAAGATAGGCTCGTTAAGTAGTGAACACCAGGAAACAGTAGACCAAGTAGATCTAGCAGAAACTGACTCAGACGCAGAGTCTGAAGAAGTTAAACGATATGCAGCTAATGTTGTTACAGAGAATACAACAACGAATGAAACTGATACTATCAGAATTGTAACTGAAAATGAAACTCAGCAGCCTGATAATTATCTTTCATTAGATTCGTTTGTCACCACCACTTATGATAATTTAGATGCCTATGCTACAGAAGAATCTGCAGTTACGAGCGAAAGGCTTTTGACGACGCAATTAACGGAAGATTATAGTGATGAAAATGCAGAAGCTGCAATTGGTGAGCATAATAACCAAGAAAAAGAAATTGCAGAATTTACGACTATAAGTACAACACCTAGTGAAGTGAATCACGATAACGACCATACCATACAAACTAAGATTTACAAACCAGAAAATCTTGAAATTTTGGAAAAACACGAAATGCAGACAATGTCGAATCTGCAAGAAGATATAGAAGAAAATCTGTCTGGAACTGAAGCAATCACCGAGACGAATACAAGCAATGATCAAACACTTACACCAATCGGTTACACGGAACGGTCTGAAGATATGCCACAGCAAACTACTGAATTTTTAGAAGATGCATTAAAATCTCAAGAATCAGAAGATGACACGGATCTAAAGCAGCATGACTCAACTGTTTCCGAGAAAGAGCTGAATGATTCCGAGGATACAGTAAACGAAAAAGGGGATAGCGATAACACAAGTATCAATCTAAAATCAGGTATTCCACTTAACGAAGAAACAGATACAAGCATTGACTCTGAAGGAGAAAGTGAATACGACAGCAACAGAAACGAGGGAGAAGTTCAAACTACGAGTGAGGAAATGCAAGGAGTTACTGACTCCAGTATCAGTGAACATGTAACCTTTCAAGTAACCAGTGAGGAAACAGGTACAAAAAGTGAAACAGAAAGTATTACTGTTGGAGACGAGAACACCGAAAGAACACTGGACGAAAATTTAAGTGATTTTAGAGTAGCGCCAAACCAAATACCTGTAAACACTGTTCAATCTGAAGAACAAAAGCCTCATCTTCCCGACAGTGGCTTACAGGCAAGTTCTAGCATTGTAGAACTTCCGCCAGACAGCACGGATAATAACGAAACCGATTTAGAAGACAAGTCGACCGGTAACGTGAAATCTACAGGATTAGAACAGACAGTCATTAATGATGAATATGAGGTACATACAGATGCCACTCCCACATCAACAGAGTACTATACGAAAGATTCATCACAGAGTGAAACAGAAGGTGCAAATTCTTTCGAACTTAGAATGAAAGACATGAGCGAAGTGCTTAAGCAAGCTTCAGAGGAAACATATGAGGATGACAGCTCAGGTGATGGCAGGGAAGAAGCGTCTGCAGGAGCGGGAGAAATTGAAAACTACGAAACAACAACAAGCATGGAAATGTCCACCAACCAAGAAGTAGAAGATACAAATCGAGAAGAAAGCACGGAGAACTTTAATACTGAGACAATCACTGAGTTAATTCGGGAAGAAACTGAACAACCACAGGTGCCTGAATTTTATGCGGGTAAAAACTATGATCCTACTACAGATGCAGCTTCTACACACCAGGAAGAAGATGAACTCACAAGCACAGAAGAACCACCTGTAACAGTATATGCAATAGAGATAATTCCAATAAAAACTAAGATTAATCAGAACAATGAAGTCAGTGGGAATCAAGATTCACATGTTGAAGAACAAACATTAAAATCAGAAACTAGTCTAGAATTCAACGATAGTACATCGCCGCTCTATGATGCAGATGATCATGTAACGGACACTGATGACCGAGAATTAAGTACTGAAGGCATTTACGAAGATTCAAGGGAAACAACAGAGTCACAAACTGTAGCTGAATTTAAGTTGCAAGAACAAACTACCAGCAAAAGTGATGCTATGTCAGAAACGAGCGAAAAAATATACTCTTCAGAGGGAAGTGTTACGGAATTTCAAACCACGAGTACTGAATCGTCCACACAATCTACAACACAGAGTTCCGAAATTCACAGTTCCGTTGACGTAACATCGGACGATGAAGTGAAGGGAACGAAAGAAGTACTGTTAGACGACGAATTCTTACGAGAACAGCAGATACACAGAAATCCAGATGCAATACCTGGAGTTGAACCTGATTTTCAAAGATCGAGCAAACTTCAGATCAGAAGTCGACGATCTGCTTCTTCAGAATCGTGGATAGACCGTGTTGTCAGATACATCAACGAAGCAATCTTCGGCGCATAAGTGATGCTCTCACTCGGTGAGTTTTCGAAGACACGCTTCCAGAAAGGTCAGCCGTGACAAGCCATGAACTTCAGGGTGGAATTGGGGAAAGGTGGAAATGTTTGAGCGTGGTTCTCTGGGTGGTGTAATGTGTCTGTGTGAGTTGTGGGTTGAAACAGGAATTACTACTTACACAGATAGGAATTATGGGATTCTTCCAACGTACGTTTCCCTTGCATGCATTTGAGACATAAAAACAATACTCTGTGAGTGATTCAGTGCTAAAAGGAACAAAACATTGAGTGCCTATTTCTTTCGGTGATACGCTCCTGGCTCTAGGCTATTTTCTGCTCACATGAAAGAAAGGACATTTGGTGAATAGGTTAACGAGTTAGCTTTCTGGGTTCTTATTGCAGTGGATTGTACTTCCGCTTCAATTATTTTGGGCAACTTCGTGATAAAGTGCCTTACTGGTCTGTTCCATGCTATATAAACTGACATGTTTAAAGCGATAAACGGAAATGCAGTGAGAATGTATATTTTTTGTGTGATGATATTGTGCACTGTTTTTGTGTGAGTGTAGTTGTGTGTATGCAAGATGGTTGTTTCAGGTGAAGTTAATGTAAATGTACCTTAAGTGCCTTTGTTATAACATGTCCTAATTGCAAGATGCCTGAAGACAGTATTTTAACTGGCAAAAAAGGACCGCTAGCATTGCTCTCATTGTTTGTAACTGTGACTTCCAAAGACGATGCGCCACATATTGTGTACACATTCACGATATTTGTGAATAAACATTTTTGTATAATAAAATTGAATTTTGTATAATATTTACATTCATTCCCTCAAAATTTAGTTGCAATTGTCAAATATAACCAAATACTAGTCGCAACCTTCTCACTGCAGAATAAGCCTTACATTACACTTTATGGAATTTTAAAAATTGAGATGTTTCTTATTCATTATAAGTGCTGTATAAACTACACAAACACACAGATTTGCTTCCAGTTATGCACAGACAGGCTAATGTTTATAGTAGGATCCGAACCAGGTACCCATTGTCGTTTTTACTATTGTCATTTTGCAGGGAAAATACTAATACGTTTGAAACTACTTAATACAATATACCTTACGTAAAAATCAAGTTTCAAATTGATATAAAACAATAAAAAATGCTGTTCGAGACGAAGCTTCAGGTGATATTCGTAGCTCAAATCAATGAACTTGAATGTACTAGTTCTGGAAGTCAAATATATTTGTAGGCTGTTCGGGAAAAAGCACTTAAGTGAAAAATTAAATTTTACATAAGTCAGTTACTTATTTGTGTTTATTATTTTAATATGAAGCATTAGAGACATGATATACATTTCGGATCATGACTGTTTAGAATATTTACACATGCCCAGTATAAAATTATACTTATAAGATTTTATTTAATTGATTCAATGTGACTTAAATGAATACATGGAAAATCTGTTTTGTGACTTAAGTGATTTTTTCCCGAAGACCATATATTTATGAATTCTAACTGTGTTCTGTCGTTATCAAGCATTATTACTTCTGTAACAGTCACAAAACTTGTATATTTGAGTAATTTACCAGGAATAATATTCATAATCTATGGATGTTAAGAATCAACTCTGTCTCTGCAAAAAATTTCTTTCACCAACACGTTTGTATTAGTTAATTTTCTTCATGGGAGGGGGGACGCCTTTCACTTAAGACCACTAATACATATTTGTGAAACAGAAAGCGAATAGAAAGAATGAATATCACTTTCTATTTGTTTGTTTCAGTTTTTCTTTTAAGTCCACCTTATGCACAGAGCCAATCTTGACTGGATCTACAGTTTAACGAACGTTTAACAGATCCGAACGACTATATGTGCTTCCACCGGGTATCAAACCCGGGACCACATGATTACAATTTGACTCCTTTACCACTGCGTCATCGGGGAGGCCACACTTTTTCTTTGCAACGAGTTTTGAAGAGTGTAAGTAAAAGTTCGAAGGAACAAAGGCCAAAAAGGGTGATATGATTAAATGTTTACATAGTAAACTGCTTACACTGAACGAAAAACCCTAAAAATTATAATCTAATTCTAATGTTTTGAAAGTTACTTTTAAAAGTAACCGAGTTACAGTTGATTTATTGACTACTTGATTCAATTTTCTTTGCCTTTGTGTCCACAGGACACCAGGGGTTGCGGGTTCGAATCGCAGCCTCGGCTTGAGTGCACTTTGTAAGTGTTCTCTCATTCATTTCATCACATCATCACTCATCCCTACCTTTGCAATTATCCAAAAGTGGCAGAAAAGAAAGTAAAATAAATTAACACTACTAGTAACACTGTTAAGCCTTGCTTCCATGTTAATAAAACATTAAAATGCTGACCAAGTCAAAATTTATAGTATAAAAATATAGCTACATTAAAAACGTAACGTTTCCACCCTCTAACAGGGTCTTCTTCAGACGAATATTCACAATAAATTAGTTGTGAATTTATTGTGAATATTCGTTTGAAGAAGACCCTGTTAGAGGGTTGAAACGTTACGTTTCTAGTGTATATTTTTATACTATAAATTTTGCCTTGGTCAGCATTTCAATGTTTCAATAACTCTACGTAACAAGAAATTGCATTATAAATAGTTGATTTGATTTTACTTCGCTTTTCTGTCACTTTTGGCTAATCACGAAGATGAGGATGAGTGATAATATGATGGAGGGACACTCACAAAGACAATCCGAACCCGGGACTCCTGGATTGTAAATGAGAGGGATGAATGGTAGATAAGATGAAAATCATAAAGGGACAATATCAAAGAAAACTGCAAAAAACATGTAAATTCGAGTTTTTATTTTAAATCCACTTCATACACAGAGGCTAATATGGACTTCACCTACAGTTTAAAGTACGATCCGGTCTACTACAGGACCTCTTGATTAGAAGGCGACAAACGTTACCACAACGCCATCGGGAGGCCTCAATTGAGGGTTTTACACCGTCATTTCTGCAGTCAACGTTTTTCGAGTGTACTCAATCGGAGAGGCAAACAATAAGCTTTTGTATGTATTTATTTACCTTCAACAGACAAGTCTCCAATTACATATGCTGATATGATAAGAGTCACTCGGGGGAATACGCCCAACTTTTTGTTTGGCGGTTTATAGCTTCGCTAAATGAAGGAGTGTCAAATTGTCTTTATCTTTTTTTTATAGTGTTAATTACTGAAATATTTAGAAGCGATAAATGTAATGGAATTTATGTTACTTGAAGTGTATTTTTGTTTCTCTTATTGTACCTACTAGACTTTGCCGGTTAAGTGGTAGAACAGCCACAGGCTGAACTTCGCCCATGAATAAAGAAATTCTAATTCTAATTTTATTTCTAAAAAGCAAAAGAGAGAATGCAGTGCGTATGGTATGCGGAAACGAATTCGCCAATTTCAGTCCAAACATTTCAGACGTGCGTTTGAACGGGAGTCACCAGACGTAAAGACAATTAACGCTTGGTACGACAAATTCCTAGGCACTGGAAATATTAACCAGGGTTGTTAGAGGTCTAGGAATTTTAAATAAATTCAATTCCGGTCTAGGAGAGAAAATCAGCAAGCGTAAATGGGTAAAGAACCTTTTTATCTCTAAATTATTTCAATTCGGTCCGGACTTTTTTCCCTATCAATTTAAATACGATCCAGAAACCTTTTCTCCGAATCAGTTAAAATAGGTTCCAAGTTCCATATTGAAATGAAACAATACGCAACTTGGATCGAATACGGACCTGACGATAAACAATTATCCACTTGTGAGCATGAAAGACTAATCCAGGTGCTGGCTGTCTCGAGAATCTAAGGTACAAGGTAGAAATGGGCGAAACGCAAACGCTACGGTCACGTTACCCGTCTCCATGTAGTCCCATTCTATCACGCGCGTTCCTTCACTTGGTTGTAGCAGCACTGCCGTTATCTCATCGACGGCTCCTATTGGCTGCGGTTCCTGGATCGGATGTCGGAGCAACACGTGACGCGTTTGTTTGAACTCAATGTGACGCCACACTAATATAGTCCATTGCGTTATGTACAGTAACTCTTCGGCAAGGGAGTTTTTGAACCCAAGAGAGAACAACAGCATTTTGATTTATTCCCTGCGCTACGTTTTCTACAACCGCAGTGTGACATTCCAATGCAAAACGTACTCGCGGACATTTTTAGAAGGCAACTTTTAATCGGTCAACCCTGGTCGAGGAATTGTAAATAAATTCAATCCTGAACTGGGAGAGAAAATCAGCAAACGTAAATGAGTTCTAAACCTTTTCATACTTAAATCATTTCAATTCGGTCCAGGAACCTTTTTCCGGATCAATTTAAATACGGTCCAGGAACTTTTTTCCGGATGAATTTTAATTTGGTTCACGAACCTTTTTTCCAGAATGAACTTCAATTCTGTCCAGGAACCTTTTTTACGGAAGAATTTCAATTCGGTCCAGAAACCTTTTTTCCCCGCATCAATTTAAATACGGTCCAGGAACCTTTTTTAGGAAAAATTAAAATACGGTCCAGGAACCTTTTCTCAGTGTAACAATACGCAACTTGGACCGAATTTAAATTGTGTGAGAAAAAAGTTCCGGTCCTGCAGCGGAACCCAATAGAACCAATTAGAATTTATGGATTACTGGACCTTAAACAACTCTGGTATTAACCGACAGTCAGGTCGACAGCGGTTCGAAATCGAATATCTGCTAGGCATTTTAATGGTTAAGACAAGAGCCCACGCAGCAGAAGTGCACTAAGTTAAAAACCTTACCGCAAACCGCAAGGCTCTATGTCGAATAGTTTCCTCACAATTGTAATTTGAAATCAGGAAGGTTTTTTGTGGACACTCTGTATTATAAAAATCGTCCAATAATTTGTGGACATGGTTTATGTTGTAATGCTTTCTATTTCGAATAGCAAAGCAACGATATAATTTGGATATAAATAGAAAAATCAGATAAGCCTGTATTTGTGACGAACTCCTTTAAGCTCGGTAGAAGAGAAACTTTCTGCAATTCTGAAGTAACCTACTAATTACCTCTGCTGTGCATGTTGGCAGGTTCATGCGAAGAAGCATGCGATGCCAATGAGCAGAGGCCTCCGGTGCGGTTTCCCCTCGCGAGAAGAGATGAAAGTCTGCCAAGGGGAAAGTGCATCCGTCTCCAACGAATAAGGTGAGAGTACGAGAACGAAATTCAAATGTGGCACGAAGTATCCAAGCGACGTGCAAGACTGTTTGGAGAAAAGAAGAGCTCTTTGTGGGTGCCACTGCTTTCACTCCTTTTACGCTACATGCAAAATTATTTTAGGAAATAAATCAAAACTCACAAATAAAATATTCAGCTGATTTTAGTCCACATATGAAACAGTTATTACATGCTTGATTGATTGATTTGTTATTTTACATCGCACTTCTGAAACTTTTGGCTAATCGCGAAGATGAGAATGTGTGATGATATGATGAATGGACATACAAACAATACCTATGCCCAATCCAGGATCTCTAGCGTTGTAGCGCAGTGTGCTAACCACTCTGCCACGGAGACCGACAGTTATTAGATGCATTTATTAAACTAAATTCTTCACAAAAATAAAAATTCAAACTAAACTAGGGGCTAATTGACTTTGGTGTACACAAAGCTACCGTCTAAAATTGTGAGGTACGCCACCTACAAACAGACACACAGGCTTGATATGAATTATAGACTTCCTCTGTAAACACCACAACCTATTTTTTTTTCAGTTGAAGAAGGAAAATACAATTGCTCTCTTTCATGTACAACATTATGAACCATAACATCCAACTTCAACGTACTAAAGGGTCTACCAATTTGAACGCCAGAACTTTGAAAGTGTGTTATGGTAACACTGACTGGAATGACGAGATGGAACTGTGACATCTGTGTGCAGTAGTCTGTGGCAAGTTATCATGGAGAGAACACAATGCAACAACGCATAGAAATTATTCGAATTTATTATCAAAAATCGTGTTCAGTTCTACAGACATTTCGTGCATTGAGAGGAAATTATGGTCAACATAATCGACCGACAGAACAAAGAAAACTGTATGATTTGGGCAGATGAAAATCCGCAAGTGATCCTAAGAAAGTGACTGTGTGGTGTGGTTTTTGGGCCAATGGCGTGATCGGGCCTTACTGTTTTCAGGACCAACATGGAAATCAAGTGTCTGTCAATGGGGAGCTATACAGGGATATGGTGGTGCAGTTTTTGTGACCTAAACTGGCAAATCTTGACATCAACAATGTGTTTTTCCAAGAGGACGGTGCAACTTGCCACACAGCTCGCCAAACAATTGAATTATTGCAGGAAAAATTCCCCGGACGAGTTCTGTACAGAAAGGGTGAGGTGAACTGGCCACCAAGATCATGTGACCTAACCCCCCTGTATTATTCTCTACGGGGATATGTCAAATCTAAGGTCTACGAGACTAAGCCACGCACAGTTCGTGACCTGAAACGGACCATCGAACGAACCATTGAGGCTATACCGCTCAAAATGTGTGCAGACGCGCTGGAAAATTGGACATTCAGAATCCTTTCCACCCACCGAAGCAGAGGAGGACATTCGAACGACATATTGTTCAAAACACAAAGCCATTGTTTGCTCTTTATATGTTATATTATCACTTGTGGTTTTCATTCTATCTAATTTTAAAGATCTGACGTTCAGATTGGTAGACCCTATAGAACAAATACACGGGGTCGATTTTACTGTAGCAATATAAAATCAATCATTGTAAATAAATCACATATCAGAAGAATGTGTGAACTATGCAATAGATGTTTCGAAAGGGAACCAAAATTAGATATATTTCACATGCCTATTCAGGGTGGCTACTCTGGGATCTTGATAAAATTCAAGTATAATTCCCGGTTTTCAAAACGAACTTTCCAAAAATTCAAGGGTACAAGAAGATGTTTTCTCTGTTTCAACCTAAAGTATAACCGCCTCTCACCACCCACTCACAGAGACACACAAATATATTAGCAATATAAAGGGTCTGTGTGATTCCAATTTATCCAAAAATTATAATTTAATTCAATTATACGATATATATATTTAAAATAAGGTGCGAAGTTTACATTTGCCATTTCTCAGACAAGAAATACATCTACAAACACAAGTCACAAATGTTACGGAAAATTGTTAATTGTACAAGAATTTCACACTCTAATTTACCTAATCAACTTCCAAGATATCTTGCGTCTCTCAGATAGATTGTTCTGCAAAGAACACTAACAAATCAAACGCACTCAGAGAATTCTGTTTTATTTTCCAGCCAGCTCTTTTTTCTTTTCCATCCTCGATAAAAATAAAGGCTAAACTGTGAAAAACTTTCCTCGGGGCATTAATAAATATGTATAAATTCAATTGGATTGGGATTAATAGAAGTTGCCAATTGTCACGTCTACGGAGAAAAATTCACGTAGAATTCATGCATAATTCCCGGTGAGTACCCACCCTGCTACTGAGACCTTCAAAAAGCTATTTAAAGTGTAGAAGAATAAACGTAGGCATTGAAAATATGAATGCTAATTTCCTAAATACGTATTTATTTCCAATTTCTATGATATCATTTAGCTACAGGTTTTAGCTACTTTATCACATACACAGGCTATTGCATTACTTTCATGTTGAATACTGTAAATTGGTTCACACCTGTTGTATTCCGTTAAATAAATAAACCGATCTTTAAAAAAGTTGTGTCAGAAGTGATTATGACCTAAAATGAACGACATACGTAAAAATATGTCAACTTTCATGTGTCATGAATTGAACAATTCCTTAGGATGATTGATTGATTGATTTAAAATCGGTGGGTGCGTCGTCACATGTAGCCATTTTGCACCCTTCAATGTATTCAGAAAATAATTCAAATCATTGATGAAGGATGGAGAGTAAATGTAATGTTATGAACAGAGTTAGGATTTTTAGGTGCGCACCTTTTTTTCATAGTGAAAGTGAGACCTCTCTGGAAGGACTCAGTGTGTGAAATGTTGCCTGAATGTGAGAATGGAGCTAATTTTCCAGCACCTTTTTTCCCCTTTTTTGATAACCTTTCCCCTTCCCTCCCTTTTCTGGGACATTTATCTACTTTCCCCCTTTTTCGTGTTCTTAATCGCTTTTCCTCCCTTTTTTGTGTCCTTTTACTGGTGTTGTTAAATATATTTCCCCAGCAAATCATTGAATTTTTATTTTCTTTTTTCGCGACACTTTTCTCTTTATGTTTTCACATTGTTAACTGAAATTGAATGTATTTAAACTGTGCTTGATTGTTGCCTATTTGAAATCAACAATGGAAAGACCGCTACTGATCGCCGTTATTTTTTTTTAAGATAAAAGGAAGAAGGAAACTCAGTTTGGTCTTGGAAGCAGTGAAGCAATAATGTGTTTCTGAAGTGGTGGGTTTCATGTTTCATTTGTGCGCAGTGGACATATATTGTTTGTGGATGTAAGTTACTTGCCTGCTCTTTCACTCTGTTAGATCCAAATATTTTGTGTACATTCTTACAAGTACCTGTCGACAGCCATCAAAAGCTTAGAAGAACAAGGCGTCGAAAAGGAAAAAGAATGGGATATCTTTGCTACTGTGAGGGGGCAGTTAGATGGTTTTGCCAGAGACAAACTTGAGGCTAGTCTTCACAAGAATCTGGATGTTGTGGAATTTGCCACTTCCACAGAGTTGCCATTCCGAGTGAATATTAACTTTGCCCCACTTGTTTCTGTGGATGTAGAGAGAAGCTTCAGCTTATATAAAGATATTTTATGTCCGAAAAGAAACAAACTCACTTTTAAAAATTTAGAAATGCTTAATGGTGTAAGGTACAACAGCTTTGTGTTTTTCCCCCGACTCTGGTGAATAACTGTAACACAACTTATGTGTGTGATGTGTACACAGCTTCAAGTGAATAGCTTAGACTAATAAAACAGGAGGGGAAAGTTTTAATAAGTAGTATAATTATCAGCACGTTTTTTTGCCCCAATCAGCACCTTTCTTTGTTTGCCCCAATCAGCACCTTCTTTGCCCCTTTTTGGGTCTTATTATAGCACCTTTTCCCTTCCTTTTTCCCAATGAAATTTTCCCCTAAAAATCCTAACTCTGGTTATGAATATGTAAAAGTAGTATCGTTATGTGTGTTTCTTCATACATTCACCACGCATCATCATCGTCGTTCATGTATTCAATGCAAGGATGACAACACAACTGACAACTGACAGCATGCACAAAGCTTATTTCAATAAATGTTTGAATAAAGTTTTAATTGTTGGCTACAAACGAGCAAAAATACAATAAATGTAATAGGATTGAATTAATATTGGATTGTCCTACAAATACGAAGAAAAATTGTTTCATAAATTCCATAAGCACATTTTTCTGGCCTACTAAAAAAATTAGAAAATTAAGAATTGTATTTAAAATCTTTCTACCTGCACTGCATTTAAATTTCATCATGATCCGACTACAAGTTGTTTTTTTTTTATTTCTTTATTTATAGAAACTCAAAGAGAGCGGTTGCTTGGAAATCACCAAAAAAAGGCACTTTATTGTTCTCACGACGGTAAAAACTTGAAGGTATGGTTGCGATAGCTTCACGCAGAATTGAATATGCTAAATTTTGATGTAACTCGTTTTTATGTAGGTCTACCAGTTAGTTTTTTAATTGGGAGTCCAAACTCGAGCATCTACAATTTTTAGTCTGACAGTAGTGTGCATCCACCCCCTTTTCGCTCATTTTTAACATATTTTTCATACGGTATTGGTTTTACCAACGTTTTCATATCGTTGCTTTACTCCTCGTTGGTTGATTGATTCGTTGCGTTTGTCTTTAAGTCCACTTTACAGGAAGGCCAAACGGGGTTTTGGTTGATTGATTCATTGCGTTTGTTTTTAAGTCCACTTTACAGGAAGGCCAAACGGGGTTTTGGTTGATTGATTCATCGCGTTTGTCTTTAAGTTCACTTTACAGGAAGGCCAAACGGGGTTTTGGTTGATTGATTCATTGCGTTTGTTTTTAAGTCCACTTTATGCATAGAAAGGCTCAACGGGATTTTGGTTGATTGATTCATTGCGTTTGTTTTTAAGTCAATTTTATGTACACAGGAAGGCTCAACGGGATTTTGGTTGATTGATTCATTGCGTTTGTTTTTAAGTCCACTTTATGCATAGAAAGGCTCAACGGGATTTTGGTTGATTGATTCATTGCGTTTGTCTTTAAGTTCACTTTACAGGAAGGCCAAACGGGGTTTCGGTTGATTGATTCATTGCGTTTGTTTTTAAGTCCACTTTATACACAGGAAAGCTCAACGGGATTTTGGTTGATTGATTCACTGCGATTGTCTTTAAGTCCACTTTATACACATGAAGGTTCAACGGGTTTTGGTTGATCGATTCATTGCGGTTGTTTTTAAGTCCACTTTATGCACAGGAAGACTCAACGGGATTTTGGTTAATTGATTCATTGCGTTTGTTTTTTAAGTCCACTTTATACACAAGAAGGCTCAACGGGATTTTGGTTGATTGATTCACTGCGTTTGTCTTTAAGTTCACTTTACAGGAAGGCCAAACGGGGTTTTAGTTGATTGATTCATTGCTTTTTATTTTTAAGTCCACTTTATACACAGGAAGGCTCAACGGGATTTTGGTTGATTGATTCACTGCGTTTGTCTTTAAGTCCACTTTACAGGAAGGCCAAACGGGGTTTTGGTTGATTGATTCATTGCGTTTGTTTTTAAGTCCACTTTATGCATAGAAAGGCTCAACGGGATTTTGGTTGATTGATTCATTGCGTTTGTTTTTAAGTCCATTTTATGTACACAGGAAGGCTCAACTGGATTTTGGTTGATTGATTCATTGCGTTTGTCTTTAAGTTCACTTTACAGGAAGGCCAAACGGGGTTTTGGTTGATTGATTCATTGCGGTTGTTTTTAAGTCCACTTTATGCACAGGAAGACTCAACGGGATTTTGGTTGATTGATTCATTGCGTTTGTTTTTTAAGTCCACTTTATGCACAGGAAGGCTCAACAGGATTTTGGTTGATTGATTCATTGCGTTTGTTTTTAAGTCCACTTTATGCATAGAAAGGCTCAACGGGATTTTGGTTGATTGATTCATTGCGTTTGTCTTTAAGTTCACTTTACAGGAAGGCCAAACGGGGTTTTGGTTGATTGATTCATTGCGTTTGTTTTTAAGTCCACTTTATGCATAGAAAGGCTCAACGGGATTTTGGTTGATTGATTCATTGCGTTTGTCTTTAAGTTCACTTTACAGGAAGGCCAAACGGGGTTTTGGTTGATTGATTCATTGCGTTTGTTTTTAAGTTCACTTTATACACAGGAAGGCTCAACGGGATTTTGGTTGATTGATTCATTGCGTTTGTCTTTAAGTCCACTTTACAGGAAGGCCAAACGGGGTTTTGGTTGATTGATTCATTGCGTTTGTTTTTAAGTCCACTTTATGCATAGAAAGGCTCAACGGGATTTTGGTTGATTGATTCATTGCGTTTGTTTTTAAGTCCATTTTATGTACACAGGAAGGCTCAACGGGATTTTGGTTGATTGATTCACTGCGTTTGTCTTTAAGTCCACTTTACAGGAAGGCCAAACGGGGTTTTGGTTGATTGATTCATTGCGTTTGTTTTTAAGTCCACTTTATGCATAGAAAGGCTCAACGGGATTTTGGTTGATTGATTCATTGCGTTTGTCTTTAAGTTCACATTACAGGAAGGCCAAACGGGGTTTTGATTGATTGATTCATTGCGTTTGTTTTTAAGTCCACTTTATACACAGGAAGGCTCAACGGGATTTTGGTTGATTGATTCACTGCGTTTGTCTTTAAGTCCACTTTATGCACAGGAAAGCTCAACGGGATTTTGGTTGATTGATGTATTGTATTTGTTTCTAAGTCCACTTTATTCACAGGAAGACTCAAAGGAATTTTGGTTGATCCATTCATTGCTTTTGTTTGTAAGTCCTTTTTATGAACAGGAAAGCTCAACGGGACTGCATCTAAAGTTTAAAGTTAGTAGTAAAGAAAGTAGCTATTCTCTGTAAAGCCCGAAGCAGATGGAAAAGAGGGCGACCCAGGAGGCGATGGATAGATGATGTGGAGACAAAAGGCACAAGACAGATAGGAATGGATCCGCATTGTTGAGAAGGCTAAGACTATACTACAACGGCTGTAACGCCAAAGGAAGAAGGAGGTACAAAAGAAACGCTCAAAAACAAAAATAAAAAATAAAACACTGTGGCTGGTAGTATGCCATGTTTCGCAGATTTGTGTATTTCTTGCAACACTGGCTGGCATGCGTCGTTTCACAACAGGACGCAAAGTCACAGATGCAATCAGATGTTGTGTTGGGTTGTCAGAATTCAGACGGCAAACGGGCATTTTTAACGTCCGTAGCGCCGAAACTAAGCACCAAAATGATACAGAGAAAGGTTGTTTCTCTTTATGTCTAACGTTTCTGTTGTCCGCGCTCCATTTAAGGGTGTCTACTAAATGTCTGTTTTTAAATTCCAGGTTTTTTCCAGGTTTGTCCAGGTCTATATTCTTTAAACAAAGAAAAGTTGTTATACCCCTACCAGAAGGCCAGTTGAGAAAATTTTGAGTAACTAACAAAAGCAAACTGAGTTCTCACCTTTAACTGCCGTGTAATTCATAACATATCCCTTGGTAGTAGTATATTTTTACATTTTGTTCTTACTACAAAAGTTCTAAAAATTATTAATTTAAATTCTAAGCATATGTTAATTTATATAATTACATGTTACTGCATATTCTTCTTGGATGGGGATTGGCCAGTTACTTTATTTTTACAAAATTTACTCATACTCATACATACTTGGTCATACCCAGGACCAAGCTTTCACTGACTTTCTCAAAATTAACGAATAAATCCCTTGAATCGCAGCATTCCCCCCAAAATTCAAGTGGAGGCAGTGACAGACTCTGCTCAGGTATCCCCGTGGTTGCCATCCACTTACTCACAAAACATAAACCCCTAAGTGAAGTGGACATATGTAGTGAAAATGGTAATTTTGAGAAAAATCCAGGTTTGTGGTTAAATTCCAGGCTTTTTCCAGGTTATCCAGGTACAAAAGTAGATTCCAGACTACTTCCAGGTTTTCCAGGTCAGTAGACACCCTGCATTTTAATGACACCCTCTGTACACATGTGTATGTGTGTATTAATGTAAAATGTCTTGAGAAATGTGTTTAGAGTTGAGCTGAAAATGGAAAGGGCAGTAACTCTCTTCTGAACCGCTAACAATAACGAACAAAGAACAAATGAATTCTCTGAAGAAGCAAGCCAGCCACAAGAACTGCAACTTGCTCAGGAAGTATTATTGTACGGGAAACTTTCTACCGACCACAACTAACAAAGGAATAAATATTTCCCTTTAAAATACGAAAGAATCCATTCTTAATAAAGCCAGGAGAAACCTTTGTAAGTGCTCAATGGCTGGATTTTCATTACAATAGCGGAGACAGATTTCACTTTCGTTGATGGCGTACGTAGAGGGGAGCTCATAGGGCTACAGCTTCATGTTTAAAATGAAAGCAGTAAATAAAAAAAAACTGTTAAATGCAATCCACGATTAATACCAACGCCGATTACCATTGTTGTCTCTTAAGTTTTAAAACGAAGGTTGAAAATGGTAATTACGAAATATTTCATTGGGCATCCTGTCCTCTCCCAGAACGCAGCTATGTAACAATCACCTTTATAATTCCAGGCACATAATAATAATAATAATCCTGCGTATACCAGTGGTTTGTGTGAATTTGAGATATTTTTCACACAACTTTATTCCTACAGGAAATGATCATTATATCTAGAATGACTTTTTAATACAACAAATTACTACGCTGGGCCAAAGGTTCACAAACTTCTTTGTTTCACGGCGCCCTTATTGTCTCAAGATTTTTCCGAGACGCCTAAGTCAGAATGTAGACCTACCTAACACTTGCAACGCTCAGTTATTGTGGCTAGGTTGCTTGCGTTCAGTTTAAAAATAAACACACATTTCAAATTCAGAAATATTTTACATGTAAAAAGTACTAATAAGCATTTGGAAACATCATATCATTGACTAATAAGTAAGTATCAATTCAGTGAAAATATTGGAACATTTCGGGGCGTCCCTGTAGGAGAGCCACGGCACCCCAGGGCAACGTGGCGCACACTTTGGGAACCTCTGCACTAGGCCATGAACTGTGAATTATAGAAAATGACCATTTATTAACACGCTGCTTTATAAAAGCATGCATAACTATTTTTATAGCTACATGTGAGAGGGAAATAATTAACATTCCCGTCAACCACTAGTGTACCCAGGATTTTTTTCGGAGAAAGCTGGCATTGTAAAACTGTGTATCACATAGCTGCTTTCTAGCTAGGGGTAAGATAAACTATGAAATATTTTGCAATTACCGCCTTTAACCTTCGTTTTAAAAGCTGTTCAAAGACACGTCATTTTAAGAGGAGAAATGCATTTACCCTTTTGGTGTTCCGGAGTACTGCTTTCAATAGAAAGTTTTGATTATCTCAAAATTTCGGGACGGCAATAAGCCCCGCGTACGCCAGTGCTTGGAACAACAAAACGAAACTGATTCTTCACAGTAACAATGATTGCTTCGCATGCCACGCGCCTAGTACAATGAACCGTGCGATAAAATATTCGAGTCTGAATCCGAAGCCGGTTTGAACAACGCACGTTTGTTTCCTTCTGTCCACTGAAGTGCTGCAAAAACATTAGGGGATAGATTTCTAGCATTAAAGAAAGTCATTCAGATCAAATATCGAATTAAATTATTCAAACATACATTTTACACAGCGGAAGCCAGAAATGCATGGATTGCACTTTAAATCACATGTCTCTACCGAGCGTATGTTTTGTAAAATAAATGTTTGTGTACATTATATCGTTAGTAATGGGTAATAAATTAATTCTACATGTTCTGTTGTACTCTTAATTATGAAAAATATTTGCATTATTATGTAATAGTGCTGTATCACAGCCTAGAGTGTTTTCACGAATTAAATACATGAAAATACTGTTTTAAATCAACTTTTTGCTTATACCTAATGGAATTGGACATAAAGTTTAAGGTGGGATACGAACCGCTGTGCGATGTGCCTCCGCCAAGTGAAGCAGAAACTCCCTTGATTACAAAGGGACCACCAGTACACCCTGATTGATTGCAACTACTCCATTGGAAAGATTTATGATTGGGTTGGTGTTTTAAGTCTACTTTATGCACAGTAAGACTAATCGGGACTGGACCTACAGTTTAAAGTTGGATCCGAACCAACCACTATGTGGCTCCACTGGCTCTCGATCAAAGACCCCTTAATTACAAGCCGACGTCGCTACCACTGCGCCATCTGAAAGGCCCATAAAACATTTATGAAACCCAGTATTATTGTACGTTATGTAATTCGCCAAAATATAATTTCACTATCTTTTAGTTAATCGTAAACGCCCACCTGAAAATACGAGTGAGATTTCTTCCTCGTTTCGCACAAACACTATATAAAAGCGTCGTAAAAATGCATTAGTCACAAAAAAATATGAAGTCATAAAATGTTGACGCGTGGGAAGAGACAATGCTGAGCTCTCTTGAGTGTGACATTCACAATTAACCTTTCACTCTGCAAGGAGCGTGTAGCAGCGGTAGCAACGACACACAAAACACGAGAGGCCAATGCAGACGGCCGCAGGTTGTAAGAGGACACAACTTAAGATGGAAAGAAGCGTTGAATGAGGTCACGAGGTGAAAGGAGAAGAGCCTGCTAACAATGTTGCTACTCGGAAGAAAATTCGCTCAAGATTCGCAGGATTTTGGTTAAGTGACGAATGGGAGATCTGTACAAAAGTGTTTTACAGGTTTCTTCTATAAGTTAATTTTAGAATAACAATTCATAAACGACTTTCTTGTAGAAGCAAAGTCAACAACACCACTTTTCTCAATTGAAGATTAATTGAGTACACAGAAGCACATTATATTCAGCTCTCATCATTGAAGCATCCTAGTGCAGAGAAGCCATTCTTAACTAACTCTCTGGCCTTCTTAAAGCTGAAGGTTTATGGCTGTAACATCACAAGCCTTCCATATGTCCCTATCCTGAGCAAGATCAATCCAATTTCTTCCATCCTTATCGATATTTCGTATTGGCCCATCTCAACGTTATCCCTCCGTCTTCGCCTTCCTACAGGTCTCTTACCATCAGGTTTCCCCAAGAAGAATCCTGTAGACTATTCTTTCCTCTCCCATTCGTGCCACATGGCCTGATAACCTAAGTTTTCTTGATTTAATTATTCAAATAATGTCTGGAGAGGAATACAGCAGGCATTCTTAGAAATACTAAAGCTTATATTGCACAAGGGTGTCTACAATTTCGTAGAAAAAATTCCCTGACTTTTCCAGGTTTTCCAGTCCAAGAACAAAAACTTTTTACACGAAGTTATTAGGGTAATTCTTTTATTTGCACATGTGTGTAAGAAGGTCACTACATTTCACACTTAAAATCCCACTTAACCAAGTTAAGTGTAATAACGTGAATGAAAACTGAACGGAAATTAACTGCTGTATAGGGGAATACAAAATACTCACCACATGTTGACTAATGGTAAAGGGAAAAATAATGTTTATAAAACATTATAACAATTATACTATAAATAATACATAATTATAGTAATATATGTATTAGCCTTAATATTAACCAAACACAATCCAAAAATTGCAACTAGAAAGTGGTAAATGGTAATAGTAACTTACTGTAGTAGATTTCTACATGAAAATTTAAGTGCAATTCCTACCGGAACTACCGTAAATACTCAGTATATGAAACTGGATCATGGTTCGTTTGAAACAAATTATGCATTTCTTGCTTTTTCTATTTTTCTTTTATCAAAAACTACTTTTATTGCACTACTACAAAAATGATGAATTTTCCAGAAACAGTAAATTTTCCTGACTTTTCCAGGATTTCCAGACTGGTAGACACCCTGTTGTTATACGTTATCAGCTTGCAGTACGAAAAAACGGGTTCAACTTAAAAGATGGCAAGATGATAATGATGGAATCGATGAAGGGAAACCATCTGAGCAGCTCTGCTTTCCGTGTTGAAAGAAATAGCTATTCTCATCAACTTCTCCGGGGATGTTCTGTAATTGAGCCCGTTTGGCAAATGATAAGAGATGTTTGGCACTTGCCACCTTCCGCATCGTATTATACAGTTTATCGATTTCGATTTAGGTTTGGTGCTTTAAGTTCACTTTATGCACAGTAAGGCTAATGAGGACTGGACCTACAGTTTAAAGTGGGATCCGAACCACTATGTGTCACCACCGGGTATCGAACCCGGGACCCCTTGATTACAATGCGACGACGCTACCACTGCACCATCGGGGAGGCCCTGTATTATGTTTAGAAACATCAGTTAAGAACTCCTTTGAATAGTTGTGCAAGTATGTCATTATATAGAACTAAAATAAACATTCACAGACTAACAAAAAACGCTAAACGTATTCAACTGTCAACTTCTCTTCCACGTAAGTACATCGTGGACTGCAACTTGGAGACAAACGAGTCTCTGGCGTATAGACTCACAGCCAGTAAAATACTCTGGACCTACAGGGACCCGGGACTCCTTGATTACAAGGCAACGACGCTACCACTGCGTCATCGGGGAGGCACCTTTCTCATGTGGTATTTTTTTATGTAACAGCAATATATTCGGAACCAGACCGAAACCAGCAATTTCCAGCAGCTCGACTTAAAAATTAAGGAAATGCTGTACTTGAGAGAGTGGGGAAGGGGACAAACATTTTCCTCAGGTGGGATAATTACAAAGAATATTATAGAAAATGCAGACAATAATTTGTTGCTCTATTAATGGTCTTACATTTTTAATGAGTGTAATTTTCAAGTAAAATTCGTGTGGGTATTAATATGTCTGACAAATTTACAATTCATGATGGGTTAAAACAAGGAGATGCATTATCTCCATTGCTCTTTAATTTTGCCTTAGAATATGCTGTTAGGAAGGTAAAAGAAACTAAAGAAGGACTAAAATTAAATGGTGTGACTCAGTTGTTAGCATATGCAGATGATGTAGACTTACTGGGGATGATGTGAATACAATTAAGAATAATGCTAAAATATTTTTCAAAACTGCTAAAGAGATAGGTTTGGAAGTTAACAAAGAGAAAACTAAATATATGCTTACAGGCCGAAACTAAGTGTTAGGTAATAATCAAAATCTAATTTTTGATAACTACTCGTTTGAACCAGTTTCCAAATTCAAATACTTAGGAGTAATATTAACAAGTGAAAATTATATTAAAGAGGAAATAAAAAGTAGGCTTAATTCAGGAAATGCATGTTACTTCTCTCTTCATAAACTTTTGTCTTCTCGTTTAATATCTAAGAAACTAAAAGTTAAATTATACAAAACAGTAATTTTGTCTGTAGTATTATATGGATGTGAAACTTGGTCCCTTACACTGAAAGAGGAACATAAATTGAGAGTATTTGAAAATAAGATCCTTAGGAAAATATTTGGACCTAAAAGGGATGAGACAGGTTAGTGGAGAAGGTTACATAATTTAGAACTACATAATTTGTATTCATGTCTAGATATTATTAGAATAATTAAATCAAGACGACTTAGGTGGGTAGGCCATGTGGCACGAATGGGAGAGGAAAGGGGAGTTTACAGGATTCTTGTTGGGAAACCTGATGGTAAGAGACCAGTAGGAAGGCCAAGACGAAGATGGAGGGACAACGTTGAGATGGACCTAAGGGAAATCGGTAGGGATGGAAAAGAGTATATAGATCTTGCTCAAGATAGGGAAAGATGGAAGGCCTGTGTTGCTGCAGCCATGAACCTTCGGGTTTAAGAAGGCTAGAGAGTTAGTTAGTATACTTTTCAAAGTGGATTGATTTAATTCAAGATTTAAATCAGGTTTTTCTAAAAAAAAAAGAAAAAATGACTGATTTAAATCACTTTAAAAAATAATATAAAGAATAATGTACATAAGGATTTTGTAGATACGTATCAGAATCATTTTTTGTGAAAGTACATTAATCTCGTAATCATTTAATGGTGTTTATTACGCTCTAAGATGGGAAAATAATGTACTGATGGTGTGAAGCTCATACGAAAGGAAATGTAAACACATTTCTCTTGATTTAAAACTCAATATTTTTATAGGCAAAAACAGCAAACATTTTGTGTAGAAAAATAAACAAAATACTAATCATGTTAAAGAATGAATAGTGTCATTATGACTAAACTAAAAAACATGGCAGGTGATATTTTTCAAATTAGCATTTAAAAAATCACCAAAATTCAGCTACAAAGGCTTTAAAAAAATATTTTAGGCTACAATTATAGAGTAGCTACATCCAGAATGTTTTATTTTCACTGGAAGAAAAGTTACTGAAATGATTATAGTTTCATTTACACACTCAACAAACATTTCCATAGTAGGTACAACGCCAAGGGTCCCGGGTTCGAATCCCGCTCGGGCATGGTTGTTTGTGAATGTCCATTCATCAATTTCATCATTTCATCACTCATCCCCATCTTCGCAAATTAGCCAAGAGGCACAAAACAACCATAGTAGGTACATTATCAGAAACAGAAAAATGTATGTTTACGTATTTTTTATTTGTTATAATCAAACTGTTCAAATTTTTTACAGGGCCCTTTACTAGAAAAACCCTTTCTATAAAAAACATATATCTAATGTATGGTGCCAAAAATCAAACAAGCAATTTTAAAAAAAAATCCGATTTAATCAAAAAAATCAAGAAAAATGATTTTTCTTAATAAGAAATCATTATTTTTATCCACCCTGGTATGTTTTGATGTTTTAGATATTAAATCAAGTCTATCAGCATGGAGAGCAGCAAATAGGGTTTTCTTTTCGGAATACCATTTCTCGACAACTAACTGTCATATTTGAAGCCATGTGAAAAGAAAGAAAGAATCTTAACAGCTACTTTTCCGGCTTTCTTACTACTACTACACATTAAAAAGATGCTCAAGGGTACATAGCCAATATTTGAATATCTGTACAGTGACTACTGACAAGCCTATGTAAAAATATATTGATCAAACAGTACCACAATTAAAATTGTCCTACTCAAAGCACTCTGGAGTCGGTTTGAAGAAACGGATCGCACTGAAACTTGGTATAGGGAACTTAAGGAAGAGAATGTTGATGAAAATTAGTTCCAGCTCTGAGCAGGGCAACTTCAATTGTGGCCAGTGGCAACCTGGTATGATGCATTCTGAAATATCGGTAAATCAAATGCAATTGAATCTTCTACGAATAGTGTTGCCCACGGGACGAGACGGGACAGGCTTTTAAAAATTCGAGACGAGACGAGATTGATCATGTGTCCCGAGACAAACTAATAATTTCGAGACGAGACAGCATTTCACAGCATTTCCACGAGACGAGACAGGCCAAAGTCTCGTCTCGTGGGCAACACTATCTACGAACTCCTTACTGTTCAAACGTCTGGACGTTTCAGCGTGATCAATGAGTAGATCATTAACAGGGCTCGGAAGTTGAAGACCTATAAAAAGACCTAAAAATATCAAAAAAAGGACCTCAAAACGGAAAAAAGTAGGTATAAATGTGATGCAAATTAATTAATGACTTCAGTTTTAATTACATATTTAATGAATAAAAAAAATACAAAATTCTGGTGGTATGGAACACAGAGTTCGAAAAAACTATATGAATGAAATGCATCTTCTTAGAGACATTATATATTTTTTTAGATTAACATAATTTGAAAAATCATATTTGAAGAATCATATTTGGCCTAACCACACTAGGGTTACAGAAATAGGACTTCGGATCCTATTTCAGTCGTCCAAAAATGTTTTTCTCTCGTTTCAGGGATGGTTCAAATATCATTATTTTTTTTTATTTCTTTACTACAGATGTTTAAGAGGTGATGAACTGATGATGATTCGAACTGAGAATGAGCAGTAAAAACGTAGTCGAAAGAAGGTGACGTTGCAAAAAAAAAAAGCAGTTAAGACCTAAAAAAAGGCTAAAAAGCCTTAAGCCAATAAGCCGAAAAAGGCAAAAAAAGGACAAATAAAACCCACTTTTTCTGGCCCACTGTTGGGCCTTGTCTTCGGACGCTAGGAAAAAATAGGATTTTTCCTCAACTTACGAGCCCTAATCATTACTGACCTGTGAGGAGTATCAATTCTTGTACGGCATGTGTTCCCTTTGCTAATGTTGACATGACAGTAAATACGAAATTCAATTAACGTCAAGCAAAATTTATATGTGCATGTATGCGCGCACGTGTGTGTGCGTGTGTGGTGGATTGAGTCGGTAGGGCCTCCGACTGCCACGTAGGAAACATAAGTTCGATTCCATGGTAGGTGGGATGGTGAATCGTTTCAGACCATGTTTCCTGGCGGTTCTGGAGTTCGCCCAGCCTCTCATGAAAGGTGTATCGGGAGGGGCGAACACGACAGAACCGTGGTGCTCATTGCATCACCTCCACAATGGCAGAGACCATGAATGTCTGGAACCCTTCCTGCACCCCTCCATTCTGAGTCTTCATGGCTTCTTCTACCTCTACATTACCTACTGGAGTCTCCATCCTGTCGCCTTGTAATCAAGGGGCTCCAGGTTAGATCCCAGTTGAAGCACGTTGCACACTTGTTCGGCACTCACCTTAAACTGCAGACCCAGTCCCCATGAATCTACCTGAGCATAAAGTGGATTTCAATAAAATCTTACTTCTATGTAATAACAACAACTTGTGGCGCAACAGGCCGTGAGGGCCAGGACCTACATACCGACTGCCGGCATCACTCAAACATGCCTCACCATGGGCGATCATCCAACCATACGGGGTACGTGTGATCAGCACGACGAAACCCCGGCCGTTTTGAGTTTTGTATGACCGGGTTAGGCTACTCATTCGTATCTCTCCAATTTCCTCACGTTAGGGGGTGGTCACCGGTCTCATACACTGGCGGAAATCTCAGTGGAAAAGTTGTTAAGCTTCCCCCTACAAGACTCGAACCAGCGAGCGTCCCGTAGCTCGAGCCCAAAGCCTAACGCCTTTAGCTTAACGCCCACTGAGACGCGGGAAAACGCGGCAACAGAACATCTGTTGTCTACTTCTATTGAAATCAAATGGTGTAACGCCCACTACAGGGAAACCGAAGAGCGGAATTTCCATGCCACAAGTCTGCAGGTTATCTTGAAAGTTATCGCCCACTTAGACGCCGGAAACGCGTCTGTTGCCACGTTTCTCCGCGTCTCAGTGGGCGTTAAGCTTTAGACAGCACGGCCGCGGTGCGGGACTGTATTATACTTAAACTGTATTTAAAATTCATGTCGCTTCCGATACGAATTATACCGCATTTTTACCATACATTGTCGAGAACCGTTTCATATAAATTTCAAGGTTTGAATTAGAATTACTCTATTTTTGTATGGTATATTTAGCATCCATATATTAATATGCCGGGGGCACCAATGGACCCACGTTATCCGTGTGAGCAAATACAATGTAGCAACTTGCGTATCTAGGAATTACTTGCGATAGGGATATGGATACACTACTTGTCAGTATAGCCTGCTTTGCTCACAGTCTTCGGATTGGCTTGTATTCAGGTCACTTCGGCCACCTGCTGGAAAAGATGAGCCTAGAACAAGAGGGGACTGTACGTAAGAAACACTTGGGAACAATTCAAGAATCTCTCCTTTTCCAACGTAACCAATGCCCCCCACCCCTCCTCCCGCGCAGAAAAAAAAGAACAGGAAAATGGACGGCGGCATATAAGCGGCGAAAGTGAAGTGGTTGCTTGATATTCAAGCAGGGATCTTGCGAGTGTGGTTGACAGAAGGAACGTTGCAAAGGAGTTTCTAAGGTGAGCGAGTGGATGCGGCATGAAAGTTTACTCTTTGCGAAACGCCACAAGAGTTGAGAGTTCTGTTTACTAGTTTCGATTCCTTTTTAACAAAATACTCAGTTACAGTCCTAAAAAGAAGCTCTGCTAAAGTTACTGTTTTTGAAATGTAACTAAGTTGTAACACTATTAAGCCTTGTATCCATGTTTAAAAAAACACTAAAAGTGCTGACCAAGGCATTCTTTATTGTATAACCCCCTATAAACATAACGAGTCCACCCTTAAGAAGAACCGTGTTAGAGGTTATAGTTATAGTTACGATTAACTTTGAAAATAACTAGGAATAAGTTACTTTCTCAATGAATTTATTCCATATTAAGAATAGCTCGTAGAAAGAGTATACTGCATGAACTCTTCGCTTTCACTGATGACTGTGTAAAATTAAAAATTAATTTTCAATAAATTAAAATTTATAATATGTTTAAGTATGAAAACTTGCAGTTAAGGAAACTGAAAGTGAGTTTTTATACTTGAAAACAAATGTTGGCTGCTTGGTTGAGTTGGTGTTTTAAGTCCACATTATGCACAGTAAAACTTATTGGGACTGGATCTACAGTTTAAAGTGGGATCCGAACCACTATGTGCTTCCACTCGGGACCCCTTGGTTACAAGGCGACGACGCTACCACTGCGCCATCGGAGAGGCTCACAACAAATGTTTAAGTGAAGTTTTGTTCCTAATTTATTTTTAGAAAAGTGTAATTTTGTCCATTGCTGTTGAATGTGACAAAGTAATTATAAAGGTGACTATCAGTTTAGGTAATTGAGTCACAGTTAGTGTACGTAGCACACCCTGGACCGCATTTGGCAGACTAGCGAGGTCTGGCGTCTGGACACATGGCCAGGATAATCTTCTGTGGGACTTGTGTGCTGTCCACATGTGTATGTGGTTGTCCCTTCATCTATTTCATCTTATCATCATTCGTCCTCAACTTCGCAATTAGCTAAATGTGGCAGAAATGCGAAGTACAATAAATCAATTCATTCATTCACACAGTCACTTATTTCCAAAAGTAACTTTAGTTTCTTGTAACTGTGTAACTTGTAACTCCTGTAAATCATAAATAACAATGTGTCTCCAGTTTTATTTTCCTTACTAAACTTATATATTGCAAAGCAAGCAGCAATTGAACATTGATTGATTAATTGAATTGAATTGCTGTTTTAAGTCCACTTTATGCACAGTAAGGCAAATCGGGACTGGACCTACAGTATAAAGTGGGATCCGAACCACTATGTGCCTTCACCGGAAACAGCATTTGAACAAAATTCCACTTAAAGACGTTGAGCATTGTTTCTGTTAGAATTCACTTTATAAACAGTTTGATCTCTGTCTAAATATAGTTTGTAGTGAAGCATGAAAATCTTGCTCCCAATTCATTAATACCATGATTTTAAATCTTAATGTATTAGTTGCTGTATGGTTATGGTAGTTGGTCTGTTGCATTAAAAGAATTACAAAAATTTGACAGCACTTGAAAAAGACTCTGGCTGAAAAAATATAAGAAAAGCGGATTGAAATCCAATAAGATATTATTTCTTTGATTGGTTGTTTAAATTACACTTTACTCCGAGCTAGGCTAATCGGGATTGGGCCTACAGTTCAAAGTGCGATTCGAATCACTGTGCAATGTGCCTCCACCGGATATCGAACCCGGGAACCCTTGATGCAAGGATGAAGTCTCTGGGCTACGCCCTCCCCAATCTTTCGAACTAAGCATGTACTATACGTCCATACCCTGCAGGTTACAATTTGTATTTTTAACCTTGTATCATTTCCTTACACAGTTTGACCATAAGGCGATAAAGTCCACTCACTGTCCAACTGAAAAATACATCAGTATTAACCGTGCACCTATGTCGTGTGGTTGCATATATACAGGATAACAAGTATTGTTTGCTGAGGGCTGACAACGACGAAACAAGACATTGAGCAATATGTTATAAAGGGAAATTGTTCGTTATATCCTCTACACTTGTTTGCATTATTTTAATTCAGAAAATAAATTATCCTGGATTAAAATATCGGACGTGCTAATAAGCACATTTGAAACATTTTGTATCCGAAACCTCATTCAAAGTTTTCTCGCGTAAGGTTTGCAATAAATAAGGTTTCGCTTTCCCATCTGCTTGCTCTTCCAATAAACAATATTAATAGCCGATTATGTAAACTATATAATTCATTACGATATGTTTAAAATTATGATTTCTGTTCTTAGTCGAAGAATCAAACCTGTGTGTATTCAGACCTGGAGATCACAGGGAGCTGAATTTCATGCCCCCCTCCCTTTTCCCTCCAGGATCGCTTCTCTTTTCAAGTTTTTAATACAACGCCAACTTTTTTCTCTCACCGAAGGCACTTTAATAATCCTTTCTCACCTATATCAATCTAATATGAAATGAGGTGTTCACGTAGCGAAGAAATTATGTGGACGTTAAATGTAGGCTATATGTGTATATACAGGGTGGCCCCAAAAAGTTAACCGAAATGTAGAACCGTTGTATTGTGTTGGGTTACCTTTTCCTGGGCCACCCTGTATGTTAAAAAAATACGGTGAAAGTTATTTCATTCCTAACCACCTTGTAAGTTGAGACATTTCAAAAAAAAAAAAAAAAAGTAAATAATGGTGAAAGATACAATAAAGGGATTCAAATTGTGCATTGAACTACAGTATACACATTTGCCTTGATTTGATTATTGTTATTTAGCATCCCTTTTCTGCAACATTTGGTCAATCGCGACGATGAGGATGAGTGATGATATGATGAAATGGATGAAGGGAGATGCACAAAAAACGCCCATGCCCAAGCCCTGTTAGGTACACGAAACACTTTGCGTTGTTCTACTATATACAGAGTGCGCCAGGAGAAAGTTGCCCCAGACTGAAACAACGAGCAAGTGTAAAATGTATAACTGCTAATTTATTATTACCATTGTTACCTTATTACAATAACAGTATTTTTCTAAAGATTTGGCAACGTACTCACTTGTCATAAGAGGTGCTGGAAATGGTCACCGCTTAAGGTAAAACGAGGAGAGACGCCGCACATTTTCATAACTGAATAGAAAAAAAACATCTCTGCTTTTGTGGAAATTTATCGACATGAAAACTTAACTACAGTCCTTGCACTTTAAGAAAAAAAATAATTGGCATCCATTAGGAAGAATTTAAATGGATATTTTTTCAAATTACAAAAGCCTTGAATTTTGAGTGTCATGAAAAACACGAGGAGAGATGCCGCACTGATGCACTTCTGTCTCTTTAAGTTCTTCTCACGAACATTCTTTCTTCCACAGTCCACACACATTGTTCCATACACAGTGCAGGTTTCGTGTAACCATTTAGAACACGTAACACACTGGATCCAGTCAGATTTGGAAGTCGTGAGGAAGTAATTCTCCAAGCATTCCACACAATTGTTGATGTCTTGCTCAGATCCACTCGCTGTAGCATCTGGCGCAGGTTGCTTTGGGCCGGTTGTTTTTTCTTTCTGTCCTGTTTTGATCCTGGAAGTTGATTGCGAGTTTTTTGGTTTCATATTTGCAAGTCTGGAAGCGGAATTGAGCACTTCGGCTGACTGTTTGAACCTTTTACCTTGGCGAGGAACTTCTGGAATGGGACTCAGCTGGCGGAGGTACTTACTGGGGCTTTCCGTGGGTACAGGTAGATGTCGAAGGGTTTGAATTTAATCCTGGTAATTGATTCTGTGGCACAAAAGGAGGTTGTTGAGTTACTTTTGGTGTCAGTTGTGTTGCTTGAGAGGTTGTTGGTTTAACTGTGACAGGTGAGAGACTTCCTGAGGTACTCGATGAAGGTGACTCTAGATCCTGCGAATCGTTATGGTCAGATATTTTGGTGTGGGTGGATGAAAGTGGACTAGGGCCTGACTGACGAGCATCAGAAATGGAAAAGAAGTATTCGGGAATGGCATTTGAATTCAAAGGGTAAATGTCACAGGCTCGGAAACCTGAAATGGCATTTCCAACAGAAGCAGCTTTATTCAACACCGCACCAATGAGAGAGCCTGCTTGGTATCTTGTGATATTTCTGTCATTATGGGTTCTCATCCATGGTGTTGCTTCCTCGTTGTAATATGATTTTACTGGACCAAATACAGATCGGTCCAAGGGTTGAAGGGCTTGTGTAGTGTGACTTGGCAAACACAAAACGATAACACCAACTTCAGCCGCATACTCCAGAAGCTGTAATGCATGGACATGTGATGAATGGCCATCTAGGAGTAGAAGCGTTTTGCCTGGATGTTTCCTGGGAACGCAGTGTTCTTTGAACCATTTCATGGATAGATCAGCACCGATGTACGACGAATTAGGGTTCATTCCGACATCGGATCCTGCAGGAAGTCCATCAACGAATTCAGGTTTTTTGTTCACACCTTTCATAATAAGAACAGGAGGAAGAAATGTTCCTTCTGCACTGCAACACCCTATCAGCGTCACATTTTCTCCCCTTTGTTTTGGAGTCAATATGTGCACAGTCTTTGAACCTTTGGAGGTCACAACCTTTCCAGGTCTGTTAATGAGTGGGAATCCTGTTTCATCAACGTTAAAAATGTTACCTGGTTTATTCATTAGATCTTGTTCTTCCATAACCTTTTCTACCAGCGTAAAATAGTTTTTCACATCTTCACGATTCATTCCTTGAGCTCTGTTGATAGAGGCCTTGAGCTTGTCGCAAAGAAAGTTCAGGATTTCTCCCCAGGAAGGAATTTAACCATACGTTTCCTGCCATCTGCGATTCGTGAGAGAACGTGTGTTTAATATTTAATTTTTCAGCAAATTTGTACGCCAGCACCCTAACTGCTTGTCTGTCTGGAGGGAAACCTGCTGCACCTAGACGTTGAATATGGCAAACTAATTTATTGTCATTCTGTGCACCGAAAACCCCTTCAGATCCAAGACTCTTTTTGGAGAAATCGTTTTTTCAATCCTTCGACATATGGTTCTCGCTGGAATGCCGTAATATCGTTCAGCTTCTCTTTTCCCTATGTCCCAGGCTTGCACTCTGATGCTTGCCTCTTTCAGGGTCTCATCAGACCACGAAGCTCTAGCAGATCTTCTTCTGTATGTGTTGGGCATCTTGAATTCTGAAAAGAATAAGAAACGAGTGCTTAGAAACTTTTAGACAATTTAATATTTAATAAGAAACGAGTGCTTAGAAACTTTTAGACAATTTAATATTTAAGTACACTCTATTTTACATAACTTATATACAAGCATAAATAACATGAGTATATTGTTGTGTTTGTATTGCATTCTTTGTTAAAATACATAGCCTACAGTACATGTAACACTGTGTTCAAAATATTTAATGTGTCAAAAGGTGAAATAAATGACACTGTACACCTTATAATATGAGGGCGAGAAAAGTGCGGCATCTCTCCTAACAGAAAAAATGTGCGGCATCTCTCCTTTGTGTAACTGCGGCGACAATCCTTTTTCGCGAGGAGAGATGCCGCACCAGTTGCTTTTTACTGGTTTTGTAGTTTCGGTGCAAAATCGTGCGAAAGGTAATCGCAATACTCTAACAAGTATTCTATAAAATATTTGTCACGTAGAAACTAGCGTGCGCTCTATTACGATCTATCACACTTACCTTTCATAAAATTTCGACGGTCAATTCACCAGGAAATTTTCATATGAAGGCGCCCCACTCCTTTCCATTTCTCTTGACTGGTCTCTACTGCACTGGCGTGGTGGAATGAACAACAGTTACACATCCTTGCAGAATGTTGATGCCATCTGATGTGTACTAGGCAAACTACAGCATGTGCGGCATCTCTCCGCCTGCGGCGTCTCTCCTCGTTTTACCTTAAATGAACAATAAAGGATTGCAAGGGGTACGGTGGAGTCGGGCTACTTATTAGTGGCCCATCCTGTATTTACATGTCTAAAATATTTTGGCATACGTGATTACACCATTGGACATTGAGAATGTGCAAGAGTATTAAATCTTAATGGATCCAACCTTGTAGATAATTTCTTATTGGACGTTATCATACTTTGACTTGTATAACGAATTAGGTAACTATAGTTTTATTATTCTACGTCGCTTTTTTACCCCTTGGATTAATCGAGACGATAAGCATGAGTGATTAAATTGGTGGTGGGACAAATGCAATGTCTGTTCAGGGTTCGAATGTGGGACCTCAGGCTTCGTAGCACCATACGCTGAATGGTATATGTAGTATACATATGACGACAGAAAATGATTTGGGGGGTGTTCAAAAAGGGGTTGTGCCCAATTGTGCCAAAATATTTTTACAAAACCCTTTTGCGACATTTTCTAAAAATATAAACTTGTTTGTACAAAACAAAAAAACAGCAAAGCAATAATTGAATCCAACTTTCATAATGCAGTTTCTTGACCTTCCGAAAGGAAAAGTTGTATCTTTTCTTCCTCGCAGGAAGGGACTTTCACAGAGAACCTGACAGAGCCGCAGGCACATAAATTAACGAAGGCGCCAGAACGGTAGAATCGGGAGAAAAACGGCATGGGAAGGCGGGAAGACTTCATTCAGTTGAGGCAGAGGAAATGATTCAGTGCATTCAAAGAGCTATAAACCAATGCGAAGCGCTGTGACCTTAATGTACGCAAAAAAAAAAGTTTCCTTCGGGCTTTTCCTGAAGCGAAGTACATGGGAGAGAGTGTGAGAGTTGCATCTTTCGTAATCACAAATTTGAAAGCGTACTTTCACCAATGCACGTGAAAGGCAACCAAATACGGAGAAGCATATGTGTACTAAAAAGATACGTAGCTAATATTGTTCCGTGGGTGGTAACGGGAAAAGTCTAAGTTCGAACCCTTGTAGGTACTTTAAAAGGTGGTGACGTCCAGTACACACACACACACACACACACACACACAAATGCATCAACTGATGCATTAAAGTGTGTTTCTCGATCATTGCCAAGATTCAGGTTTACATTTTTTTATATCATTTTGTAAAAGTATCACCAAGGTGATGCAAGGGAGTATTTCTTCTATGTCGAATCTGTGTTTTAATGCATCAACTGCTGCGTTTTCTGATGCATCTTTCTCGATGAGGTATTTAAACATTTAGTCTGAGCTACACATTTATGCATTTTCTTTTCTGTGTGTAGGTTCCCTAAAGATAGTGTCCAGTACGGTTGACGAAATTGCATTATATATATTGCATCAAAGTTTAGAAAAATCTATACTTCACAAATAAGTAATAAAATATATAACTACGCCCATCACTTCTATGAAATAAAGTGTAACGAAATCTTGCCTTTATCTTCCAATATTAGATTTATGATTCAATTTGAAGAGTATTCCTAAAGGGAAGTTCTATACTGTTCACTAAAATACAATACGTCCCAAGCGTATGTAGCCTGTAATTACTGTTGACACAAGTATATTCTGGAAACGCTTATCCTTTACTAAATTCGCTATTGTTGTTCCTAAAAAAATATACACATGTTATTTGGTTTTTATTTCTATTTTACGTCGGTTTTCAACCTCTGTGGGCAGTTGTCCCCCACTTTTTTCCACTTCTGCCCCTGCATTATGGTAACTAAACCATATCTACCAAAGGAAAGTAGTTTTGGAAACCAATACACCACTGTCTGTGGCTATCGCGTCGATAAAGGTTTGCGATTAACTTATAGAACAGACGATATTAGATTCAGATTTTGTATTATGTCTACTTTATGCGCAGATAGGCTACCCGAGAACCTTTAATTACTAGGCAACGACGTTACCTGCCATTACGCCCCATCAGAGAAGACCCGGAAGAGACGATACGAAAATCACAATAACCCATTCATAGTTTGCCCAAGATTCTAGCATAAGCGCAGTACCGCGTTGCAGTAAGTTTAAGAAATGCATTATTTAGTGTGATAGATATTGCATACATTTATGTACTTGTAACTTATTGAATAATCGTATGAGACTTACGCTCATTTTAAGCAAAGGAAGATAGTGATAATCACTTTTCAATTAAAATCACATGAACAGATACGCTATAACTTATGAATGAAACCTTATGAGGTAAATACGCAGTTGATGCAAATACATGTTGCAAGATGGGCTAATTGTTATCGAAATTGTTGTTATTAGCAGGAGAAGGCCAAAATTTTCATGGTTTTAGAATGAACTATAATTTAGTTATTTTCCGAAGGTTACTTTTTCTTTTTAAATTAGTAGAAATAACTTACTGACCCATAAAAATAACTGCCACGCTGGAGACCGGGTTCCCTTCCGGGACGGATGATTTTAGGTGGAATTTTTCCAGCCATATCTCTGTATGGAGCGGCTCTGTGGTTCACCCAGCCTCTAATAAACGACTAGCATGTTGGGGGTGGGGGAGGTGGCCACATCACATCACTTCCACAAATGACCGAGATTGGAAATGAGTGGGGGATTACCTTCACAACCCCTGCATATGCGTTCACGTCATTCTACAATATAGAAAGTGTGTATGCATTGCAGACAAGTTCTATAACAATAACTAGACAATTGCAATTTTGGACAACCAACATTAGAGCAAGCGATAAGTGTAAGGAATTAATTTTAGTTATCAAACATCACTTTTTGTTAACTCGTTAAGTTATTCAGCCATTACTATGTAATTCTTCGTTATTTGACATGTTAATTTCTTCTAAAGCCTTATCCTTCAACGAAGGTAAAAAAATATCTTTGCAATCCAGTAAATGCACATAAATCTACGAAATGATTTCATCCTCAAAAGGGTAAAAAGTTTTTTTTAATTTGCACATATTTAATGCATAGTAACAAATAGGGTTACGACTTTCATGACTTAGCATATTATTTTTTGGTAAGGGTGGTGTGTTCCCCAAACATATAGACATTCATATTATGAAGAAACTAATTAAGTTAAGGTGCTCTTTAAGGACATATTTTGGCCATTTTTGCGTGATGTAGCATATTTTGATGGATTTTCGGTCATATTCAGCATATTTGTGCATTTTCAAGAAATATACAGTCATTTTCGAAGTGGATTCGTTCTTACTCCCATGTTTACTCGAGAGTTTTTTTTTTTACTGTAGCAAAATATTTTTTATTTTTATTTGAAAATTTAAAGAAAGTATTGTTCATTGCAACTCTGGACCTATAAAGTGATCTAAAACTAGTACGTATGTGATAATATCTCAGCATTTAGAGCTTGATGTTTGAAACAGTCCAGTTATAAGGGCATATTTTTCAAATTATAGTGCATATTTTGTAAAATTTTAGGTCATAAGAGCATATTTTATTTTGCATATTTTGGTGATTTTTAGGTCATAAAACTCCTAGCCCTAGTAATCAATGACTGCGTCGTGTGAGAACCAGACGGGCGTAACACTAATTTATTAAATTTACAGGAGAGAAGAAAAAATGTATTCTTAGGAACGTCTGACTCTGTAAATTGTAGATACGTAACTTCGCCTTACTGTTAAGGATTAGAAGTGGAGATGTTCGATCTGATTCCAAATAGAGTTCTTCAGAGGAGTTTATTCAAACAAAACTGAAAATAGCATTTTTGGAGCTACGTTCCTCTGGTTCTCATAAGACGATTTGTTGTTCAGAAAAATTCCGTAATGTAATTCTGTTATGTCCAAATCTTTTCCTTCAGCAAGATGTGGACAAAAGTAGCAGTCGTTCTTGCGCTGGTGGGGCTTGTCCTCGCCGGACACCAAAAGGACGGAGCCTTCTTCACAAACGAAGCCATCAGGCAGGCGCAGAACACCTACCTGATCCCCAAGGACGCCACCATCCAGAAGGTGCAGGAGGGAATCGAAGTGGCGGCCTACGAATCCATCCCAGCCAACCAGAGGATCAACCTGTTCGAGATCCTCGGAAGCCACGTTCCTCCGGAGGTGGTCAACAACCTCCAGGCCCAGGTAGACCAAGTCGGCAACTACAACTGAGGAGCGACGTCTGGAACTGTCCTCAACTCCCCCACCAACAATATCCTCACCAATTCTAAGCTGGCAACACTGCAACACATGATGCAGCAAATAACTTGACAATTTCTACATTTGTTCTTCATCGTTAGAACTTGCCAATGCAATGCAAACGAGCACATTATTTAAGAGACCAGTACTTAAAGTATACTTTCTTTCTAGGATAGGAAGCTTGTAAAGCACCACTCTGAGATTTTTTATAAACCATTGTTTAAAAAAAGAAGAATTGAAAATTAGGAAGAGAGAGTGTAAGTATTCGATACAGATCAACAACAGTGAATAACTGGTTTCAAAATTGTGTGGAGATTTAAAATTCTGTCTCTATTTTTCAGAAATAAAAATATATTTCAAATACATCTATTCCATTACTTTAGTTTATTTTAATATTTATGACTTTTAGTGAACATATAACGCTGATTATTATCTTGGTGAAAAATGCTGCACACACAAAAAAAAAAAGATATTACAGCAAAATTCTGTGTTGCGAGTGCAGCAATCAACACTGACTGTTACGATAAAAATCCATGATGAAAACTATGATTCCATCCATAGGTGGATAGGTGGGGAGCACAGCTTATTGTGTAAACATGCATGTGAGTGTGTGAATTTACACATACACACACGCGCAAAAACATACATGGTAATATTTATGTTCAATATAATTAGAAGCAACGAAAGTTGAAGTTAATAAATTCCTATCGATAGAATTTATTAATTAATCTTGTCTTCTGGTGTTAATATTACTCTGGGCACAGAAGTTTCATGCGGGCCTGGGGATGGGTGTAGTCTGTGATTGCCCCTTCATAAATTTCATTTAATTATCATTCGACCTCATCGTCGCAATTGGCCAAAACTGGAAGAAAAGCGACGGTAAAGACCACAAACACAAATACAATACTCAAGTTGTGTGTACTTTCAAAGACAAATTTGTGGGTTAATGGTACTTCAGTCAACGTTTCTATCAGGGTTGTTAAAGGTCCAGGAATTTTAAAGAAATTCAATTCCGGTCCATGAAAGAAAATCAACACGTGTAAATGGGTTCTGGACCGTAAATAACCTTTTTATCTGTATAAGTATTTCAATTCGGTGCAGGTACATTTTTTCCGGATTAATTTAAATACGGTCCAGGAACCCTTTTCCCGGATAAATTTAAATACGGTCCAGGAACATTTTTTTCCGGATCAGTTTAAATAGGGTCCAAGTTCCGTATTTAAATAAAACAATACGCAACTTGGACCGAATTTAAAATGTGCGACAAAAAAGGATCTGGTCCCGTTACGGAACCCAATAATACCTATATAAGAATGTATGAGTTCCTGGATCTTTAACAATTCCAGGGTTGTTGTAGGTTCAGAAATTGTAAATAAATTCAATTCTCGACCGGGAGAGAGAATCACCAAGTGTAAATGGGTTGTATTTCAATTCGGTCCAGGAAGCTTTTTTCCGGTTCAATTTATATACGGTCCAGGAACCTTTTTTAATGTTCAATGAAACAATATGCAATTTGGACTGAATTTAAATTGTGCGAGAAAAAAGTTTCCGGTCCTGCAGTGGAACACAAATAGAACCTGTTATAAATTATGAGTTCCTGAACCTTTAACAACCCTGTCTTCTACCGTGAAGTGGATAGTCCTATTTAATCCTAAGCAGAATCGATACCAGATGAGGAAGTACCTTGATGTACGGGGAAGAAAACGAGGTTTTGTACACTTCTGTTCGATGGTGAAGATAGAGTTTCGCAGACCCCTCGATGTGACGGTAGTAGGTAAAGTGATCTTAAGAGGTTAGTTTTGTATTACAGTCGGTGGGTTTCGTTTTACAGTCATTACGGAAACGTTGTTCCATAATGTAAAGAACATGCAATATCGCTTCAAGCAGAGTGGCTACAAACAAGCAGAAATGAAATTCCCTGACTTTTCCAGGTTTTCCAGGACAAAATTTACATTTTTCCCTGACAATTACACACTAAACTAAATCCATGTTTTTGCAAAGGTAAATAATAAACTCCTACAGATCCAGGTATGAATTTGTTAAGTAACAATATTATCTTCTATGAAACTGACTTAATTTCTCTATTCTCTATGATTTGAATTCAAACAGCAAAATAGTGAAAATTATTACAAATCACAATTATACATTCTCGGTATTATATGTTGATATTTCCACTGAGGTTTGGAACCCTCTGCTTGCAAGAACCATGAGTGCGGACTCATTTTTCAATGCATAAAGCTACTTCTCTCCTCTATGTAAAGCAAACAACTTCACTCTTCCATATAAGTGAAAGAATTGAATTGAATCGGCGCTGGCAACAAAGTGGGAACCCTGCATCCGGATCTGGAAGCAACAAGTGAGAGACGCTGTAACAGCAGATTGAGTGCTAAGAACTTGAATGAGAATCCAAGAGCTGAAGAGAATGAGGAACCAGGCGAGAAGGAGGTACGATATTACGAACAAGGACCGACCGCAATAAACAGAAGGAAATATTATATTACCTCCGCTAGAGGAAGAAAAGAAAGTGTTTAGTGAAGTGTGGTAAAGCAGTATGGATGACCGAACGATGTGCCTGAACTACTACTACCACTACCAGGAACTAGATGAGGAAGGCAGGAGATGGGTGCAGAAGAACAATGAATAACATACCGTTAGAAGAAAGAAGAAGTAGTGAGTAATCCATCCAAGGGATACCAGATCAGCAATTCTCGTAACATCGAGTAGCTGAGGGTCTAAGGACCAAACACATTAAACTTTCTCTTCTGATAATACAGGTCCATGGACCTGATTGTTGACTACAACATAAACCAGATTATCACTATGTATATTACTTATTTTCTCTCTTCCATGGAATCAATTATCCATGGTTACCCTCATTAAGGGCATGGTCTTCGTACCATCAAGGAAGTTAAATTGTCTTAGCAATTTTCATTTCATTGCAATTCATATTTTTACTTATATATATTCATTTTTATATTTCTTTGTATTTCTTCTAATTCTATGTTGTTCTTTTGTATATATTATTTTTAATGGTGTTCTTTGTATGTTTTCCTACTGTCTTAAAGAGGTAAGGAAGGAAGGGAAAATGGAACTGGAAGAAGAAAGAAGAAGAAGCGATTAACCCGCCTTCTAAGGGTTACAAGTTTAGCAATTCTCCTAACATCGAGAAGCTAAGGGTCTAAGGACCTTATACATCATAACTACTTCTTTTTGGAAACACGTCCACGGACCCAAACGGTGTCTGTTACACAACCTGAACAACACTCAGATTATATTCCACTCATACAATTATTTATTTCATTAGACACAACTGATCTAAGATTATAATATTAAATTATATTTTCACTATATTCTATTATTCTTATACATGTATTTTTCATATATTATTTATCTTGTATTTCTTATTGTTAAAACACGAAAACCAAATAGGAACCCATAGTACACAGACCTTGGTTTTAATCTTCAGGAACCAAGGTAGCTTAATCTTTCCCTTTCCAATGTTCCCTTTCCCAACTCCACTGTAGTAAAACCATAATCCTAGAGGGGCACAACCGCTCCCAGCGAAAAAATAGGCAAAAAGCAAATTCCATCTACGGCAACTAAGCTGGGAGAGAGGGTTACATTGTGAGCGAGGAGAGAGGTGGCTGGAGGACCTCGTCCCCTGTGCCCCCCAAACCTGTACAAAAGAAAGTGTCATATTTCCTTACATTATCAATGGGATTTCTGCTTCAGTACAGTATATCCAAGTGAAGTACTGTGAAACTGACAACATGCAGTTACACCATATTGCTGACGAAAAGGGTATGTAGGTATTAGAAATTTAATGCAAGGAATTTATAGAATTGCATTGTATAGGTACCTGATTTAGCTAACCACACATTAAAACAGGAACACTCTGTTAATAGCAGCTTCTGAAAGTTCATATACGAGGGGGCATCCTGAAAAAAGCTCCAATGGTGCCTATAAGCAGCACTAGTGGTCGGAGAGCGACACACACACACACACACACACACACACACACACACACACACACACACACACACACACACACACACACACACACACACATACATACAGGCAGGAAGAAGTGACATGTAGCTGTAATCTGGTACAGTTGCAATGCAGCCGTTTTAGGACAGTTCTAGATTAAAGATTGCAGCTCTCATACAGTCTCCCACCAACTGCGATATAGCCTACGTGTAGTAATCAGATTTTTGCACGCTCAGAATTTGGTACAGAGCCACCAGCAGTCGTGTGAGGTGTGCAGACCGGAGGTCGTGAGTGATAGTATGGTCAGTCAATGGTGGAAATAATTCACGGAAGGCCAATCGAATGTGCACAACCCCATACAGTTGAGTACACGCGGGCCCTTTGCATCACTTCACTCCCCGTACACCCCTGGCCTTGCATGTACCGACTTTCATCTCTTTGTTTAACTGAAGAGGTTTCTGGCAGGGCAAGGATTTGACAGCTACACTACGGTAGAGATAGTTCCAGTCTTTGCTGTCAGACACATATGCCATGGGCATACAAAATTTAGTGCCATGCTACGACAAATGTCAGAACAATGGTGGTGATTATGCCGACAATTAGGTTAGGACTCACTGTTACTAATGCAATAAATTACAACTGATATTCTTGTTTTATTTATGCCTAATCGGTAGGGACCTTGATTTTTTTTTCAAATTGGTGTATTTTTTTATTTTTTATTTTTTACCATTCAGTGCTATTTTCCCCAAAATTCACATTTTCATTTTAGTGCATTTCCTCGCAAATACCTATAATTATACCTTCATGGTGTTTTTAAACTACTGTTTGAAATTGTAAGTATCATGGCCTACGCCTCTTCGTGCGAGTTTGATATCTTGAAAGTTATTTTCCATACCCCCCTTTTTAATTTTAAGGTAAGGGTTTTATATAATGGAATTTTTCCCGTATATACTGAAATGTGCATAACGATCATAAGTGGCGAGGCACCCAAAAAAATTTAAATCAATCAATCTCACGTGACAGATACCTAAACATTATGGCACCAAAATTGGCATTATCTTTTTTTGACTTGTTAGTGTTAAGTTTTGTTTTCGAACATTTTTCTGCCAAATATACCGAACCTTAATACTCCATTGTGCTTTTAAACTATTATTTTAAATTGTAAGTCACATGGTCTACGTATTTTCGTGACAGTTTGATATATTGGAACATATTTTTGAGGAAGCAAAAGTAAAGTGCTCCCCTGCACTTTGCCATGAAGGTGTATAGGGGTGTGGAGTTAGGGCCCCGCACTTTCTTGATCACGGCTGATGGTGGGGGTGATGTGATCAGCACCATGCTCCTGGGTACCTTTATCCCTCAAAGTTTCCTCCAGGTACCTGCTTGATATGACGCTGGGTGGGAGCCGGAGCAGTTTGAATAGGTGGAATAGATCCCGGTTCTCCCCCGCAGGGGATTGACTCCGGGTTTCTCGCATGGTAGTCAGACGCCCTAACGACTGAGCTCCATTATTTCTCGCTCGACAAATGCCGACGGTGCGCACTTAGCTTGGTAATTCAAAACACATCTCGCGCGACAAATACTGAAGATGTGGCTCCCGTGTGATGGTAGATACGCACTCGATCTCCTGTTGGAACCCTGCCACTTTGCTCTGTGATGAAAATGGTTTTGATAGAAGTTGAAAAAATCGTGGGAAATACATGATTTAATGTGGCTGTCGGAATTATTCCATATATAACAAGCATTATAGTTTACTCTTGAATAAAATGTTGGAAAACTTGCACGTTCTATATACACAAACATGGCTTACAAAAGACAATAATGTTGGATTTCCTGGAATTTTTCATTGTTTTAGGACATTTTTTAAAAAAAATCGATAAAACGCCAATTCGCATTATCTCGATATTTTGAACGGGCGAAAAATGTGTCCAGACATCACTGCACATTCATAAACACAACTTCGCAGCAATTACCATTCACTGCACATTCATAAACACAACTTCGCAGCAATTACCATTCACTGCACATTCATAAACACAACTTCGCAGCAATTACCATTTTTCATGGTTTTCGTGTTTGCGAAAAATCAATGTCCCTACTAATTGGAAATTACTTTCTGGCCACCCCTCGTATAAATAAGTAGATGGAAAGTGAAAAATTAGCAGGCCTGGCAGAGAAGAGTCAATTCTTAAAGAAAGTAATATGCTTTTATGATTGAATGATTCGAGTAAATATATTAAAATATTTACGTATGTATTAGTATTTTATTTCATAATATTGGACATTAACTTCACTCAGTGAGAGATTAATGACCATCTCTGAAGACTTTAAACAGACAGGACAGAGAGTGGCGTTAATTTCATTGCAATACTAGTGTTGCAGTAAATTTGAAGTTGGGAGATGCATGCACTTGCCAAATTTTATAACGTTCACCAATGCAGAATTAGGTTTCACTTTTTCGTGGTAGTATTCGTTTTGTTGGATTCTTCTTGATATCTAAGAATAGTGCAATGTCATTGTAAACGTATGTTAACTTGTGCGAAACCAGTAATACGTCAGGATGATGCAAGAAAACCTTCGTAATCACTGCTACATTAAATAAGGTGAAGTGAGCCAGAAGAGTAATAAAATTACAGCAGCATATTTGCAGTCTAAAGATTCTTCTTGTTTGTGCATGCGATTTTTGTTGGATGTTGCAGTCTGAAGATATCCAACAAAAATCAATTCCATACGAGCGCCATGCATGAAATTTCTGTCGCATGTTGTAGTGAGATACTTTGTCGGGTGGCGATATTCGACAAAAATCGTATGCATCAATGGAGCCTATTTGTTTCCACGTTACTTCAGTTTGTCCAACAAATGCCTTACTACGACGTCCGACAACTATCGGACGGCGCCATCCGCTTCCATCCCCTCTATCTGTTGACAGTTTTGTCCCCTTACTACTCTCATACGGACAAGAAAAAATGAAAATTCAATGCATTTTCCACATAATACTTTTTTGTTACGCCACTGATTATATGTATGTGTATATATATATATATATATATATATATATATATATATATATATATATATATATATATATATCAAAACAATTATTAGCTATTTTAGTTGACCAGATTCTATAATTGTAGTTATCTAGTTCCATCATTGGGTGCTGATTCGCAAGGACAGTGTGTTGCCTCAATTGCGATCATTAATTACACAATAATTTTGTAAATTGTTCGACCCGTGGCATTTTACTTCTGTATGTTCGGTAACTTCAGTCATATTATTATGCATTGTCCATCCGCTATTGTAACAAGCCACAAGAGCAACGAACTTACATGGATAAAGATAGATGGCAGCACTGTGAATCAAAGTTTATGCAAGTGCTTTTACGGACAAATCAAACAGAATGGAAATAAATTTCGAGTAGAATAATGGTGAATGATTAGGAAAATACACGGGAAGGAAGGACAATGTCAGGGAAGAATTAAGAGAAGTGATGTACGTAATGAATTTTAGCACTCGCTTCAGTTAGACTGAGGCAAGTTAACTAGTCATCGTGGATCTTCATACATGAATAGATGGTCTCAGTTCCTAGTTTCGCTCCTCATTTGCGACTCAAAAACAAAGTTTTGTGAAGAGTGCCGAGAATGTTTTAGTTGTTTCCCAGAACATTAAGTTTGAGCAGAGTTACTAATGTGTGTGTGTGTTCCACTCGCGCCCCGAAGGAACTTAGTAGTTACGGTGCAGACTTTTGAACTGTGCTGATGCGGAAGATGTAGTAAAAAGACCGAACCCAAGAGCATATAGATGTCCGCCCAGTTTTGAAGGGACTTGCGGAGGCAAATGTGGATGCTCCCACTTTTGGGCACCTATTGCTCAGTCAGGGTGGCCACTCTATGACCATGATAAAATTCAAGTAAAATTCAAGGTTTGAAGGCGAACTTGCAAAAAATTCAAGGATACAACCAGATGTTTTCTCTATTTCAACTTAACGTATTACCACCTCTCACTAACAACATAAAAGGGTCTGTGTGATGCCAACATATCCAAAAATCAAATTAAACGGTATACAGGGTGACTGGTAATTAGATGTATTCCCTGAAAGGGGTTAAAGTAGAGACAATTTGCAATAAATTTGACCATATGATACCCCGTCCGAAAATTAGTAGTTTTCGAGATAATCGAATTTCAATTGTTTTTTAAAAACATGACAATTTTCCACATAAAAAGATGAATTGAGAAAAAACTGCTCATTGTATGGAACTTATTTCAGCGTTTTCTGATAGCTAACAAACAAGTGGTTCGTTTTAAAAAAAAGTTTTTCCCAAATAACAATCACATGTAAGTAACGGGTGGGTCTAAACTTACAAGTGATAATAAAAAAATGCACTCTTAGTTTACTTGGCAACGTATTAATAACAAAAATGGTATGACACGAAGCGTACAAATTACTTAAATTACTTCCTTGTGACATCTGCTATCCAACAAGGTACAAATATTGCTAACATTCACATTTGTGTACAAGAAATAATACTTCATTCATCTTCATGTGAATGGAATCAATGAACAATACAATTAAAGAACATTACACATCTTGCTCAAAGTGGGCACCTCCGTTACGAATGCAGGCACGCAGGGTTTTACGGACATTTGGTCTCTTAACTCGTGATGTGGTGGTGTCCTTGATGTGTTGACCAGCTGTTAAGATCATCTCCCTGAGCTCTTCTTCCGAGTTTAACGGTGTTATGTAAAATAGAGTGTACTTAAATATTAAATTGTCTAAAAGTTTCTAAGCACTCGGTTTCTTATTCTTTTCAGAATTCAAGATGCCCAACACATAAAGAAGATCTGCTAGAGCTTCGTGGTCTGATGAGACCCTGAAAGAGGCATGTACCAGAGAGCAAGCTGGGGACATAGGGAAAAGAGAAGCTGAACGATATTACGGCATTCCAGCGAGAACCATATTATGTCGAAGGATTGAAAAAGGCGATTTCTCCAAGAAGAGTCTTGGACCTGAAGGGGTTTTCGGTGCACATAATGAAAACGAATTAGTTTCCCATATTCAACGTCTAGGTGCAGCAGGTTTCGCTCCAGACAGACAAGCAGTTAGGGTGTTGGCGTACAAATTTGCTGAAGAATTAAATATTAAACACACGTTCCCCATGAATCGCTGATGGCAGGAAACGTATGGTTAAATTCCTTCCTGAAGAGAAATCCTGAACTTTCTTTGCGACAAGCTCAAGGCCTCTCTATCAACAGAGCTCAAGGAATGATTCGTGAATGTGAAAAACTATTTTACGTTGCTAGAATAGATTATGCAAGAACATGATCTAATGAATAAACCAGGTAACATTTTTAACGTCGATGAAACAGGATTCCCACTCATTAACAGACCTGGAAAGGTTGTGACCTCCAAAGGTTCAAAGACTGTGCACACACTGACTCCAAAAGAAAGGGGAGAAAATGTAACGCTGATAGGGTGTTGCAGTGCAGAAGGAACATTTCTTCCTCCTGTTCTTATTATGAAAGGTGTGAATAAAAAACCTGAATTCGTTGATGGACTTCCTGCAGGATCCGATGTCTACATGTACACTAAATCGTCATACATCAGTGCTGATCTGTTCATCAAATAGTTCAAAGAAGGCTTCGTTCCCAGGAAACATCCAGAAAAAACGCTTCTACTCCTAGATGGCCATTAATCACATGTCCATGCATTAAAGCTTCTGGAGTATGCGGCTGAAGTTGGTGTTATCGTTTTGTGTTTGCCAAGTCAGACTACACAAGCCCTTCAACCCTTGGACCGATCTGTATTTGGACCAGTAAAATCATATTACAACAAGGAAGCAACATCATGGATGAGAACCCATAAAGACAGAAATATCACAAGATACCAGGCAGGCTCTCTCATTGGTGCGGCGTGGAATAAAGCTGCTTCTGTTGGAAATGCTATTTCAGGTTTCCGAGCCTGTGGCATTTACCCTTTGAATTCAAATGCTATTCCCGACTACTTCTTTTCCATTTCTGATGCTTGTCATTCAGGTCCTAGTCCACTTTCATCCACCCACACTAAAATATCTTACCATAATGATTCGCAGGATCTAGAGTCACCTTCATCGAGTACCTCAGGAAGTCTCTCACCTGTCACAGTTAAATCAACAACCTCGAAAGCAACACAACTGACACCAAAAGTAATTCAACAACCTCCATTTGTGACCCAGAATCAATTACCAGGAATAAATTCAAACCCTTCAACATCTACCTGTACTTCCACTCCCACGGAAAGCCCCAGTAAGTACCTCCCTCCGCCAGCTGAGTCCCATTCCAGAAGTTCCTCGCCAAGGTGAAAGGTTCAAACAGTCAGCCGAAGTGCTCAATTCCACTTCCAGACTTGCAAATATTAAACCAAAAAACTCACAATCAACTTCCAGGATCAAGATAGGACAGAAAGAAAAAACAACCGGCACAAAGCAACCTGCGTCAGATGCTACAATGAGTGCATCTGAGCAAGACATCAACAATTGTGTGGAATGCTTGGAGAATTAGTTCCTCACGGCTTCCAAATCTGACTGGATCCAGTGTGTTACGTGTTCGAAATGGTTACACGAAACCTGCACTGTGTATGGAACAATGTGTGTGGACTGTGGAAGAAAGAATGTTCGTGAGAAGAACTTCAAGCGGCAGAAGTGAGTCAGTGCGGTATCTCTCCTCGTTCTTTTAATGACACTCAAAATTCAATGCTTTTGTAATTTGAAAAAAATATCCATTTAAATTCTTCCTAATGGATGCCAATTATTTTTTTCTTAAAGTGCAAGGACTGTAGTTAGGTTTTCATGTCGATAAATTTCCACAAAAGCAGAGATGGTTTTCTTCTATTCAGTTATGAAAAGGTGCGGCGTCTCTCCTCGTTTTACCTTATATATATTTCAAGGTGCTTGTAAATTTACATTTACCCTTAAAAGAAAAAGGTACGTTGCAAATTCAATGCATTTTCCACGTAATATTTAGAGGCTTAACACATTTTTCTGCCCCTCCGGAAATGTTTATCTCTCTCTCTCTCTCTCTCTCTCTCTCTCTATCTCTATCTCTCTCTCTCCCCTCCTGCCATCAGTGGATTCTGCCGTCGTGGTTGTGTTGTGCATAAAAGGGGCCTTAAAGTTGAGGCTGAAAGTTAGCAAGAATATTTCCTGTTCCCGTGCAGCATTCCATAACGATATATTATAATAAAAAAAGATAAAAAAGTCAATCAAGACAAAATTCCCTGACATTTCCCTGACTTTTTTGACTCCTCAAATTCCCCGACTTTTCCCGGTTTTCCAGGTCTGCCGCCACTCTGCGTTTCACATGTGTCGGTTTTGGATCAAAGCAATCCGTGACTATCAGTGGTGTAGCGTTATAATACGCCCGTACGCACGGCGTTCCCACATTTAAAATTTAAAAAATGCGTAAATGCTGTGAATATAAAGTAAAACGTGACTAACTTCATATATGTTTGACCTTCATGGCATTATGATAGCTATTTTTCGCGATCCGCTTGCAACGCTCCACTCTCAACACTCGTTCTAGCATATTTTTTTTTTTTTCAATGCCTTTCCCGGCCGGACGCCGAGCAGGTTCGGCGTAAAGGACTCTATATTCCTTGCTGCCTTTCTGGAGGGAAAGCTTCGATCTCTACAGCACGCGCGTAAATGCTCTCTCGTACGCCAGCATACGGAGCAGAGGTCGTCCTGATTGGTTCATGTGACCCTTCTTGCCTTCTGAAGCAGACGACAGCGGTAGAATTCCTACCCGGTTCTTCGGGCTCATGCCACTCGTGCTATGTGATGATACAATACGCAATATTGACTGACGTAACTTTACCAAACTCAAATATACCACTTCTTAATGGCTACTGCATTGTATAATTTATCGCACGAACAGCGATGTGCATTAAAAACTAAAAGATCAACAAAGGTTTTGTCAAATAAGTTGGTGAAGTCCTCATGGTAGAAGTTCAGCCTGTGGCTGCTTTATCACTTAACCCACAAAACTATTCTTTTATTATTATTATTATTATTATTATTATTATTATTATATCGTTAATATCTAACTGCTTAATATTGTGTCAATGGAAATGTTAAGCATTCATTTGAAAACGCATAACATCGAATGGTCTCTGGACAAAATTATTTTAAAATGTTTATCAACATTCTCAAGATGTAGTAAACAGTGGTCTGAATTACTAATCAGCACTGTTACGTCAGTTGAGTGTACGATAGTTGGATCATCCACCCACCTCCGTGTCAGAGTGTTTTGCACAGCGCGCCAAGACGACAAAGGCACCTGATTCGAATCCCGGCGTGAACACGGGTGTTCTTTGTGAGTGTCCCTTCTTCAATATCATCACTCATATTCGTATTCGCGATTAACCAAAAGTGGTAGAAAAGCGAAGTAAAATAAACCAAATCAATTAGTAGTTGGATCATCTACAACAATGACGTCTACTGTTGTGCAGAGGCGCTTGTGATTCAGGTAGTTTTTTTAATGACTTGCGTCATGCGGAAAGGTATAAAAACAGGTAAAAAACACCGGAGTTCAAAACATTTGTGGCATACTGAGGCATCTAATTTTCTAGCTAAAACATGCATGGATGATGTTTTATTGAAAACCAAGCTGACTTCAGGCAAATAAACAATACCTGTGGCGACTAATACCATAAGTAAATTATTAAGCAAGAAAGGGCCGATCCTTCCTTCGGACTTGGCGTTCCCACCCGAAATGTCCATGCTACGCCACTGGTGACTATGAGGGTCAACTCCTTCCTGATTTGATGTGGAATGACCCATACACATAAAAAAGTAATTTTTTTTCAGAGAGGGATGATTGAATAAAAAAATATATAGGATCTACACTATTCTCTATAACTGGCTAGCTATCAATGAATCAATAGCCTGAGATACTGCATACCTACTGGCAGCTGGGAAAATGTATAAACTATTAAGGTGCATCTCATCGTTGTGGTGGTAGCAACTTTGTAACAAGTTTCGAGATGGTGGACTTTTGAAAAATAAACTTGGCACGGTTGATATGTGGTAGGAATATTTTTATGAATATATGTCCCATTGTTTACTACGTAAATGAAACATCGCAAGTGTATAAGGAAAGGTAAGTATTACATAAAGTGGCGATTGAAAGAATCGTAAAGTACTTTTGAGAAGCCTAAGCATTCGCATGAAGCACAAAATGTTTTTGTTCGCGCAAGCACAAAATACAAATGATAGCGTTTAATTTTTCCTCCGCGGCGTTACGTATTCCTTCTTAAGTGTCTAAAATTCTTTGAAAAAATAACAGGCACAGCCTCTTCAGTCTGTTACGTGAAGCATTGCATGAAAGTTCACGAGTGAACGCGAGATTCAAGAGATAGACAAAGTTACAGACGGTTAAGAAGATGGAGAAAGTTAGAGGACTCGAGAGAAAAGTTCACCAAAAAATCAGGCAGCACTTACTTTTGAAGGCTTATAAAGAAACGTACGAATCGGTTTAAGGGCGATTTTCGCCCTTAATCAGTTTCCGGGGTTTTTAGAATTAGAAATACTTTATTCATGGGCGAAGTTCAGCCTGTGGCTGCTCTACCCCTTAACCCGCAAAATCTAGTACAATAAAACAAACAAAATACAATTATTACTATAACATAAGAATTCCATTACATTTTCACTTCTAAATATTTCAGTAATTAAAACTAAAAAGATAAAAACAATTTTACTCATTCGCACACATCAAAGTAATTAAGAATTATAATGAATGAATTATAATTATGCATTAGTAGTTAACACTAAAAAGATAAAGACAATTTTACTCATTCCCACACATCAAAGTAATTATAAATTATAATGAATGAATTATAATTATGCATTCAGTAATTAACACTCTAAAAAGATAAAGACAATTTTACTGATTCACACATTCAAAATGTTCATCTTGGGTTCAAATCTGCTCAATTTTTGTTTTGATTTCAACGTAAGCATGCTGAATCTAGTCATATGTACTGAGGCTCTGTCCTTGCTCATGTAGAAGTACTTTTGTTACTGCTCTTTTAAAGCTGTTGTATGTCGCACACGAGGTAGCATCTGGTGGCAGCGCATTCCAACAATATGCAGAAGCAGCTTTGAAGAATGACAGAAATATGGATTTTGAGAATCTGTCCAGATGAAGTTTCTTAGAGTGTCGAGTCGTGTAGTGTATGTCGTGTCTAAATTGGAGTCTGTCGTATAAGTATGTCGGCGTTTTTGTTTGCAGAATTTTGAATATTGTGCAGGCCAGATGTAGTTTTCTGCGTCGTGTCATATTCAGCCAATTAACGTCATTTAGTAAGGCAGTATATGTGATCCCTTCGTTTCAAGCTAAATGCAAAACGTATACAAGAATTCTGTACTTTTTGTGCAATTTTAGCATTCTTTTTTGTTAAATTAACACCGTAAACAACGTCAAAGTAATAGAAAATGGGAAGAACGAGAGCTTGCATAAGACGCAATTTAACATCAGTCGAAAGTAAGTGCGATGATTTATAGAGTGATCTAAGTATACCATAAGCTTTTGAACTATGAGACGTTACGTGGTTTTGCCAGTCAAGTTTCTGATTAAATATCACACCTAAAATCTTAACAGTTGTGCAGTGTGGGACCCTCACATCATTAATATTAATCATGTCTCGCTGTTCGCGGTTTTTCTCTTTGGGGGATTTCATTGCATCACTGAGAGCATACTCTCCTGCCATCAAAGGGATGTTCTATTATTATTATCTTTATTATTAATAGCAGTATTAGTAGTGGTGGTGGTGCTAGTGGTGGTGGAAGTAGTATTAATGTCCGAACTAAAATTTCAGGCTAAATAAGGAGAGCATGATGTTTAAGATCAGAACTCATGTGCCGCAAAGCCTTTTGCGAACAGTTTCAATATTGATCAATATTTCTAAACTATTTGGCAAAATTTCGGCTGGGACCCGGGTCCTATAAGTGCATAGTCACCTGGCTACGTCATTGCTCGCCCATTAATAAAGATGAACTGATTGATCTATTTAGTTTACTTTACTTCGCTCTTCTGCCACTTTTGGCTAAACGCGAAGATGAGGATGAGTGATGGTATGATTAAACTGACGACACTCACTAAGCACACCCGCCACGGATGCCGGCTAAAGATGAACTGAATTGAATTGCATCTATACATACAGACACACTTTGTTCTCAAATACCTACTGTATTTCACAAGCATAGTCCAAGAAAAGGTCATGCACAGATAGACTGGACCTACGGTTTAAAATGACACCATCATGTGCTTCCACCGAGAATCGTACCCGGGAACTGTTGATTACAAGTTTACCACTTCGCCGTCGGTAGACTCAAAAGGTCTTTAGTGTTTCTCATTGTTTAAACGACCCAGATCACCTGGCATCAGTGTTGCCACAATATGAGGGCACAATTTCCCATTCCAAGGGGCAAAATTTCCCTTTTTGGACAATTTTTTCCCTTCACCTAAGCAAATCATACAATAATAATAATAAGTATTAGTAGTGAAAGTAGCAGTAGCTGTAATTATTATTATTATTATTATTATTGGTGGTGGTGGAAGCAGTAGTGGTAGTATTTCCGTTGGTCCATGTCCGTCTGAATAAAAAATGTTAAATTTTTCACATACACGTCACTTTCATCGCTTCCTGACCAGATGTCCCAGATTTGGATCCTGGTAAGAAATCCATTTAATCGTTAATCCTCATCGTTACTATTATCCGAAGGTGCAGAAAAGCGATGTACTTAACAGAAATATAAATAGATACAGGCTAGATTCAAGGCAGCAGATAAAAGAACAGAAAAATGAAAATCTGAATATGAAACTGGAACTTAACATAAACTGTAATAATGTTGTCAGATGTCTTAAAATTTTCCTGAAATTGTGGTATTTTTCATCGAAATTCCCTTTTCCCTTTTGGCTAAAATTTCGGTCCGAATTTCCCTGCAAAAGGGAAATTTTCCTTCATGTGGCAACACTGCCTGGCATTAAAGAAAGTCCTTGCCCAATGTAGTTAGGCCTTTCCACCACAGATGGCAGAGTTGCTTCTTGGCTGACCATCAATTTCTACGACCTCCGTGCAGAGGCGCTCTCTGGTTTCTTCGCCAGAAACAATATATTCTTTGTAGGTTATTCAACTTTAATGTTTATATGCGTTACTCCTTACTCGGTGCATTTTGGGATGGAAACGAAACATGGTTGGTATTTTTCCAAATCTCCTTGAATTATTATACTCTATGCTCTCTCGTTGACCATGGCGATAAAGTGATGAAATGTACAACAGCAGTATCCGAATTGAACAAAATGCAGTGCAGGAAGAACAGAAATCTTTTTTTCCATATTTGGTTATTTTTTTTAAGCGTCGTGACCTGTTAGAAGTGAATTCGAATTGTGCGTTTACTAATAACGGAAAGAAAATGTTGCATTTGAAGGGTATTTATGAAACGTTAGAGACAATTTATGTTTTAAAAGTGTAAGTAAATGTTCCCAGACGTTCCCGAAAATACGGGAACGTCCCGTTTTTTGCTAAGGCGTCCCATTGTCCCTAGAAAGTTCCTTGGGACAAAAATCCTAAAATCCGCTGACTTGGTTTTCTGCGCACACAACGAAACTCTTCCGAAAATAAGTGATAAGAGCCCGGATTTGTAAGCGAAATGCATATTCTTTTCCAGACTTCTAATGGTAAGAAGCAAGGTTATACTTTGTATTACATACCTTGATGACCTATTTAACTAAGATTGAAAGTGCTTATAAATGCTTATTTCTGCAGGAAACGGTTATGCTTGCTTATTTTATGATTTTGGTTTAAAATTGCATATTTTACCCAAATCTGCCATATTTCAATCCTATTTCAATCACACGATGGCATCGGGACGACGAGATCAATGCTTCTAAATAGCCGCACGGGAGAAACGGCATCCAAGAAAAGATACAGTACACCATAATCATTTTTCCAAATTGCCTGATATTACAACACAGTTGAAAGCTCGAAATAATGCATTGCAACATTCACTTTCTATGATTGATGAAATTTCAGTAACATTGTCTTCAGAAACTCAGTGTTGCTAAAATTGTGTCCGACAAGATCAGTCAGGTATTACTGAAAAATCCCGGTTACAAAACACTCTGTCAAATTTATAAAAATTTTCTGGTGAAGAAATAGACATTGAAGAGGAATTCACCGAAGAAGAACTGTGGTGTTTTTCACATGCGCCTGTGATGTCATGCGATGTGGAAAGAGCATTTTCACTGTACAAATCATTCTTCACTGACAGACGCAGGAGCTGCACACAATAAAATCCCAGGATGACCTTCCTTACATACTGTAACAGGTTTGAATAAGGTAATAGATCTAATAAACTTTTCTGAAATATCTTGGAACCCTATGTAAGTACAAAATTGCATACTTTTACAGTGCGAGGATTGCCAGTCATTTTCACGAACATTTGTCTAAGTTTGTTTTATTGTTCAATGATTGAGTTGGCGTTTAAGTCCACTTTGTGCACAGTAAGGCTAATCGGGACTGGACCTACAGTTTAAAGTGGAATCCGAACCACTATATGCCTCCACCGGGTATCGAACACCGGACCCCTTGATTACAAGGTGACGACGCTACCACTGCGCCATCGGGGAGGCCCCTAAGTTTGTTTTAATTTCACTTGATGCTAAGATAGGCTAACAGGAACTGAATCTAGTTGGGGTGGGGTGTTGAAGCACTGTGTAATGTGCCTCTACCAGACATCGAACTTGGGACCTCTTGTATACTTAGGCGTATTCTCCCGAAAATTATTGATTCTAATAATTTTTTAAATACGAATTTTCTTTCTACATATATTCGAATATGAAAAAGCATTTTTATATCCCGGGTTGTAAGGGGTGACACTTTCAAAACACACAAATGTCAAACACACAAATGTCAATGCTTCACAGAGAAATGAAGTCAAACTTTGCTACATTTTTACAGCGTCACACACGATAACACATTTTCGTCAATGCTTTTCATCATTCAGGCTACATCATCATACTCAAGTTTCATTCATTTGTTAGAAGACACACAAAGTACTTCATAATTCTATGAAATCAGTTCATTATGAATATTTTAATCCAATCTAACCCTTATACTTTGTGTGAAATGTTCCACACGTAACGCTGGAATGGCCCATAGAAGCAGATTGTTTAAAGATATGCTACAATTCTACATATAATCATGATTATCCTATCAAAAAGACATTTTAAAAACATTGAAACATTCAAATTCAATTTTTTCCCCTCAGATCAGAGCAAACCAAAAATAATAATTTCAAATTTATAACGAATATTCAATAAAAATACGCAAGATACTAAAATTTAAACGTTCAAGTATAACAAATATTCGTAAGAAATACACAGCATGCACCTTCATCACCTCAGCTTATGTACATTAGCGATCTTTCTCTTGCAAGTCAATAGAAAGGGCACGCAGAAATTTAGTGATTATGAGCATATTATTTCACCGTAAGACATAAAATTGTATTCCAAGAAAGCCAGTTAACGGACCTGGCAACACTAGGTCATCTCCTAAGAAAATTTAGAGTAATTCTGTTGGCAATGTTGGCTCCTTGGACACTTTGCACGAGTGTGGAAGTGGTGTGAATCGGATTTATCGAAATGGACGAGAAAATCAACGGTCCAGCTTAAAAATTCAAACAGGTAAGGTACTGAAAAAAATAATAGTAATAATAATTGTAAAAGCAGAATTTGTTGCGTCAAAATTCCTTGGTATCGCCGGCTAAAAGAACCAAACTTGGCACAGAGAATCTACATCACTCATGTGTTCACGTTATGTGAAGAGGCCCGACATGATAAGCAGCCATCTTGAATTTTTTGCATCGATTTTTTTACAACTCAGTATCTCGAAAACTAGTGGACCGATTTTAAAAGATTTTTCATTTCATGTGAAGCTGTTAAGCTGAAAAAAGGTAAATATTTGTATACGGGCCTTATATGTAACAAAAATACAGAGTATATAGTTTATTCTTGGCTTCTCTAAATATTGAGGATATAAATATTGACATTGCATACGTACAGGATAGAAAATGCCACTTTTAGCAGTTTCTAGCATCAAAACAAAACCTCAACTAGAAAAGTCTTACAAAGAATATTGTTCCCCTGGATGTCCTCTCGACATTGTGAAATTTGTCATTGTTGTATGGCGACAATCCTTGTGTTTATATTCAAGATGATTTAAAGTAGAAATATTTATTAAAAATGGTGACAAAAAACGATATACCCGCCTTTGCGACCTGGTGTATATTAACGTTATTATCTTAACGCCATCTACGTGTAATCACTATGTTCTGTATTCGATTTCCAGTGTCGACAGCAGCCTAATTGTATTATTGTTATTATTTTCTTTTTGTATTCTTCGATAATTTGGCAAAGGATTTAAGGGGGGGGGCACGCGCCTCTGTGATCCCACGTTAAATCCGCCAAAGTCTACTTGGTCCTCTGGATTTTCGCCTAAACGCACGACCATGAAAACAGGTGGCTGGGCAGAATTGCGTGGTTGCCACATATGAGGAAAGAAAAGCGAGCGCGGAACAAAACTCGCTGGTACCCGGGCACTGTGTGGCAACGTCAACCGGGCTACGTTGCCTAGTTTGAGCGTCAGACTGACCTCTCTCCGGGGCACTTTAGAGTCCCATTCTATACAGAGCTTGTGATCCCGCGAATTGGAAGTTCGTTACAGGCCCCAGATATGGAGATCCATATCTACACGTCGGACTGTTCTTAATCCTCCAAACAGACGGTGTTGTGCTCCGACGTGGCAAAAGCGCGAACTTCAGACACCCGCCTAATATGATGGCCGTGCGTTTAGAGCCTACTCAAGAGAGTGATTGTCAACAGCTTTGGGAGTTTTCACAGGGGGGTTCCCAAAGGACTCACAGCTCCTCTCGATAGAAAGAAAGAAAGAAAAAGTTCATAAAGACCGAGAATTCAAAGGAGTAGGTTTAACAACCTAACCGTTGAATTCCAGTCATCGTTTCGGAGAAATTCTAGAAACTGAACAAAGGTGCATTCAAGGTCTTCCAGCTCCAAGGCCTCCTTGTGTTGTGACAAGAGCGGCCTACGGTTCAATTTGTATACGGATAATAAATAGCACAACGCCCATCAATTAGTTCAATGACCAAGTTAATTAACATCCAGCCTCTTACTAAGTACGAGCAGTTGCAGTGGAAGGTCTCTCCAAGAGAGGAGGTAAAGAGCTCGTTCCTTTCTAAAACCAAACTTCAGAAGAATCACCTATCATAACAAGAATTTTATATTTTCTGTTCCAACTACAAAAAAGTAAAAATTAAAATTATGTATCCACGTTTAATAGTTACTTCTCTACACAATAAACCAGATCTCATTTTTAAGGCTAACGAATTCAAAATAATAATTTATTAATGAAAAAAACTATTTGGAGTAATTAATAAAAATATAGATTATTAATATTAATATTAGTGGAGATTTCCATTTCTTATCTCTGATATGTTTGACAGTGAGTTATCAGGATAATGCAAAACATAACCTGATTATTGGTTATTCGTCACGGAATCGGGTGAATCAAAGGAAACATTTTGCTTCCACTCTGGGATACATGCATATACGCCAATAAGGTTTAAACACTGGATGTACGGTTTATAGCTGAATCATAATCACTGAAATGTTCTCCAAAGAGAATCGCACACGGGCCTTCTAATTACGAAACAACAGTATCAGATGCTACTCTATCCAGAAACAAAAGTTGAAAATAAATATGTAGACATATTTTAAACCAGAAACCAGTTGTAAAGGAGGACATATTCTCTAAACCGAGCATGAAAATAATCGAAAATAATATAAATATTAATAAAGAATAGATGATTGATGCTGATTTAAGGGTTAAAGATAAAGTCCATTGAGTTTACTGTAAATCAAATCACATTGCCTGCTGATTTTTTTCGAGTTACAGGTAAGTCAGAAATCTACAACTGCAATGTTTGAAAAATAAACACGCGTTACATGGAACACAATTTCGATAAAGAAAGAGTGGACATTCTTCAAATGTTGGGTCGTCATCTCCTAATTTAAGAACCTGGACAACGACACGAGCCAGGAGAAAAACGACGAAGAAATGTTCCTCTCAATTACGGTCAACTCGAGAAACGCTCAAGTGTCTACCAGAAATTAAACATCACAAACCACGTGCGCCGCTTCCACGCCTGCCAAAAGGAGGCGCATCTTTCTTCATCTCGCTGCCATCATTTCCATCTCCGAGCACCGTGAAGCACATGCTGAAAGTTGCCCCTCAAATTCCAGTCTGTTTCCCACGCGAAGGTCGGAAAAACGTCTCCGAACGCTGGAGTGTCCTTGCTCTTCGAAAGCACGTACATCCAATATTCATAAAGTCTCAGAAAGGAATTTCAACAAGAAGGTGAGAGATAGAATTATGGATCGAATGAAAATGGGAACAGGATCTCTCTCTTTCTCCCACAGGTTCCCTCAAAGTGTATTTTTAATTCTGTGGAAGTAGCATTCTGCCCAACAACAGAAATGACTCTGTACGAGTGGTCAGTCCACACTTCTGTTGTAAATACTCAAGCCAATGTTGACTGATTTGTTGACTAGGCATTGTTTTCGACCAAAAACTCACATTTGAAGAACATATAACACGCACAACAAAAAAGGCCATGCGTCTCTTAGGTTTACTGTATCGTTTCACTGAAATTACTGACATCTCAGCCCTTACCTTATACTTCAGATCATTAACTTCCCCAATAATAGAATACTGCTCTCCTGTCTGGTCTGGCGTGTTCCACTCAACTTTCTAGAATCGATTCAGTTTTTCACTTCTTCCTAGCTATAGTTCGATACAGGGGTCCCTCATTACGCAATTTTTCATCTCCGCATCTGTTTTCTAAACCTACAAACTGCTTATCAGCGACGTTTGCAGAATGATTTCAGTTATTTATACAAAATTGTGAATGGCAAATTCCCCTGCAACGCACTACTTGAGGAATTCCACTTTCGAGTACCTATACGCACAACTCGCAACACAAAATTATTTTATACAAAGAAACCTAGCCTACAAATTCAAAAAAGATCCCTCTTTTACAGACTTGTCACACAATACAATGACCTCCCATCAAGAATCGATATATTTTCCTCCTAGTTTGCCTTTCGGTCTTCTATTAGAAGAAATGTTTGTAAATAATATCAAATAGTGCCATCTTTTGCTTATTTGTTTGTCAATTTGGTATTCTCTTTGTGTTATTTTGTTACTTTTAATTATTATTTTTTAATATCATTTTGCTTATTATTTTTATTATTGCGTTTTCATTGTTGACAATTTCAGTGTAAAATGACCACCTGAGCTGTATCTGGAATTTTCTCAATAAATAAATAAATATACTTCGCTTTTGTTAGACTTTTGGTTAAACGCAAAGATGAGTGATGAAATTTATGAAGGGACACTCACAAAGAACTCCAGACCCCTGGTGTCGTAGCCACTTTTTGCTAATCGCGACGATGACGATGTGACTGAAAATGATGAAGGGACACTGACAAAGAACACCCATACCCATGCCAAGATTCGAACCCAGGACCCCTGGCGTCGTTGCGCGCTGTGCTAACCACTCCGCTAAGAAAAAAAAGACGCAAAGAGTATGTACAGTGGGATCCACTAGTATTGCTCGGCAAATTGTCAATGACTATTTTCATTAATCTTTCTCTTACATCCTATGTTTTTTAAGCGATGGATTTTTATGTATGTTGGAGCAGAAGTTGTCAACAGCTTGTTTTGAGTTTTCTTTTAATTCTTGAAGCTCTTATTGGATCAAATAAATTTCACGAGCATGGTGATGGACAATTTGCACGGTAATACTCATGGATCCCACTGTACAATAAAGTTAAACACTTACAATAATAATTGTTGGAATTCGAATGTATTAAGAAGCGCAATTGAATCACGAAAAAAATGTTTCAAATAATACAATACGAACAACCATTTTACAAGAAAGATTATAACAGATATGATATTACATATACAAATTATATCTTTGGAATACAAAATCACTAACTCTTTTTTCCCAATAAGCGGCCAGGGGCGGTGATTGGGTACCAAACTGGGAGAGGCAAGGAAAGTTGACTTTATCGTGGTAGACAAGGCTTGAACATTAATAGGCCATAGTGCGGGGGCCTAAATTGGAGGACTACTGCGCCCTACCCATAATCGCTGCCATTGGTTTTGGCTAAGATTTTGTCCATCACACTGTCCGGACTATCAAGATCGGTTCAATTCGCGACAGATTTCAAATGTATGAAATTTATTAGTAAAACTAGTCAAGTTGTGCCTATTTTGCCCCAATGCACAGTAAATTTTCAATATAAAGGTGACCAAATCGGTTCTTTCGTGTTGGATTTCGTTAGGTTACATAAATATATCCAATTTATTCAGCAAATAAATATACTGAGTGTGTGTGAAGCATGATCGGTCAGTTTCTGTTTTTAAACAGTAAATTGCCCAAGCCGGTTAATTTTCTTTAGCTTTGATTAAAATTTCGTTAGTTTCTTCAACATGCATTAAAATGTTTCTGTGCCTATGATCCAGCTCTTATGAGCAAGGGCCTCCCCGATGGCGTCGTGGCAGCGTCGTCGCCTTGTAATCAAAGGGTTCCGGGTTCGATACCCGGTGGAGGCACGGTGCTTGGGATCCTACTTTAAACTGTAGGCCCAGTCCCGATTAGTCTTACTGTGCACAGGTGAACTTAAAACACGAACTCAATCAACAGTTTTAGGAGCAATTCTAGACTACCGTATGTCCTGAAGGCCAACTTTCCAAAATTCAAGGATACAAGCAGATGTTTTATCTATTTCAGCCTTACGTATTACCACCTCTCACCACACACATACAAACACACACAACAGGAGCGTATATTATAGGCTAGCTAGGCATCTGGGAAGCCGGAAGTCTCAAGAATGAAATACAGGAGAAAAATCGATCAGAAATTGTAAATAATAGTATTCATATCAGTCAGATGATGATGCTGATTCTGGAGTTGGCAACCTGATTTCCTATGAGTTGGCAACCTGATTTCCTATGAGTTGGTAACCTGATTTTCTGTGAGTTGGTAACCTGATGTACTATGACTTGGCAACCTGATTCCTTTTGAGTTGGCAAGCTGATTTCCTATGAGTTGGAAACCTGACTTCCTATGAGTTGGTAACCTGATTTTCTGTGAGTTGGTAACCTGATGTACTATGACTTGGCAACCTGATTCCTTTTGAGTTGGCAAGCTGATTTCCTATGAGTTGGCAACCTGATTTCCTATGAGTTGGTAACCTGATTTTCTATGAGTTGGTAACCTGGTGTACTATGACTTGGCAACCTGATTTCACATGAGTTGGAAACGTGACTTCCTATGAGTTGGCAACCTGATTTCTTGAGAGTTGGTAAATTTATTTCTATTCATAGCGTAGGACCACGTGTCATAATGAGATAGCCCAGATATTGGACTCAGTATACGCTACTGACACACAAATATATTAGCAATATAAAGGTCTGTGCTACTCCAACTTATCCAAAAATTCTAATTCAATTAAATTAAATGGTATATATTTAAAATATTTCATTTAAGCTGCGGAGTTTACATTTGCCATTTCACATGCTCACACTCGAAATACATATCCACATAAATACACAAGTCACAAACGTTGCGGGTTTATTAATCTACGAAAAATTGTTAACTGTGTAAGACTGTCAAACGCAAATATACAGTACCTATCAACTTCAAGATATCTTGCATTGATCTTCCACCTGTCACATAGATTGTCTTGCAAAGGACCCTAACAAAGCAAACGAACTGAGAGAATTACGTGCTGAGGGAATTACGGGCTTGTGTTTTATTGTCCACTCTTCATTTCCTTCCTCAATGAAAAAAATAAACTGTGAAAAACTTGCCTCAGAGTATTAATAAATATGTATAAATTCAATGGGGTTTGAATTAATAAAAGTTGCAATATTTCACGTCTACGAAGGAAAAATCACGTAGAATTCACGCATAATTCCCGGTGAGTAGTCATCCCCGATAATCCCCGATAATCATTTTCGGTAATTCTGTTAACCACCTTTCGTCTCAAAAACGGAGTCCAAAGTGAGGGTCATGACCCCCAAAACGTCCCTTGGGTACGCCTATGGTATCTGTTGTCAGGACTTTCACGGCCAGAGAGGCCTCAACTGAACTACTGCCAGCTACCACTTCGGCGTTTATGACTCCTTGATGTACCTGGGGAGCGGAAGAGGGGGTCAGTTAATGAGAGCCTACACCTTATTAAAGAACTTCAAGAACCTCATATCCTCTCCCTATGAAATTTCTAGCCACTTCATTATCCTTAGGTGTTCATCTCAGACTTCCAGGTTCCTTTACATTACAGCGTTGAAATCGGTGCGCTCTTTGACCGCGAAGATCATTCAAACATAACAGTACCTCATGACCTGTGAGGTTTAACGTTACTTTTACGAGAAATATAACATTGGGACTCGATAATCATCTCATGTGTTAAGAGATAAATTAATTCTAGAAAATATTCCTCCACAAACTGCTGCATTTTTCAGAAAAAAAAATCATTTTTCTTGAAACAAAAATTACATTCTCCAATCTCTGCGAGTGCACAGATATCGCGATATGTGGAAATTTTCGAAAATTTTCAAAATCATAATGTTATCAATAATAATAATAATCCTCGTTTCGACAGCCCTGAAAGGGCCTTCGCCTATCTTCCGACTGCCAGTTTCCCTCCCACAATCCTACCTAGACGTGGGGAGATCTTCAACCAGTAATGGAGTGACGTGGAGTCAGCACGTCGAACCCTCAGCCGTTGTACATTTCCCAAACTGGGTTAGGCTACTCACTCGTAGCTTCCCAATTTCCTCATGATGGTGGGTTGTCACCGGTTCTATACACAGGCCGAATAACCAGAGTCTGAACCAAGGCGGACTCCAACCCATGCCGTCCCGCAGTCGGAGTCCAATTAACCAATTTTTAGTCTTGAAGGTTTAAAGTGTGTTCTGTTTACTACTGAGAAGGGGTGAGAGGTATTTAGAAGCGGCGTGTGTCCCAGACTAAGGACCTAAAAATCAGAATTGTCCCAGGTCCTCAAAATCTTATTTGTCGTTCTGCAAATATACGTGCCTGTTCTTCCTCTATTGTACGAAAGTCTATCACAAAAGTCATTACCTGCAAAGCCAGGAGTTGAGTGTTTAAGTAACTCTATCTCCTACTCGTTCTATCGCCCTCCACTACGTCTCAGGTTGCCAAATCCTAAGAATTCAGGTTGCCAACTCCTAAGAATTCCGGTTGTCAACTCCCAAGAATTCAGGTTGCCAACTCCCAAGAATTCAGGTTGCCAACTCCCAAGAATTCAGGTTGCCAACTCCTGAAAACTCAGGTTGCCAACTCCTGAGAACTCAGGTTGCCAACTCCTAAGAATTCAGGTTGCCAACTCCCAAGAATTCAGGTTGCCAACTCCTAAGAATTCAGGTTGCCAACTCCCAAGAATTCAGGTTGCCAACTCCCAAGAATTCAGGTTGCCAACTCCTAAGAATTCAGGTTGCCAAATCCAGAATCGCCATTATTTTTAGTAATTTACTTTCTAGGCTTCAGGCTTCGCAGATAGCCTAGGTAACCTCAAATATACGCTCCTGGTATAAATTGTATTATGCACGTTCTAAGGCGAACGGACCGTGGTGCTGTCACATCATCTCCAAAATAACCGTGATCGATAGAATGTATGGGGCTTTACCCCCACATCTCCCTACATATGACTCATGGCATGGTGAAAATTCCCTGGGAAACTTTACCTTACCTACCTTAACGTATTTCTGGGTTGGTCATGAACGATTCAGTCAAAAATTGCATCATTAACATGTGGAAGAAATGCTTGATGTGATTGGTCGCTATTTTCGGGACGGCAAAGATCTGGCGCGGAGGCCGCCTGTATGGCAGTGACACTCTGCTGCCACGTTTACCTACGAAGGAGCTCGCGGTCAAAGAAACAATTAGGCCTATTGCTTGGGCAAGAAGCGGCAACAATAAAATCCATCCCCTCGCAAGCAGCCAGTAGGAAAACAGGCTTTTGTCAAAATAACCGCTCTGCGCTGTGAATGAACACCGGTTGGTACAGTGGGATCCATGAGTATTACCGTGCAAATTGTCCATGACTATTTTCATTAATTTTTCACTTACGTCCTATGTGTTTTTAAGCGACGGATTTTTATGGATGCTTTTGTAGAAGTTGTCAACAGCTTGTTTTGAGTTTTCTTTTAATTCTTGAAGCTCTTATTGGGTCAAATAAAGTGCACGAACATGGTGATGTACAATTTGCACGGTAAAACTCATGGATCCCACTGTACGACGGCCGGGAAGTAAGTGGAGCAGTGGCGTATACTGAGTCCAATATCTGGGCTATCTCACTATGTGTCACGTGGTCCTAGGCTATGAATAGAAATAAATTTACAAACTCCTAAGAAATCAGGTTGCCAACTCATAAGAAATTAGGTTGCCAACTCATAAGAAATCAGGTTACCAAATCAGGTTGCCAACTCATAGGAAATCAGTTTGCCAACTCCAGAATCAGCATCATCACCTCACTGATACGAACAATATTTATTTACAATTTGTGATAGATTTTTCTCCTGTATTTAATTCTCTAGACTTCAGGCTTCGCAGATATCCTAGCTAAACTAGAATATACGCTCTTGAAGTGGAGGTGTACCAAACAAACCTTTTAGTAGGCAGTCGGACAAGGTTTTAGTTGAACATTCTCGCGCAGGCCGGAAACAACGAGACTTCAGTTTCAAAAAGATTATTACAAAGTATAACATTGCATTCGTTCCCGTCCAAACGAAATTCTTCCCCCACAGACATGTATGTTTCGGAAACATTGTACATCCTGCATGCAGCTAAACAGGATATTACAACTGTGAAATAAGAAAAAATAACAAAAAAAAAAAAAAACATCTCTTGCGCCATCTCTTTCTCCGGAAAGAAACCCAGGCAACTTCTCGTTCTAATAAGTAAACACATTAAGCTGTTTTTGCACTAAGTCTTTCGTTTATGCAACTAAGCGTACAAAGCCAAAGAAGAAACATTTTTTTGTAAACACACGTGGAAATTTTCTGTACATGCACTTCTTTCAAAATACAGACGTAACATTTTCAAGACATTCATGTTTTAAAAATAAAATATAAAAATTGCCCATTAAAATTAATGGCCAACTTCTGCGAAGAAGGCAAGAACATGAAGCTGAATCGAAGGAAAAAGCTAAGGAAGGTTCCTAATTGCCTGCATTGTTTGGAAATTTATTAATGGAATTCCTGAAATTTATACGTCCGACGTCGAGTTGATCTCAAGGTACGTGGTATATTCTTGCTCGAAATAACTAGAAATTCTGCTGAAACTTCTTAATTCACAAAGTGGTTTGCAATTCCGCCTGGAGATTTTTTTTCTTGCCACTGCCCCCTCCCCCACCTCTTTCTTTCTCTCTATCTAGAAATACATATTGAATTATATTATTAATAGCTCACCTGTTCCTTGAGGAGATTAAATTGTGCAAAATAACTAGGGGCCGGATTCTCAGGTTTTAACCTATTTTATTCCTTACTTGGTGACGTCACTATTCTAACATATATTTTCGTTTTAACCATTTCATAATGAAATACTTGAATCCTATACATCCTAAAAACGGCTAAAAGGAGTTAAGATCCTAAAAAATGCTAAATTGAACTATTCAGCTAAATAAATGTAAAAAAGTTAAAAAATGCTGAAACCTTGTATTGTTGCATGAGAGTGAACATATTGTTAAGCGTACGGCAATATGAAAACGAATTCTCCCCCCCCCCCCGTCTCTCTCTCTCTCTCTCTCTCTCTCTCTCTCTCTCTCTCTCTCTCTCTCATACACACACACACACAGAGAAGGGGGAATGGAAATGAGAGAAAGAAAAGGGAAGCAAAGTTGGCATTACAAAAGAAATAACAATGACACGTTTTAAATTTTCATTATTTTCTGTATTTTCTAAAAACTGTGTTTTCTGTATGCTTTAAGTTTAGTAAACATGTAATATGTGAAGGAAAATGTGTTTGCAGTATTGATGGTCATGTAAATGCAAAGATTTGTGATTGATTTCAATAAAAATACAGGTAGGGGAAAAATCCTAAAAAGGGCTAAATCATCTCTTCAAAAAGCCTAAAATGTTGTTTATAAAATCCTAAAAGTCCGAGCCCTAATAATAAAATGTAATTCACTTCGCGTTATGAAATGCGTATATTTGGTATTCGGATACAAATTGAGATCATTTCAACCATGTTTGTGCTGCAGCACCATAATTTCAGAGATGGCCAAGTCCGGATATCGGATAATTTTCTAACCGGATTTCAAATATGCAGATATCGGATATCCGGATATGCGCTATGGATTATCCGGATATCCGAATATGTGCATTATCCGGATAAAAGTATCTCTTATCCGTTTAACGGGGTTGTTATTCGTCACGTTCGTATTTCACTGACCACTGTACGAATTTTCTACAAATCCATCATTAAATATGTATTATCCAGGTATCCGAGTTATCGTATATTCGGATTATCTGATGCATCCGAAATATCCGAAACGTTGCACTTGTCTCAAATGTTATCCTTTGCTCGTTATCACAATAATTTGTGCAATTACCATACTTCATCATCGATTACTATAGAAAAATCGTACAATGGATTTTGGTTACAAATATGTATTGAGTTCATGTAACAAAAAATACTGTTCTTCAGTGTTATTGAGTAATAAACAATTTACTCCAGATTCGTATAATGGAGAAAGATACGAGAAATAATATATTAGCTACGAAAAGGGTTGACATAACGTAAAATACGTAGCTACGGTCAAGGATATTGTAATGTAACAATTTAACTTCATCAAATGATTCACAGCCACAAATTTTCGTAACCTAACCTAACCCAACTTAACTTAACCTAACCTAACCTTTGTTGTGTAGGTTGCCTAGAGTAGCTATCGTTGTAAATCTTGGTAATTGGCGTGTCTTCCTCTCGAACCCTTTTCTTCGCCTCTTGCATACACTTCTTCACATCTAACTGAGCATAATTCGGGACTCCACAAACGTGATCACTCGACGGGCCACTAACCACTTTATTCTCTTTTGATTTTAAGTTCAAGCGTTTTCCTTGTAGTGGTACGTTTTGTCGCGGAGTAATATCTTGAAGGTAGGTGTTTATCTGAGTGGTACGTTTCGTCGCGAAAACCCAAGCGGTACGTTTTGTCGCTGGTGCGTTCTGTCGGGACACCACAGGACAGAATTCAAATACTTTAATAATAAAAAGGTTCTTTACTATCCAGAACCCATTTACGCTTTCTGATTTTCTCGCCCGGATTGGAATTGATTTACAATTCCTGGATCTTTAGCAACGCTGTCTGGTGAGTGCATGAGTGACTACCATTGAACAAAATATGGTCGAAATAGAACTCCAGAGTATTGCCTGAAAGGTGAATGAGATAAGCGAAGGTCTTCAACAAGATCATTGTCTTCAGGAAAGTACCTGTTTCGCAGACTCTGCAAACAAACGGCAAGTCCAAACCAAAACGCACGCATATATGCACTGGAAGGAAACGCAGGAGGGGAACAAAAAACACCAAAGAAACAAAAGCCGGTGCCAAAACAACCCGCCCGCACCGGTACCCTAGTTCCTGAAGAACCGAGGGCGCGGCAGGTAAGGTCGCGCGGGAGGGGGGAGGGAGGAAAGAAGAGGACTCACAAGACCGTTTCCTTCCAAGGCTCTGCCAGTGTACCGTAGTGAGGCAACGGGCGACGGACGGTGGAGTTTTACAATGGTGAGAACTGTGCTAGTGCTTCTACTCCTAGCGGTTGCTGTTGCATCACAGCCGGGTAAGTGAACTCTCAATTATTTAACTTGCCTTCTGGGACTCGACAAAGGCCGGCTGGTCTGGCAGGCTGACCGGACTCAGAATTGTCCGTTCCTGCAGAACAAAAACAGTTTTTTTTCGACAGAAATTAACACAATTTACAAGTTTCTTCGCGCCGAGGATTCTTTTGTTGTTTCTGAAATAAGTAATGAGTGAATAACGGTTCCTACGTGCATAAAGTTCAGAAAGAATATGATCAAGTTATTGTCTTTCCTATTGTACCAAACGCTTTAAAAATTTTCACGCTTCCTTTGTATAGAAAGGATGTACTGAATACTGGAATCCACAAGTTCCTTGCTGACGTACAGTAGAACGACAACAAAGAAGCTTAGGAAAAAAATGTTGCTGCCCACATTATTGCACACAGAAATTGATACTAACAGTGCAAGTTACAAAGGGCACTTTAATCGGAATTCAAGTCTTACACTAATGTTGCTCTTGTTGGAGAAGAATATAGCCATTGGATTCCGGAAATCATGCATCCTGGAAAAGGGATGTTGCCATAAACTTATACATTACACACATATAGGTATTTCATTTCAATCACAGTAATTTATGTTTATTGGAAGGTGTTGCAGGAACATGATAGCTTCAATCTAGAAAAAAAGTGTTTTTTGAAGGGAACACTATTATGGGGGAACATATGTCTTGTTTGCACCCCCCAGAAAAAAAATTGCCATGCTTCCCCCTCACAATTACATAATTTGTATTCATGTCCAGATATTATTAGAATGATTAAATCAAGAAGACTTAGGTGGGCAGGTCATGTGGCACGAATGGGAGAGGAAAGAAGAGTTTACAGGAATCTTGTTGGGAAAACTGATGGTACGAGACCAGTAGGAAGACCAAGACGAAGATGGAAGGATAATGTTGAGATGGACCTAAAGGAAATTGGTAGGGATGGAAAAGAGTATATAGATCTTGCTCAGGATAGGGACAGATGGAAAGCCTGTGTTGCTGCAGCCATGAACCTTCGGGTTGGAGAAGGCTAGAGAGAGAGAGATGCTTCCCCTCCCTGGAAAAAAATCCTGCGGACGTCCATGAACATAGCACGATTATTTGCACCTGAAATGACGTGTATCTAATTCAATAAACCAAAGGAGGAAGCATCCATCGTTATTGTATGTTCAAAATGCAGGAAAAAATTGCCCCTTGGTGATGATGAGCCAGAAAAATCATATGAAGTGTTTGTTTGATGTCGCAGGTCATAGCTTATAGATCTCATTACTAAAGATAAGGAATGGCTCGGAATTAACGAAAATACTCCGAAATTCCTAGAACGTGCACCCAATTCTGAAAAACCTTGCGTTGTGTATTTTCTCTAGGATCTGGCTGCCAAAAAAGATTATCAATTACAAAAACCTTAGAGTGGATTTTAATGATTTCATAGCAAAAGCAATTTTCTATGAATTATTAAACATAAAGAGTTTGAAATATTTTGCTACCCAAATCGTCTGTGTTATCCCTAAGTTCATATAATGCTTAGCTTTTCATTGACTTATTCCATTCATTTTAACATGTTATCTTGGATTAAAGTTTGTTTCTTAAGTCCACTTTATTCTCAGATAGACTAATTGGGACTGGACCTACAGTTTAAAGTGGGATCCGAACAACTATATACCTCCAACGAGAATCGAACCAGGGACCCGTTGATTACAAGCGATAGATTTACCACTACTTCGTCTTAACTGAACAACACCACAAGTACATACGGCCGTAAGATATCCAGAGATTACGGAGAAGGTTTACGAGACTACTTGACATACATTGACAACATACACTGAGTAGTGTAACCAAGACATTATCACAATTCGCCTACACTTTTTCTTCTTTTTTCCGTAATTTGTCTAATTCTAGTAAACGTTCAGCGTGACAGTAAATTACGCACCGTTTCACGCATTATTCATACGCTCCCAAATATGGATGTCCTGGTTTCAGATTGTTTTGTTTTAATCAACGTGCAACTCCTTTTTAATGGATCTGAAAATTGACCACAATCGGTGCTGCCAACTGCTCAAACAAAATAACTTTCGTTTAATTCCACGAGTCTTAAGGGCAATAGCAACAGCAAGATAAAATAACAGCCACTAGCATGTGAGACAGGACCTTCCCCATTGCGTAGGGTTAACTTCGTCACCTTGAAATGGAGAGGTCCCGGATTCGATACCTGGGTTGAGACACGTTGCACAGTTTTCCGGACCCCACTTCAACTGTAGGTTCAGTCAACAATAACCTATCCTATCTGTACATAAATTGGTCTTGAAACAAAATCAAGCTCCATAAGTCACAAAGACAGACTTGCTTTTCTAATTTGGACTGAATAAACACGTTTCCTAATATATTTGCTATTCATTTAGTTTCCGGTGTAATGGTTTTATGTATTGAATACTGCCACGACCTTATAGAACAGTGCTTTTTCATTTGACTAAAGACATGTTAAGATATAAATATCCTCACTGGCAACAGGCCCGTAGCCAGAATTGATCTCCAGGGGGGGGGGGGGGGGGCTCACTGATTATCAGGGGGGGCTTTGTAAATCAAGTCCATTTTTTAAAAAAGTTTCACAGTGTTAAACGAAGGTAAATTATGTGTGTTGGGGGAGGGGGTCATTAAGTTACACGAAGTTTAGAAATATCACACAAATACTACATTTTTCTATATCTTTTAAAATATCACTTGAAGTGCTAATTGGCTGCTACTGAAATCATCCCTTACTACACACTCCATACTACGTTTGATGATACACATATTTATATTACACAAGAAAAGATGGACAATATGCAATCATAGTGCGTACCGTACATTCCACTCCCCGGCTGAAACAATAAAACTCCCCTTCTTCGTTCCCAAAACTTGGGACTTGTTAACTTTGAAGCAGATGCGGAGGGAATTTGCATAATTACATCAAAGTCACCGATTTCTGTATAAATGGGAGGTTGCAACAGGGGCAACGAAGGTACAGAAGCTCCGCTGTGAAGGAACTTTCTGAGAAGAGAATCTTCTAACTACTCGAATGTAATAGCAGCTGTTCGTGCTCCCTGAATTTATCCTTCACCAAAGTTGTGAGCAAAATAATATCTGCTGTCTACATTTTCACTTTTCACTGCAAACAAATTACACAAAATAGTATTACCTAATGTCAAGGGGGCTGACGGTAGTTCCAGGGGAGGCTCAGTGCCCCCTGGCCCCTGCCTGACTGGCAATATCAGGGCATTAGTTCATAAGCTCTGCTTACAGCATTCTACTTCTTCAACTGTAAGTACTGTGTCGTATATAACAACTCAATATTCACACGATCTGTGTGTGTCGCTAAGGTATATTACTTATATCGCCTAGCCATGACCAATATGTGCTAGAACTGAGGCATTCATTGGTAAAGCACAGCAATGGTGCTGTTACCAACATAAAATGTGAGATTATTTTCTGTCAGTTGACCCTATTGGTCCTCGGATATGCTACTGACATTGATATCATTACTTGTATTGTTCAAATCAAAGCAAAGCCATTGATACACGGCTGTGATTACAAGTAGCTAGTATAAATCTTAAATGTGTATGTATTTCAACGGAAGAATTTAAATATGACCCGTCAGGAACTGAGTCGGAGCCCTTTGGCTACGAAATGAACTTTGAACATTATAATACAAGATATATATATATACTTGGACTTTGAATGTTACAAAATTATGAAAATTTGGGTTTTTCTGCTTCATAGATGTCGTAATCAACCATACATTCTTGGAGTTTGAGCTACAAAAGTGAAAGAATGAAAACCTGCATTTATAAAACTTTATTACGAAGAATTTCAACATGTATGAATACAGTTTATATTGTGATGTGCAGTGGGATCCATGGGTATTATGGATCCCACTGCACATCACAATATAAACTGTATTCATACATGTTGAAATTCTTCGTAATAAAGTTTTATAAATGCAGGTTTTCATTCTTTCACTTTTGTGCAAATTGTCCATCACCATTTCACCCAATAAGGTCTTCAAGAATTAAAAGAAAATTCAAAACAAGCTGTTGACAACTTCTGCACCACAATACATAAAAATCCATCGCTTAAAAATACACAGAATGTAAAAGGAAAATTGTATTCGTATGCAATGTTTCTCCACGGTAGAGTTGTTTTTCTAAACACGCACGTGATGTTTCGTTCATACAGATCTCTCCAACTCCCTTAATTTCTTAGTCTAAAATGTTCAATTGTTCGTTCATCCGGGTTCATCCAGAATTCAGTCGATCAGGACAAACAGCTCCATATGTCGATCTATAGTGTTTATGGACAAGATATTTGGTCTAAGTAATGAACTAGACGTTGATCCTGGTACACCACTATTTTCATTCCTTTTTTATTCTACATCCTGTGTTGTTTTAAGAAATGAAACTATGTTGGTTTGAAGCAGGCATTGTTCTCTGCTTATTGACGTCATTATTTCAATTCATTGTCATCCCATTGTGTAATACAGACCGAATGAAAATGGTGGTGGACAATTTGCCTACTGTTTCTTTCGCCGTTGGGTGTACATCAAGTCTATCGATCTAGTGTTTACTTACAAGGTGTTTGCAGTTTAGAGCCTTTTCGTTATTATTAACTATTCCTCTTGAGGAACTTGTGCATATCCTTGTGAAGCTCGAATGCAAGATGGAGTGAAGTAAAGGGCCACGGAGCCAAATCGGAAGTACAGAGGGTGCTTGCACCCGCTGTTTACATTCCAGTGAGTTTCTCTGAAACGCTTTGCGGTACTTGTGGCGTGCAGGAACTGAAGAACACGCGCATCTGCGGAACTGCTAGACACGCGGCTGAATTGCGATGGATGCACGCAGCACCTGCCGGCGGCCCTCAGAAGACAGACGAGGAAAGTATTAATTAAGACGGCCATGGTCGAACAACAAAAATGCGATTACTTAACGCGTGAACATTTCGAAAACGATTTACAACTAGTCAGAGAAACCGCTAGCCCCGTACCTTCATCAGTTGCCGCAATTGCTCGAGAGAGGTTCAGCGATGTAAAAATCAAAATATTTTAGCGTTTGCATAGAAACAGGTGCGGAAATGAAAACTAAGCTTTTTCCATGGGCGAAATCGGATCCTAAATGCACAATACTAGAGTCGAATTACTTTCGGAAAATCTCCAGCGAACTGCGCGAATCTGTCTAGCGAGCCTAGCGGGCGTGTAGAACGTGAGCAACGGGCTTAGCGATAGGTTCTGGGTTGAGATGACGTCAGCGGCTCGCTTGTTAATTGGCTACTTCGAGAGTTGTGACTCGTTCCGATGCTTCAAATGCATAAGAGCCAAAGATGTTACGGAAATAATCTTCCTCTAACAGCAGTTACAAAATAGCATGGCAGATGCGTATCCATATCTGAAACGTGCAGAAACAGCATCTACACTTTTCTAACGGTTACAACCGCAGGTGGCGACAAATAGAAAGAAATTTTCTTCCCCGCCTACGTATCTAAATAGTCGAGAAATAGGGTGTTGCCGGAAGTAAGGGAAAACATAACATTTTTTTCAATTATTGTGATTCTTATGTGACGACATTTCTAATGTACCTTAATTATTCTGAAGCAATTTAAGAAAATGGTGTATTTGTAGTAATGGTGGTTAGGTGCTAACCTGTATGTTACAATCTAGACTGTAATCTTTACATTACTTGGGTTTTGCATGTTGTGGTTTGTAGTTTCTAAGGACAGGAATTGACTTAATAGAAGCTAAATGAAAAACTGTTTGATTCTGTCCAATTTATAAACGATGCTAATTTCCGGAATGGGGACGAGGCTCGAGTGATTGGAGGACATCGCGACGCCATGAAACGAAGTTTGTTTTGTCGAAAATGTTGTGATATTATTTACACTTCCAGATCAGCAATGATGTTAGATTTCTTAACGCCCATTAAAGGCTTGCTTAATTTGAAGGGTACGGTTTCTGGCAAGCGTTATCTTTCATTTGAGTTAATTTGGCGTTAAACTGCAGGTTCTGTTCCATCTAACCACCACCTTTGCACAGAGCAATACAATAAAGAAGGAATATAAAGGAAGGTAAAATATACAAAGGTCGTGCCAAGCTTAACCATTAGAAAAATGTGTGTGAAATCGAACTCCATTTAGCCCAACGGTGTTCACTTACGCCACTCGTGTAGAAGATATTGTTGAAGTACTATAAAGAACACCGCCAACTGCAATTATAATGTAATGATCCACGTCATACTAGACAAAACCCAATCGTTTCTTTATAACATTTCTGGGGATGTAAGTCTGAAGGTGCCAAATAAGTTGGGTGAAGGATCAGTTCAAAGACTGATGGTGTTGTTTTGATTTAGAGTATTAAGTCTACTTTATGCACAGAAGGTTAATCGGGACTGTAAAGTTTAAAGTGGGATCCGAACCACTATGTGCCTCCACCGGGTATCGAACCCGGGACCCCTTGATTACAAGGTGATGACGTCAGCACTACGCTATCGGGGAGGTCCCATGCGATTATCTTGTGGCTGGGACAATTGTCCTGATGAAACACGCTCCCTGTTGTCAATTTTGCGCCGAACGTGAACTCTCTCCTTCCATTTGTATAATGTTTCTTAACTGTTTGTCTCTTTGGCACTCCCACACCCCTGAAATTTCTGGAAAGTGTTAATGTAATTCGAATGATGAAATTGTAGCGATATTTTACAAAAAAAATATTGTTTTCTGTGACTTACAGGCCGTAGGTTGGAGTAACTATTATTATTATTATTATTATTATTATTATTATTATTATTTTACAATACCATTCCGCGCTTAAAACCATGGATGAGAGGTACCATGAAGGACAGCAGATTAAGTGATCTCTGTCTCTGATTGATATCTGTGCATTGTGAAAAATTACAAAAAGACAAACTATTGTTCATCAACAAAGTGATATACGTATGTTTATTGAAAGGTAGCAAGGCGAATCCAATTTCTATCTAAATAGTAGACTCGAGTCTGAACTTGCCAAAGCATTTTCAAATCAATTCGAATTTCATGATTTGCAAAGTCGTAGTAGTAGTAACTAATAATAATAATAATAATAATAATAATAATAAATGATAATGATGATAATAATAATAGTTTGAATCTAGGACAATTGCGATGGGGGACAATTCCGATGAAGCCAAAATCGCGGACAATTGCGATGATTTTTTACGGTGGTCATTTTACAAGTTAATGGTAGGACAATAGCGACGACCAGGACCTAACCTAACCAAAGGTGCCGCAGAACTTATAATGCTGTAGAAGGTTGGAACAACAAAATAAACTCTGGCTTGGAAGACCGCATCCAAAAATTCATGATGTTTTGGCCTGGCTCAAGAGTCAAGCAGAAGACACCAACATCAAGTACATGCGAATGGAACTTAATCTGTAGAAGGTCAGAAAAGTAAGAAGCGTGACATTAAAATCGAGGAGAGAGGAAACGGGAGACTTCAAAAGGCGCCTGTTGGCTCTAGCCCATGTTCAAAGACTTGATTGAACCAAATTCCCAGCCGAAAATATCAATATTTCACATAATTCTCTTGAAAGAGGTATTGTACGGGGTGTTAGGTCACCCTTCAATTTGATAGAAGATTTAAAATGTCATTGCAATTGTCCACCCGTCCTTTCACTTCTAACTGTGTTCCGTCGCAATTGTCCGCCATAGCAATTGCCCGGCTACCAATAGTTTCTATGACTTTGCCCCCTCTGAGAAAAAATCCTGCGGGATCCTCCCACCCCATTATTCGGATTCATCTTGGTAGTGGTGTGTCTTCTGCGATTATGAATCAAATAAGAAAGTGTTTGTAATCTGACCGTAACATGTGCAGTTGATTGCTTTGTACAATGGGATCCATGAGTATTAGGGTGCAAATTGTCCATCATGGTATTCGTGTACTTTATTTTACCCAATAAGAGCTTCAAGAATTAAAAGAAAACTCGAAACAAGCTGTTGACAACTTCTGCACCAGCATACATAAATATCCATCGCTTAAAAACACATAGGTTGTAAGAGAAAAGTTAATGAAAATAGTCATGGACAATTTACTCAGTAATACTCATGGATCCCACTGTATATAGCGCTTTACCTCCATTTCGTCGAAGTTTCGGGTCAAACCTTCCTACAGTCTCTCTCATTTCCAGATTCTCGGTGATAATTTGAACAACAATCTGCCAATTGTTTCAATGGGCTTACAGATCGTGGGTCATCTTCAATTGGTGGTTCTTCCCTTTTTCCATTTACCAATCAATTCGAAATTCGGGACGAGAATAAGACCAGACCTTTGAGATTTGACGAGACGAGACAGAGAAAAGCCTCTGTAAAATCGAGACAAGACCGAGACTCAGTGTTCATGACACACGGTTTCGTTCGAGAGTATGCTACAATATTTGAATTTTTTTACTGAAACCAAATATATTTTAATACGCTATTTCGTCAGCAATCCCATGTCCATATCTACCATATTATCTATATTTACGTCGCATATTTTGTTACTAGTAATTACAAAGTCAGTTCATTAATGACAATTGTCACTTCTGCTGCATGATTGCATATCTATTCAGGATGAAGTCCCGTTTTACAGGACTTCAAGCGTCAGACACAAAAACGTCATTAAGAAAAACTGTTTCCCCCAATGACCTCTATACGCTGTGGGAGTCTGTGTGGTGACGCGCCGTGTGTGTTATGTTGTTTATACGAGACTCGCCTTTTGAGATGAGAACGAGACGAGATCGACGTATATATTGTATAAGTTTATGTTACATAAAGATCCGGAATCTATGGCACAAAAATTACGAGGGTTGACACTATATTCATAGGTAAGGTTATAAGCAGGGAACAGATTTACATGCAAATACATACTATGTTCATATTATGCTAAAATCAATGTTATTTTGTACTATCTTTGGGAATTATTGCATGTAAGCATGATAAAATGTTGTTCCCTGACATTCGCTACGAGACTCGGCGGCAAGCTGCCCGGCATCAGCGCTTGTCTTTCCCGGTGAACAGGTCTGCGACAGACGCTTATATTAAACCGCGTAAAACGTTTAGAGTAACAGGGTCAGTTCTGAATAAAAGTGGAAAGAAAAATGGGGAAATAAAGTATACAAAGACAATCCGCACACCATCCGTGAGTTAAAAGAGAGTATTGTACGAAAAATTGGGAGAATTGCAGTAGACGAACTTGCACGTGTAAATGCCAATTTCCTTCGGAGATGCCAGGAATGTGTTTCAGCAGAGGGACATCATTTTCAACACCTTCTGTAGTCAAGGTTAGTACACAATATGAAAACTGTAATTTTAATAGCCGACTCTAGCGACTGTCGCGGACCCGTTCACCGGGAAAGACAAGCGCTGATGCCGGGCCGCTTGCCGTCGAGTCTCGTAGCTGTCAGGAAATGCTCTGTATGTTCCATATTTTACATGTATTATTAGCCTTTAGAGCATATTTTAGTTATTTTCACATATAATTTCCATATTTTTTCTTAACGGAAATTGTCATTTTCACAATTGTAAGTCTATATTTAAATCCATAATTTGATTAAATTACTAAATATATGTTAACATTTCTAACACTTATTCGGGGACATAAATCCGTTCTCTGGTTAAAGTTTTGAGATGCAATTTTTAAACGTTTGAAGTGGAAACGCTAGAAAGACACGTAGAATAGAAGGAAAATCAGTACATTAGATAAGTGAAAAGAAAAGGTACGTCTAAAACGGTAAAGTAAGCCAGACGACATAACTTACTTTCTACAAAGGACCCGAAGCAGACGAAACCTTTTTACATCAATGCTCACCGGTCTTCCCGTTACACACTATTGGCATCAGTGAAAGGATGCAAAAAAAGAATAGGGGGAACGGCAAACACACCTCTAAAATAGCGTGCGAAATTTCAGACATAGTGTGTTTATGGTCACCTGTAAGGAAATCCCAATGCGAGTGACTCACTTGTTTGTGTGATGCTAGAACTCAGGAAGGAAGAGAAGCAACGCGACAAAAAAAAAAAGTTGATGGTAGACATTGCGTGCAAGGCCTTATGCACCCCCGTCACGCGTAACGCTTAACGGAAAGGCAACTTGTCTTGCCTTAAATGCAGCGATCACCCACAAGATTTCCGCCTGCGCGCTCAACAGAACAAGTCTCATCTCCTCGCATCTGTACGGCTTCAGCAGGGAAAGTGTTTGAAACAGATCCTGCATCTTCACTCCTTTGAAATAAATATGAAGTGAATGAAAACTAAAAACTATACTTAAGACGAAGAGTATGGTATGCATTTATTTCAATATCGTCGGAATGGACATTGCTACTGTAAAAAGCAAAACATACGATAAGAGAGTGTGAATTTCTCTCCATGTTGCAAATGGAAGCGTTTTGTCAGTTGATTATTAAGCTAGATATGATCTGTAAAAAATATGATGAATAATTATTTATAGATTCCAATGTATTCCTTATGAACAACAACTTCAACTTGAAGTTACGGCTAATCTTCGAAGTTTCGACCTTTCCTAACATAAGCTTAATCTTGAACCTGTTCTGCGGAGCTTTAGTAATTCGCAGGCCTATACTTGTAGTAATATGGATTTTACAGATGACCTGGGCGGGCAAGTTCCAATCAAGGCTCCTACCTGAAAAGTACTTGGAAACGTGAAAAGGAAAAGAAAACTTTGTTCCGATGTTCGATTGGTGAAAGCATGGATTCGTGAGTGCAGTCATAAATTCCAAAGGATCTTTTGCACAATAAACGGCAGAGATATTGAGATCAGCGTAGAGATAAGTAAGTTAACTCTTATCACTTAATATCTTCTTGCAGCTGAAAGGATCGCCTGTATATTACCATGCCTTTCCCCTGAATTGAGGCATTCCTGTGCAGAAGAGGGTATTTTGCGAAAGCCTTGATAGTGATCGAAAGTTTGGTCTGAAGGAGAATGTTTCCATAAAGAAAGAAAAAGAAAGGAAGTAGTTGTGAAAGAAAAAACCACAACATCGGAGATAAACTGCATTTATGTTAGAAAAATTACATCAAGATCACTTAGTTGATCTTAAGTAGTCTCCAAGCAAAATGGCTAATGTGTATATTTAGTTAGGATGCACAAAATGGAATAATAAATTAACTTTTGACGCCTTGGAAGTAAATCCTATGGACAGTCCCTTTCGGAAGCTAAATACATAAGTGAAAGAAGGACGTTGAGGACTTATCCAGTAGATATACAGACAAGTAGAAGGCTTGCTCACTGCAGTTATATTAATATGTGTACAATATTGAATTCATTATGTATTTTAGTTGAGTTCTACATATTTCTAGACAAGGCAAAGAAGTGGCACGAACCATTCACAAGTCAATAATTTACAATCAGTTTCATCTATTTAATTTCATTGCCATTTCCCTACAGAGCAAAACTCACACAACATGCCAAAATTTTAACAACTGCAGCTGTTTTTCACATATCTCAAATTTTCTAACCTTTATCGTGTTTTAACCGCGAATTTTGATTTCGTTTACACCTCTTCAACCTGGTGTTATCAAGAGAGCGTAACAGAGGTTCGGAATGTCTTGCGGATTGCGTGGATGTGCATTACACCGTGTACAAAGAATTTGTTCAGGGGGTTTGGTTTAATAACACTGATGAACAAATTCAAACTTTTTTTTGCTCCTTTGAACGAAAATAGGTGCTTATTTATAATTCGACCCCGCTGAATCCAAATCTGAAAGTAGAAATGCTGTATCACGTATCGTTTTCCCTGGATTTTCATTTTTTGTTTTTAATAAAAATGTAATTCCCTTTGTAATAATACATCGAAATTTGAAATTATTTTTGTTTGTTTGCTCATGAAATAAGATTTAAATATTGAAGTGAATAACTATGAAATATAAAAAAAATTAAAAAATATATATAGGACCGATTTTGACTGTTCAATGAACAAATTTCATGCAAAAAAAAAGAAAAAAAAACACATTTTTACTCGCATTTTCAAAATTTCTTTCTTGAACTCTGCCGTTTGTAACTCCCAGCAGAAACATCTTCCTTGAGGTTCCAACTATAGTCTGCTAACATGTTCTGTACCGATTTTCTTGCATAGCGTTTCCCCATGACAGAAATATCCTGGTGAAATCTCTCGCCGCATTCGTCAATAACCGCACCCAAGTTAAGGGGGAAAAAGTCCAAATGCGAATGTAAAAAGTTGAATTTTCAAGGACATATTGCACCCCGTCTGCTGATAACACTTCAACAAGTTCTTAACAATTCCTTGTAGTTGTCAGCTTTCACATTTCCAAGAAAATTACAGCATACTTGTCTGAAAGCTAACCATGCGCATTTCTCTTTTTCTGTTAGCAATTCCACAAAGTGGTCATCATGAATGATCTCACGGATTTGCGGCCCAATAAATATGCCTTCTTTTAACTTACTATCACTGAGTTTAGGAAATGTTTTTCTCAAGTACCCAAAACCCTCACAGTGTTTATCCAAAGCCTTAACAAAAATTTTCATCAGCCATAACTTTATATGCAACGGTGGTACCAAATCTTGTCTTTCTTAAGTAGAGGGTGATTCTTAACACTCTTCTCTCCAGGAATTAAGTTTTTCGTATGGGCCAATCCACAATGTTGTAATGTTTATCTTTTGCCAGGCTGTCCCATTCACAAAGAAAGCAACAAAATTTTGTGAACCCAGATTGCATGCCTAACAGTATACCAATCGTTTTGAGGTCTCCGCATATCTGCCAACCATATTTTTCATAATTTATCACTTTTAATATTGTATCCATACTTTCATATGTTTCCTTCATGGTGGAAGAACAGGCAAGGGGTACTGATGGGTATATATTCCCATTATGCAACAATACTACTTTTAAACTATTCTTAGATGAATCTAAATATAGTCTCCACTCGTTTGGGTTGTGACTCCTTCCAAATTCTTGCGGAAGGCCTTCTACATCATTGCAGTAAGTTAACTCATTACTAACAGAAAAAAAATGTGTCCGTGATTGTTGGCGTTTCCGATTTGACACCTTAACACCATCTTGTAATAAATTCCACCCTCTGAGACAAGAACCTAATAATTCTGCTTGAACTTTAGAAAGGTTGAGGTCTCTGACTAGATCATTTAGTTCGGATTGGGAAATAAAGTGAGGTATATTTGGATCAGGAAAATTTGGATCGGTGTTTCAATAGAGGGTCCAGGATCGTCATCTGGAGAAGCACTGCTTGGTTCTGTTTCATCCACTGTCCATTCTTTAGGAGGCTTAGGAATTGGTATAAAATCATGACTCATAGGTTTCCTTGCTGAAGGAACATCAGGATAAAATATAGAATGATTTGATTTAGAACTATATCCCACTATGTTTGTTAAACAGAAGTAACAATCTGTAGTATGATATTTCTGTTCTGTCCATATTACAGGGTTTCCGAAGGGCATTGATTTGTGAGTGCCATTAAGCCAACCACGTAAAGTTCTCGAACAATTACAACAAATTTTACCTGGTGCCCAGCTTTTTCCCTCGTCTACTTTACTTCCAAAATACAACTCATATGCTTTTTTCACTATAGGAATGATAGTATTTCTCTGTGACTTCGGAGTAAATTCCCCGCAAACATAACAAAACAAGTTCGGGTTATTCACACATTTGCGTGACATGGCGAACTCATTAATTGACTTATAATATATTTCTTTAAAAAAACAATTGTGAAGGCTCTTATCGTTTTGTTAAAATACAACTTACACTTCACTATACAATATTACATTCACAATTTCACGAACATACACAAACATAAAATACGGCTACTCGCGAAGTTATCGGAAAGGAAGATAAGACTCGACTAACCCACAAAAGAACAAATTTTAACAGAGAAACAGGAAATTTCTCTACTGCCACATGTTTCCTCCACTATATATTAAGTGCCAGTCATAAACACAAGGTCGCTGAAAAGTTCTTATCCATTTGCTAGGAAACAAACGTTAAGCTGGAAGCGGAGCTGGGTGCGGAGACCTGAAACCATAAAATTATAAAATTTGGATGTTCTGCAAAAAACTTAGGTGATACAGGAAAACGGATGCGATATTCGTTATCAGCACATCTGAATACATAAAGATCACTTAGTTTTATTTAAAGGAGTATTTCATTGTTTATCAGTGTAATTAACGTAGGTAATTTTCACTATTGTGTTAAGCCCGACGACTTGTAGAATGGAAGAAAAGATAAAAGCGTAGGAAGTGCCCTAGTCTTTGTTAAAAGGTTCCGCAGGAGCGATTCATTAGTAAGAGAAATGTATCTACGTAAGTTTCATGCAACCCATAGTTCGAAACGCTCCTCAAACACATCTCTAGGATCTGCAAACTGTAAACAAGGGTGAAAAGCAAACGGGTGTGATTCTCACGTACGTAATTGATTCTAACAGCACTATCCATAGCTAAGAATAGTTCACGGAACAATCGAAACCGAAAAAGGGTTTGGAAAACAGGAACACAAAAAGACCAAACGGCAGAATGCTCAGCACCACTAGAACGACTCCAAAAATTGTGTGAATCAAAGCAAGCCTAAAATTCAAACGGCTTCTGACTTAGCTTAGTGGACCTAGGCCTCTAACTGGCCCAGTGTTCGATAAGTGCGGGGATTGACAATAGTGCCGTAATAATCTTCGATGATGGCCACAGCTAAGCATTAGAGAGACGCTGCTTTACGCCCTCATGTCTGAAGTTCAGATCGTTGTCTTACAACACCGTTCCATGCTGTTTACTGCGAAGATAAAAATCTCTGGAATTAGGCCGACACTGAATCCAAAGCAGACTTCCGGAGATATATGGATAACTTACAATACCTGCGTAGCCCTACTGAAAGACGGGATGTATTCAGAACCTCTACACATCAACAAGGAGTAATACTGGGAACTTGAAAGGGTCATGTTCTTCAATGGATTTCAGAATGTTGTGAAAACCATACCAACACTTAGCCACAGTTCTCACCTGAACTTTCCTGTGGGAAAGTAAATTTTCCGCAGACCACCGCTGCCATTTCAACATGGGGGTCCTTACAAGAACTGGCAACATCGGTCGCTGCCACATACCTCGTCAAGATTGTGATTTCTTTAAAGCTTTTCCGGAAGTATATAATGATGAATAAAATCTCAAATTTAATTTAAAACTATACTTATTAGTTACAGATAATTAATATTTAAACATCATAAGATTGCCTGGCATCATGGTGTAGTGGCGGTATGCAGAAAATCTCTGCCTATGAGACTGCCACAATTAGCTACATTCTGTAGAAGTAGAGTTCAGGGTGATTCTCTGCAAATACCAAGGCAGAAAGACAGAAGAACATCCTTTGACGAATGAAAAAAAATATTCAAAATACATTATTTGTTGTATAATTAATCAATATTGCGAGACTTTTCAAAAGTCGAAGGATAATTCATATTATTCAGGTTATGGACAATATGTAGTAGGAAAAAGCACCTCCCAACTTTTGAAATCTTCAAAATTAACATTTGCTCTCGTCAAAAACGAAATGTGGATGTCTGTAATACAAGGAAAGCTAGCATATAGAGGGCATATTCAACCATAAACATATGTTGAATTTGAATTTTTGTTTTCAGTCCACTTTATGCACAGATAGGCTAATCGGGACTGAACCTACAGTTTAAAGTAGGATGCGTGCACTGTGCAATGTGCCTCCACCGGGTATCGAACCCATAAGCATAGATATACATAAAAACCTACCACTGCAATTATTCGCTTTGTTGAATGTAGTATGAGGTTGAAGTTCGTCCCTGAAAAAAGCACATAAAAACTTCGGAATTGTTTTAATTGCAAACTTTAGCTACAATCTTCGTTATCCGTCATCCTTGAATTTTACTGTGTTTATATCAATTTCATATTTCATGTAAATTATAATGCATTTAAGTATCTCTTTATATTCTGTATTGTCCTTGATGGTTCAGATCTGAAACATTGAGTGTAAAGATATTATTTGTACATTGTAATATTTGAAATTTTGTGTTCGTGTAGGCAATTCTTGTACGACGGCAGGGAAGTAAGTGGAGCAGTGGCGTATATTGAGTCCAATATCTGGGCTATCTCACTATGTCACGTGGTCCTAGGCTATGAATAGAAATAAATTTACAAACTCCTAAGAAATCAGGTTGCCAACACATAAGAAATCAGGTTGCCAACACATAAGAAATCAGGTTGCCAACTCATAAGAAATCAGGTTGCCAACTCATAAGAAATCAGGTTGCCAACTCATAAGAAATCAGGTTGCCAAATCATAGGAAATCAGGTTGCCAACTCATAGGAAATCAGTTTGCCAACTACAGAATCAGCATCATCACCTCACTGATACGAACAATATTTATTTACAATTTGTGATAGATTTTTCCCCTGTATTTTATTGTCTAGACTTCAGGCTTCACAGATATCCTAGCTAACCTAGAATATACGCTCCTGAAGTGGAGGTGTACCAAACAACCCTTCTAGTAGGCAGTCGGACAAGGGTTTAGTTCAACATTCTCGCGCAGGCCGGATAGTTACGTCTGACATTTTATGTTACTCATTCAATCATACTTGTATGTTTTTGTTTGTAGTAACTATAATTTCTTTTGTGTACATTTACAATGTGCTTTAACGTTGACTACTTCATGTTTATCAGAAAATATGGAACACTATAATTTGGTATTCGCCAGTTGTGTTCAAATAAATAAATAAAGAAATAAATAAATGTTAAAAAATGAAAGAGACACGCACATGCTATTTCGGATACTTCAACAATATTATTAGCCGGTCGCCGTGGCGGAGTGGTTAGCACATCGCGCTACGACGCCAGGGGTCCCGGGTTCGAATCCCGGCGTGGGCATGGATGTTTGTGAGTGTCCATTCATCAATTACATCATATGATCACTCATCCCCATCTTTGCAAATTAGCCAAAAGTGGCACAAAAAGGGAATCAACCAATCAAAACAATCTTATTAATCACGCAGTGCAGTTATAAAAATAGCGCACCCGGGATTTGATTTTGAGAGGTACTGAACTTTGAGCAATAAAATAAAAACGATAAGATTTTGGAGTACAAATTGATCGTTGAATTATCAAGGTTTCTTTTTTCTTTTGGCGGAGTGGGGGATAGGGGTTCTGCTGGTAACTTCACCGGTTCCAAAGAAATTGGTTAAAGGATGTCGATATGAGTTTTGTGATGGCGCAGAACTATTATTGTTGTAAGAAAGAAAAGAAAGTAAAGAAGTAACTTAGATGTAATTTTCGTACTTTTCAATGTACGAATATTTATACAAATTCCCAAATAACCTCCCTTTGAGCAACTGTGGGGTTCATCCAGTATATACAGTGGGTACCTGGGGGGCACCTCTAAGGGGGTAAAGGGGACCGGAGCGTGGTGCTGAACACATCACATCCGTGGAGGGGACAGTTTTACATATACCATTAAGTAGGGGAAGGGTGCATACCAACCAGCCTTTTCTTAGGCACGTCCCAGAGTTGAAATACTTTAATAAATTTACACAATTGGAGGTGAAACCCATAGATTGAGTTGCCACAAAAGAGCTTCCTCATGTGAAACATTTCTTTCGCTTGACCCACCACCAAAATATAATTGATGTGGAAGCAAAGGTTTGCGTGTGTATTTTGTCGACTGTGGAAGAAACGTATTCAACATTGCACCCAAGACTGCTCATGTCAAACTCGGGATTTCTGGAGCCAATGAACCCTCGTGCCCATTACCTTCTAACTGACCAGTGCCTTTGTCTTCGCCGCTGGGATTTCGGTTCTTCGCTCTTAACAACGAAGCAAAGATCTAATCTCAATGATCCTGCCAGCCAGGGGTGCCCACAAGGAGGGAGGGGGGGGGGGAATCATGACGCGCCTGCGTCATGGGAATATTTTGGGGGACATTTTATAGTTTAGCTACCAATTCTATGTATATTCACACAAAAATGGGGGGGATCGTTTCGTTTGATGACTTGTTATTCACAGTTATTCTACCTACCTGTGGGTGATCGTGGCGATGGGGATAAAGTGAAACACCACATCTTATGCCGTTAGAATCTGTTTAGAACGGGGGGTGGGGGAAGGATGTGCTGTTTGCATTAATACAAGGTTAGTCAAGCAGACAAACTGTTAAGAATAAGATTCGGTACATGAGTTTTAGTGTTGGATGATTTCAGGAAAGATTTGTTTGAATTGCATGTGTTCCTGTGCTACGACTGACTGGATAATTGCAAAATACTGTTAGTTTTCGTTGTCTAAAATTTACGTATTTCGAAAATTTAATTTTCAAAAAATGAAATCAAATTATATCGATTCAAATAAAAATCAATTACTGCGTGTTATCACAATTATATTTGTGTGTGGGGGGGGGGGGTCATGATAAACAATTCTTTTGGATGGGATTTTGATGAACGACTTTGGGGGGGGGGATGCGTCCGCGGACTTGGGGGGAATGGGCACTCCTGCGCCAGCCGTAATTTAAACCATGTATTATTCTGTAGAACTCACGATCAGGTAAATTTTATCATCTAGTATATTAAATTCCCGTCAAAAAACTATTTTATGCTTACTGAAATCTACAAATTATAACTTAATTCCGAGTTTCTTCCTCGTCAGAAACCTTGAGAAAAATAACTATCTGGCTTCATTTCCACCCCAGGATCACACATAAGAACGGAACACATTTATAAGAGTTTGGATGATAGCCGAAGTCCCTTGTGTAACCACGGTGTTTCCGGCGTCCGTGGAGGAGTGGTAAGCACAATGGTCCCTGATTCAAATCCCAGCCTGAGCATAGGTGTTCCTGATGCTCACGATTAGCCAAAAATGGCAGAAAGACGAAGTTTAAATAAACCAAAACAACCTAACTGTCAACCCTTTTCCAAGTACTAGTATACACCCTGGACTGCACTGTTGTAGACTAACGGGACTCTGGCGTCCGGACTTACAGCCAGTAAGATCCTCTGAGAGACTTGCGTTGAGTGCTATCCAGGCGCGTCGCCTGATAATGTTCACATGAGCACGTGAACACTCATGTATATGTCATAAATTACGCATATTAAATGCACACACACATACGTATATTTATTAGAAAAAAATACTATGTTTGATGTACGAGTATATGCACACAATTTACTCTGACACGACTTATTTCACGTCTGATAACTTTTTTAGATAGTTGGTAACACTGACTTACACGGTGTTCCACGAAGGGCGTTGAACACAATTGCTGTGCGTGTTGCATAGAGCTGACAACTAAGAGGGAGTTGGCCACTATACTTCGCACTTCGCTGTGCGAACGCTGATGCAAGCGGCAATACTTCTTACATTCGTCACCAGAGTGCAGCATATACAAGGCATGTCTAGGGGGACTCGAAAAGATCTGTGCTACATAGTTGCAAACTTTAGAGACAATTCGCTAAACCTGGCGGATTTTAATGGGGAGAGGAACAATTTCCCCTAAGTCCTTCTTGCATAACTTAAAAGATAGCGTGATTTGGGGGGGGGGGGGAATTGATGAAAATAAATTGAACTCTTATTCTCACTTTTTCAATTGAATATGAAGTTACAAGGGAGAGGAGTAAATCTGCATTCAGTACAAAAACATTATTGTGAACACTCCCATTCGAACCGCACGCGACGCCACTGGTGCTATCCATGTGTGTTAGTGATTGTCTCTTCGTCCATTATTGTATCATCATTCGTCCTTCTTTACGATTACCAAAAAGTGGCAGAGACGGGAAGTAAAATAAACTATAATCAGTTAAATCAATAATCAAGCACTGTCACCCGCGTGACAGCCAGTCACTGGAGATTTCTTAAAGCGAATGTGTATAAAAAGTCTTATGCATATAACTCCAATAAAATTTGATATGTGGTATACATGAGTCAGGAGATATTTATTATTGTCTTCAGTTGCAATTCGGAATTATTTTCTTCTGTTCCCTATGTAAGACTGTAGGGTTGAAAAATGAGATTCGACTACATGATTTTCTTCCTTAACAAAAGTGTATAAAATTGTTCTACACATAAAGTTATTTCCTTGAATTAACAAAACACGTTTGGCTAGTATTTTTGGCAATCATAAACGAAAAATGGTGGCATTTACTAAATTTGGTAATTTTGACCAAATTATTTAAGTCAACAAATATGCAAAATTACTAAAAGAAATTAGTTCTGGTGAAACTTCATTTGGTTGTCCCCTGTTTAAGCAAACATTTAGTTACCAGAAACATTTTTTTTGTTGTTATTCGAAACAAGCTTTTCTCTGGTTTGGGGATTATTTTATCATTATTTTAGTTAATGAACATCAAACGCAACTTGTTGTAAAGTTTATAAACGTCTTCGAAATATCCTGGAAGATTTGCTTTCGAAGCTTTGAAGATGTGATAAGACACGAGAGGTCCCGAGTTCGATTCCCGGCCTGGACATTCCTTGCGAGTGTTGGTTCCTTCATCAATTGAATCGTATCATCACTCATTCTCACTTCACGAGTAGCCAGAAGAGGAAGAAAAACGAAACAAAATAAATGAAATCAATCCATCAAAAAAAATTATTCCAAGGAAGGCCACACACCAGTGCAGAGAAACAAACAAAATATTTAGAGAAATGGGACGAGATCACTCAGTTTTTAATTATTCAGATCTCTAATATGGTTCTGTGTCTATCATTTTATGAATCTTGAGAAATAAAGATAACGTAGCTAACCTATGATGAATTCAAGATGATTCCTCATTACTCCGTAGACAGAAGTAAAAGGAGAAACGATTGCATCAGGGTGCTGCTCTATATTACAACAAGCAACAAGTGTTGAACTGGCGTCTGTCAGTATGGTTTGCGGTTGTGTTTCTTCTTGCAACATCTTTTGAGGAATTGGATGTGGTGGAGAGGCGAGAGAAAATTTCTCGTGAAAACGTCCAGATCTATGTATGTGGAGATCCGAAGCCCTTGTACCGAATTTATGTTATAACTTTCAGGCCAAGTTATATCAGATTATTAACTGTACTTGTTTTTGTATTTTTAAATTCCAAATGCTTTTTCTTTTTCAAAGCAACTTTCCCCTAAATGGAGTGCTATTTGCAGATGGCGCCCCCGGAATTGCATACCTGCCAACTCTCATCCCTAAATCCGGACCCGCTTGCAAATGAGAAACCCTTCCTTCATCTCGTCTCCATATACTCCGTAATCTCACCACTTGCAGTGATTAACAGTACCCACACACACCAACACCCCTTAAAAACCCCACAAAAGTTTCCTTAACATCCCCCAAAAGTTTTCATAAATATCCAATTTGTAATCTTCTTAATTTACACCTACAACTCACCAGATGGAAAATTTTCGATAAACCCCTGACCACTTGGATGCATATGTTATGTGTAGCCTGTCCATTCTTGGGCCACGCAGACACGCGATTGATTCTTGGAAGCTTCTAGTTCGTTATTTCAGGAGGTCGAAGCTCACTCTCCTCCAGTTTCTAGTTGTGCACTATTTTTTCCGCAAGGTAACACCTAAAATTACTGGACCATTAATAAAAATGAAAGGTCCACAGAATTTTCACTCAACTTCCCTTTCCCATTTACAATTTTCGTAGCTAATGGCAACGCCGATGAATGACTGATGAAGGGACACGTACCAAAAAGTGAGTACTACCCTAACCATTGTACTTGACACATTGTGTGTTTACCTGCCCAGGATTGTCTACTTATTGATCATAACAATAAAAATCCAATAAATAATATTATTAACCCACTATTATAATTTTTATATGCCAATATTCCAAGTAAAAATTTCATTTTCCAACCTTTTCAATATTGCTTCTGTAAATAGTATGAAAGTAGGTACGCTTCCGTTATTTGTTGTTTACATGGATTGTCAACCTAGTATAATGGATGATGAAGTGATGATGGAGCAAGCACAGTGAGATGATCAGGACTCTCATAGTGACCTACGCTAACCACTCCGTTACGTAGCCTGGCAGTATGAAAGTCATGTTACATGCCAAGAAAGCTTGGTGAAGTTCAGACCACGGTGCAGCAGTACAAAATTCAGCACCTATCAACGGGAGAGAAGTAAGAATGGTCGCCGTTCCGTTAAGACAACAAAAACGAGGAAGGACACAAAGAAGAAGGGAGAAAAAAAATGAAGAAAGAGCTGCTTGGACTATGTCCAATTTTGAGGAAACAGCTGACTGCCTGACTCCGCAACTTTTATGGATATTCAGTGAGCAAAAGTGTCTATGTTTACCGGTAACATTGGTCGACAGACTTCACTCTTCGCAGCTGCAGGCAATGACCTGACCTTTATCGTACGTAAACCGGAAGGCTTCTAGACTCTTCCTTCTTCCTTTCCTTCTTCTCATTACCGACATCCCCCACTAATCACGCGTGCTTTTTAACAGGCATGACATGAGCACACACACACATATACTCTCTCTCTCTCCACGGCATCGTGACTCTTGTGGACGTGTTTTCCGTTGAACACTCTACGCACTGAGTAAGACAGTTACGTCGCCTGACGTTATGTTCCGCTTCGCTGATGCGGCATTGATACAACAAGTTCAAGGTTGTGTACGCTCGGCAGCTGTGAGATTTCAGCGCCCCCGCCCGCAGTCCTTGAACTTCGTGAATCGTGGAAGCCAACGCTCCACTGAAACGTGCGGAACACAACAATCATGGTCGTCTACAGGATTTTCTCCCCGGGGATGGGCAAGGGTGTTTTCACAAAGTGATGAATTGAATCTGAAATTCTGGAGTCTTTGCGGGGAACATAACTTGACAGTCTATTTTTTTAATAATTCTGTGTACCAAACTCAGTTTGACTCATTCATTTGGTTTATTTTACTGCCTCTTTTGGCTCATCGTGAAGATCAGGGTGAGTGATGATATGATGCCAAGGCCAGGATTCGAACCTGGGACCCCTCGCGTCGTACCGCGCTGTGCTAACCACTCCGCCAAAGAGGACGACGCATCAAACCTCGTGACGAGGTTCTGGATTTCAAGGCAACACTATTAAGCCTTGTTTCCATGCTTAATATAACACTCAAAATGCTGAACAAGGCAGAATTTATTGTAAAATAACACAATATAAGCGTGACGTTTCAACCATAGCAAGGTGAATCTGAATCAAATTAAAATTTTAAAAAATATTGGATTTCAAGAAATATCCTGTGGACATCCATCGGATATCCCTTTGATGTATCCAGAGCATATCCAGGAAGAATGTCTTATTGATATTCTATGGATCATTTCTGGATATGTTCTAGCCATCAGTGTCATGTTGTTCAGGGGATCGGACGTCATCTGAACTAATATGAATGGGACATGTTGTAGACAAGAACAGGACATGATCTGTGTATTTATAATTAAATTTATGCATTTTACTTCTCTTTTCTGCCACTTTTGACAAATCGTGAAGATGAGGATGAAAAGTGATAAGATGGAAGAACAGTCACAAACTCACAAGGACAGCACAAGTACCACGGAGGATTACACTGGCTATGCCTCCAGACGCTAGAGACTCGGTAGTACAGGGTGTACTTCGTGGAACAGAGGTTGACATTTGGGTCATCCCTAACACCCCTGGGTATGTATAATACATCACTTGGACGTACCAAAAGAAGTCGGAAAAATGAACAGTTTATCTGAGGACCTCAAAATCAGCATATTACATAAGGATGTGTCGATTACTTTAAGCCACGTTACAAACACGGTACAGCGGACGTTCCAACTAATAACGATGGGTGAGACGAAAGTGTCCAAGGAGAAGTCGAGTTAAAATTATCTCTCCTTGAGGAATGTCACGAACCAATGGTGGGCTTGAAGCGTGTTCCCCGTTACCTCGTCCCACTCTTCCTGCCAAGCGTCTAGAAGGGAAGAATGGAACACTTTCTACCGGTTAGAATGTTGGGATACACCTGTTGTAGCACATAGTGAAACATCAACATCTCTTTATAATCTTCTGGATTTTCTCGTAGTTGGTTTGAGAGGGTCTTTGACGGACCCATCGATTCTGTCCTGGAGATCCACACTCATACTCACCATCTTCCTTTTTTAAGACGCGTGAATGCCCGTTTGCACCAATGTTGCACAAACTCGCGAGTAAGAAAATCGACGGGTTAGAGTAACCCTCGAGTTAGGATCATTTTCCATTGCGCCAATCTGAAAGTCATAGCAGTTTGCGAGAGTCACGAAACCCCGGCTTTACTCTAGGATATTAGCTAGCCTCAAAGCAAGTGCCTAAACGTCATACATACTGTTTCGAGAAGGCGTGGTTCTACTCGTGGTTTGACTGAATGTGTCACGTACCTACGTCCAGCTCCTTTGGACACCACAGGTATCGTTGTTTACCTTCTTGTATCAGACCCTGTTTTTAAGGCTACGGTAACACCTAGTCCGTTGCCAGAGATACAGGTCGGAATCTTCCGTTCTAATCCTCGAACGGCTTGTTTTCTATTATTGGTTAAATTTTGTCGATGTTGTTGCTGCTTTTCCTGATCACAATTCTATGTATTGATATCACCAGCTTTATGTGATACCGCTATTCCAAGACTTTGCTTTTGCGTAGAATTTCTTGAAGTTGCTGTTTCCTGCGAAAATATCAAAATTCTAGTTAGCGGTGAGAAAAAGGTACCTGAGTTAAGACCACGGGTCACCTTATTACTGACTCTGCTGGTGATTATCAGTCGAAAGGTCCTGATTGGGTTTAGGTTAAGACCTCGTCCCCCTTCCAGGTTTCTGAAGTGATCCTCAATCAGCTAAGTCGTCATCCAACGGATTAAGATCCTCACTTGGAGGGACTTGGGAGCGGAGTACACACAAGACCATCTTGAGGTTCAGGCCACAGCGCTCAGTCAAGACGTCATCATCTGGAGGCGACCGTCTTAACGCTGTAAACCCCTTGTCGTAATTTTACCGTAGAGAATTAAGGTATATTTATTTCTTTTATGAAGTTAAATTTTGACATTTACCCTTCAGACGAATATAGTTAGATGAAAAATATAATATTGAATATTTACACCAAAATTTTTATTCAGGAAGTCACTATGGCCACTACAAAAATTCCTACCATAGCACAAAGAAAGAGTTGAAAACAGTTAGAAACTTCCTGGCAAAAAGATTTAAACATTGTATATCTTTGGAAAATATTATCGGGAATATTTGTCAGATACAGCAAAACTTGTAACCACTTTTGTATGAACTTTTGTATGTAAAATCAATTGATTAAATCAGAACCCTCCATGTTAGGTTGACCGTAAACTTTCCAAGTTACCTAATCAATTAAATTGTCTTTAACTTTACCCAAAATTAATCAACCAGATAATGCAAATATTCTGCGTAGCTATACAATCTCAATACAAAAACTTAATTTCTATAACCTTTCAGCAAAAGCGAAAGAAATTGGTACAAGGGCAATGTTACATATCTGTTAATAAAGACTAAACCTAAATAGTTTGTCACATTGTAATTTCGATCCTATTGACTTTATTGAACGAAAGATAATAAACAAATTGAATCTTTTCATTGTCGTTAGTAAGATCTGTGACAATAACTTAAGAGTTTCATTGAAAAAAAGCAGATTATTCTACTATTTCGATCTTAGCGTTCACTTTGGATACAAACATTTGGAATATTTCCTTACACTGTTTTTACATTCTGTTAATACCATCGTGAAGAATGTTAATAAATTATGAAACAATAAACATTATCACTGATTTAATAATCAAAGTTACGAACATTGAAGCTTGACAAAAAAAAAAGCAGTTCATATAATACAGTTTTATTAAATTTAATACATTTGTAGTTCATATTAACATAGCTAGGTGACAAAATGCTTTCTGTGTGAAAACATTTGTATTTGAAACTTAAATAATATGTTCCTGGATAGTTTTACACAAGAGTATTTCATCGAAGTTCTTGTTACACATCGCACCCTTGTATTTGAATGCACAACATATCTTCCATTAGCCTCCGATTAGCATAAAGATGCATAAAGCGGGATAAAATAAGAATGTAAATGTACACATGTATCAACTTTGTCCCGTTGTATAGCTTTCTTTCATTAAGCATATTTTGAAACTGAAAATTTGTGTAAATAATATGAATATTTTATCGAATGATTGCATAAAATGTGCAGCAACAAACTGCTTTGGTAGACACGAACGTAGCTAATATTTTAAACGTTGACTAAATCTTGAAACAGATTAATTTGTAATCATAAGCAATAATCTTAACGTTAACCAATGTTTATAATTCAGGGTAAATTATTTGATATTTCTAAAAACTTTGTTGACAAGAGATCAAACATGACCACATTTAAGAGTACGTATATTAGATGCATATTCCGGACACAAGAGATGTTTACATCATGAACAATTACTCTTATTTATTTATGAGTATAAAACCTTTGTTACTTAACTTGTATCTTTTCGTAGGAACCAAATCACATGGAATTGCTCTAAACATTTCTCATTTTCAGCAACTTCTTGAAGAAATGTGAACGTTACTCTTACCTTCTTCATCATAATTGCCTCTGCAATTGAGCACACAACACTTATACACCATACCTCTTCCACATTTAACCATATTTACACGTCATGTAAACTCGATTACAGTTCTTAAATTTGCATTACAATTCCATATTCACTAAAAATGTCCAACATTGATTCCGAAGAAGCAAATCAAACATGGCAGCTATCTCGCCTCCAGTTGATGACGTTTAGTCACGTGACCGGAGCAAGCCATCAGGCTTTCAGATTGAGAAGGTAATGGTACACACCGGTTAAGACCACATATGTCTCAATATTTCTATCTGAATTTCTCGCTTTTATAGCGGAAGTTTGTTGATTACGTTGCTAAGCGATTTTCAACTATCTGAGGTAACCAAGGAGAGAATTTAGCTTTCTGCCTTTTCATAATTCACAAGTAAGATATTAAGATTATTCTTTAATTTTTATCAATCCTTTTAACTTATAATTTTCCTTAATATTTGCAGCATTATTTATTTATCAAAATATAATTTACATGCGTTCATACTGATCTTCATGACATGTTGAGATTTAGAAAGAGGACGTAGTATAGGAGCGTCCTGAACATATAAACATAATAAAACGGTGTTCTTATAGGAGTCCTTGTAACTAATGACTTAAAAGTAACTCTCATAGAGGGGTACCTGTCAAATGGCAGGGTAAATGTCTGTTATATCGGAGACACATTTCTTCATTTTTATAGAAGAAACTACTTACGGAAATGAGTTTCTGTACTATTTTGAAAGTTCATGGAGGTATTTTCTCACCGTAGAATGATGCACAACAAGAAATAAGCACTTTTGATATAATAAACTTGCATTTTGTGCAAAGCGACAACATTATGCCATTGTTTCCATTATGTACCTGCAGATGGCCTGAGCATCGAAAGTCACGCGGTCTCGCCAGTGTTTCCAAACGTGCCTTTTTTGTACCAGAATTTTTTTTATTATTTTTCTAACTGCTTACCTAACCTAACCTTGCCGGAAATGGTTCGTGGGGCTATCGTGAATGGTTTTTGGGGCTATTGTGAATGTTTTTTGGGGCTATCGTGGATGGTTTTTGGGGCTATCGTGAATGGTTTTTGGGGCTATACGTCAATGGTTTTTTGGGCTATACGTCAATGGTTTTTGGGGCTATCATGAATAGTTTTTGGGTCTATCCGTCAATGGTTTGTGATGACATAATGAACACCAAAGTAGGTATTTTTTTCGGTTAAGAAGGTTGAAACACTGCATACCCACTTTAAATCAACAAAACACAAGCACGACGCGCGATGACCACAACTGTGCGCGCGATATTGTATGTTCCGCAACGGAAGAAAGGGCCCAAAAGAATTACTCGTAATGTGAAAAATCGAAGTTATTTTCGTGTAAAAAGCATAATGGCACCTTCAACTATGTTCCGCAATACACAATTGGTAAGTATGAACCATTTAAAACTGAAAATATCCGATAGAAATGTGTCTCCGATATAACAGACATTTACCAATGACAGAAACAAAGAGAAAGGATGGAGGTAACGGCGTATTGGTATCTGTAGTAAACTGTTACAAGTGACTGCCACGAGAAAATTCAAGCACGTAATAAAGAAGGGATAAAATATTTACGTGAATAAATTTTGACACATTATTGCAGCTTACAATCATAGTAAGTAGTTTTACAATGGTGTTTGTAGTAGATTTTGTTGTATACATCAACCTTCACATAGCATTCAAGATCGTTTTATGGCTATACATACTTTTCTACTTTCTCCGGCTACTAGCTGTTTGTTTGTATTGCACCTGCAAATTTACAAACGCTGTACTGCAGAATGTGCACAGTAAACATCCCACAAGGTATATACTTAAAAACAGACTATATATTTGTCGCTTTTATGTGCATAGTTTGAGTCTTCTACTGGTGCAAAAACCTTTGTATCTGTTCAGCGGAGCGGAAGAAAATGCTTGTTATTCCAGCAACAACAATAAATCTAGTAATTAATATTATATCAAAATCAGAAGTTAACCATAAATAATAAATTTTTCATTTATTTAGTTTTGAAATTCTGAAGTGATACATTACCCGTTGCAGATGGCAGCTATTACTCCCTTGAAGCAGGGTTAACTCTTCTTTTACTCGTCGATCTCGGAGGGTAAGGTTGACCCTTCTTTTATTCCCAGCTTACGATTCGTGAATTAACTGTAAGTTTGATCTTACTCGCGAGTAAATCGGCGTTGGCGCATAAACGGGCATAAGTATTTCTATTAAATACACATGTAGTGACTTATTCCTGAAACATCTGCTACAAAACACCCTTCCATAATTGCGTTTAAAGGCCGGGAAATTAACAGGAGGTTGCCACAGACGTGAAGTAGACTCGCATCGCACGAGTGCACACATTGAAAAGCGATAATGAAGCGTGGTCAATGGCTACTTCTAAGCTTAACCACGCATGGACCCACGGTAATGTAAACATCGTTTTACACTGAAATTAGCATCAAAATGGTGAATAGTTTTACGCAAGACATCACGCAGTGCAAGATATGCAGAGAGACAAACAGTTTCAGCGGAATTCACGCGCGAAGGGTTGGTCCGACACTAGAAAGGGAAATTTTCCACGCATTTCTCCACGCCATATAAGTAAGAGCGTGTCTCTCCCACGTTATAAGGTTGAGCGTTATCTGGAGGCAAGCCTTCCTACCGCATTTTGGAGAAGCAGGTACTACAGGAGAACTCAACAGCCAACCGTAAGTGTCACCTGTCACGAAAACTCCGTTTCCAAGGGAACATCTGCGCCCACAATGGAAGGTGTTTTCTCTTTTGTTGCATACGTTCGTAGGTGCTGGAAGTTGTCATGTTCGCAAGGTAATGCGGAAATGTACCTGGCCCCCACTCGACCATTTACGTCATTACAACTGCATTGTATGTAGTTCCACTTCCTCGTGTCCATCAGATTTACATCAAAAATTCAAATTCTAAGATTTCTTTTACCACCCGTTGAAAATATTTATAGCTACCACCTCTACCGTATCGTATTAGGTTTACAAATAGCAATAACAGGAGAGTAAGAACAGCGTATTACGAAATTTTGTAAACGGTTAAAAAATATATATATTCTGGCCTATTACGGAGAAACTACATGTTAACTATTTGGAATCACTTTTCCTGCAACGGATTCCCATAGAGCAAAAATCTCCAAGGGATATTCATCGGATATCCACAACGTTCAGATCAGATCCATGAACATCCCTAGGATATCCATTAGATGTCTAATTTTAGATATCAATCAGATATCCAGATAACAAGGGGGCATCTTTTGGATGTCTAAAAAGGATATCTAGAACTACCTGCCTCAGGTGGACTTTCAAAATTTCTAATGAATCATGCCGCTGTTGTCATTTGCGTAGTTTCTTAAATGTTGTGTTATGTGAGAAATTACTACAGGGCTGTAAATGTGTCGTTTAATGAACCATATGCGAATCGGGAGGAGAAGAAATTAGAAATGTAATCGATTCCTATTATATTATGAAACGATTTCACGGATTCTGGGAAGTTGTGATTTTGTAGGCCTGAGCCGATACCAGTTTGAACAAATACCGATACTGACACCGATACCGATACTTGAAAATTGTAATAATAAAAAGATTTTCAAAATACAGTAAAACCTCGTTAATCCGAACTAATGGGGGGATAAGTTGACCGGTTTAACGAAAGTCCGGATTAACTGAAATAACCTCAAAGAACAGTAGAAAGTGCATTAAAATTCCGTTTATAGTAATGGTGTATTTAAAGAGAATAGGCCTAAATACAAGTCTGCAGGAAACAGAATTTCATCAGTGGTTGACTGACTTTTTCTTTGGGAAGTTGTCCCATGGACGTTGGATTGTACGTATTCTTAGCCGTTATGGAGAAATATGACGAATGCGATTGTTGACTTCTAGCCACATTTAAAACCTTGCATTCTGCTTTTTTTTCCCTTTTTCCTGTCCGGATTAACCGAAGTCCGGATTAACGAGGTTTTACTGTGTGTATTATTTTTTTTATTTTACTTTTGGCTAATTTGAGATGGTGGGTATGAGTGATGGGGTTCGAACCCCCGAGACCCCTGGCGTTGTAGCTACGGGAACCGGCTAAAATATATATTAATGTCAGAATTCCACTCTAAATATGTACATCAATTAACCAAGATGTTTGCTCTAAAATATTTGAAAATTACACCAGAATATAAAGTTACATGTAACATTATCACAAAATTCCGTTTTTTTTTCACACACAACAGGTACAAATGTAAAAGAAATTTCGAATTTTGCATAATTTCCAGGATAATTAGTCTGCGCGAAAGTGTCGGGCTGGCATTTTTGAGGACTCCGTGAAACACTAAACTGACAGAAAAGTATCGGCAGGTATCGGCAAATAAATTCCAACCGATACTTTCCAGTATCGGTATCGGCTCAGCCTTATTATTTTTTTCATTACTCAATATCTCAATATATTGAAAATACTTTCGTATGTCATTTTCCATGAACAGAAAGATCAGTGCGGGTCTATGTTCTCTGTGATCTTGTTTTGTTAACCTAAGAGCTGTTCATTCTATACACTCCCTCCTCTCTAACATAGGTGCACGCACACACAACCAATGGAAACTCAGGAACAAAGACCTGAGTGCATCAATGTTAGCATCGCTACATCGACCCCTTGAGCGTAATGAGGTGTCTGAAACAACTGCCTGTCGCACAGGCCCAAAAATGTTTTGCTTTTGAACCTACGCGCATCCGTGATGGGTGGATACCTACGGACATCGCCCACTCCTCCTGGTCGTCCCATGGGTTGCGAATGGGCAGCAGTCCAGTGCAATGCACCCCTGAAGCGAAAACGGGAAAAAAGAAAGAATAGTTTGGGCCAACTTAGAAACCAGTCATATTTTCTTAAGAGTCAATACAAAATTCTCTTTGAAGTTTCAGAAAAACTAACAAGTACAGAACAATGTACGAGGGTTGTTTGAAAAGTAAGGTAAACGCAGCAGATTGGCAACACCATAATCGAAATCGATGCACGGTCGATAACTTTGAACTTACAAACTAGCCCTTGCACGGTTTCAGCCCAGTGCGTTGTGAGCTTATTGTTTGATCACGCGAAGTAGGTGAACGTGCAAGCGTTTTCAAAATTGGACAAAACCACCAGGACAATGCACCTGTTCACACGTCAATGATTTCTATGGCTAAAATCCATTAACTTAAGTTCCATGTTGGATCATCAGCCTCAAAGATGGCTCGGAGGACAACGATTTTCCGATAACGATGAAGTGATTCATGCGGTGACTGTGGACGGCTATTTTGCAGACCAGGAGAAATCATTTTATAAACAATAACCTTCGTTTCCGATCAAACAACCCTCGTACCATGGCCTCATTAGGTCTATATGAAGATTCAATACTTTCCACAAGTATCCTTATTAGACTAAAACAGCAGGGGCGAATTCGTTGCTGTTGGAAAGCACGAAACGAACTGTTTCAACACAAATGAAAATATTTTGGACTGAGTATAAACATATTTTACTTCAATACATATTAATTTAGAGCATTTAGTACTTCTGTAGTAATTTATTAAGGATAACTTTCTAACCCACCAGCTCGTATTGCAAAAATGATTTCGACCTTTCCATGTAGTCCTTCAATTTGTGCTCTATAGATTGATTGATTGATTTAAAACTTTTGAATATGTCGGTACGTATGGTCATTTTACACCCTTCAGTGTGTGGGGAAAATCCCTTATCTAAAATTCTTACCTCAAAATTTAAATAGGGGTGTAAAAAGCCCCTTGAGAAAAAATGAAGGTTGTAAATAGGCCTGCATAGGACAAACACAACACATTAAAAAAAGTTAACGATAGTCATCTTTTGAATCATCCTGTATGTAAAATTCTTACGAGCAAATATTTTTTGTCGCTTATTTTATTCAAATATAAGCGTTTGAATAATATAATAATAATATATAATTTGAATCTTCTTACCCCTATATTTTCATATTTAAACATATTAAATTCATTATAATTTGGTGAATTAGGGTTTGTTTTACATGATCATCAGCGCCTCCCGATGGCGTAGAAGTAACGTCGTCGCCTTGTAATCAAGGGGTCCCGGGTGGAGGCACATGGGGGATCCGATCATACTTTTAACTGTAGGTCCAGTCCCGATTAGTCTTTCTGTGCATAAAATAGACTTAAAATCAAGCTCAACAACTATTTAAGACGTCATAAACATCAAATATATTGACACAAATGAGTCATTCCAAACAGTTATTCAGATCCCGCGATAGCGTAGTGTTTAGGAGTGTACTTTGTAATGAAGGGGCATAGGGCTCGATCCCAGGTGGAAATACATTGGGCATTGGTTCGGGTTCTACTGTACACTGTAGGTCCGGTCCCATTAAGCCTATCTGATCACAAAAGATTTGCAAGAAACTCAAACAGCAAATCCTGTATATTAGTTATGATTAATCTTGAATTAATTGATCAATTAATATGATACACTGATATGGCGAAAGATGTTTGTGTGGTTCAATATTAGATCCTAACCGTATGTTCTACATATCACACGGCCTTTCCCCAAATATCCACAAAATGTATTCAGTGAAAAGCTTCACCTAAGACCAAGCAACGGGAATAATCGTAATAAAGCTGGATACGTACTGAAGACATGTAGTACTTGCCTTTTTCTTGTCCGCGCCATATCTTAGCTGTCGGAACTAGATAGTAAAACGGGTAACAGGTTCCCCTCTGCCTCCTCGCCCCCCCACGAAGGGTTGTTGGCCTCTTTGTAGTGTCCGCAATCACGTCTCATCCATATTCAGAATCACTTTCAAACCCTGAGCATCTTCCGGAGTGTCGCATCAACGATATCGTCTTCTTGTGTTCCTCAGCCGTCGCAGCACGAAACCAGGTTCCCGACGTGCCCGGAATACGCCACACACGCTGGAACTACATATGGACCAATTAAAATCCTCGGTACTTGTTGAGCATCCAGTTTTCTTTTTTCTTTCGTGGAAATCTCCTCCTCGGCTCTCACGCCTTTCCAAGATGCCGGGCTGAATCAGTTCTTGTACCAGACAGTGTGGCGCGCTAATTGGGATGACTTCAGCTAAAAAAATAAAATAAAAAAGAATCCATCCGTTGTCTCGAAGGCTGGTGGTGATATTTACTTACGGATGATACAAAAAGGATTTCTAGAACAGCACAGTTTTCGGGAAGTTTACTTTTCTAAAAGAGAGTGGCCACTCTAGGACCATGATAAAATTCAACTATAATTACCGGTTTTCAAGGCGAACTTTCCAAAAATTCAAGATTAAAAGCAGATGTCTCTATTTCAACCGTACGTATTACTGCCCGTCAGTACCCACACAACACAAATATTAAAGGGTCTTCTGATTCCAATGCATCCAAAAATTATAATTCAATTAAAACGGTATGTATGTATATACGTATATACAGGGTGATTTAAAGGGTGTAACCACCCATATAATTTCTACAGATATCACACTGTACATGAATGAGACAATATGCAGTATCCAGGAGACCAAACAGTGCATCCCTGACGCATGTTACATATCCCGTCCGCCATCATGGATTCAACTTTTTTTTTTAAATAGGAGTAGGGACATGTGACATATCAAGTCATGTGAAATTTCCTGCCGATACTTTGAATCGTGAATGAAGATTAATGTTAATTTTCCCACTTTCGGTTCATACATGTAACATATTCTGCGATTTATATCTTGTCTAGATTGAAGTAATTGTAAAATGAAAAAATATATTTCAAAATCGCTTGGGTAATAGTTGCTCCCAGAGTAAAGTCACTTAAATTGCAACTTTAAAAAGGTAACTTTGCAAGGACCAACAACAAATACTTTCCCGGACTTAGCCCTCGCCTCTGAGGTGAGCCTGCCCCGGGGCTTCTCCCACGTTTAGCCTCCTGTTGACTGAAGAACTTGACCGTCTTTGTCTCTTCCTAATACCGATTCTCCAATCTTCACGAAGCCAGAAAACGTTAATCTCTCCAGCACGAACGTGCAGCATGAGAATGGTTCAACATCCGATCGGAGAGAAGGAAGGGGTCTTTGCTCGAGCGTGATGGGATGCGGGAGGCTTTGTGCACGACCGGCCACAAGAAGTCTGCGATCCTTCGGCGATTCCACGAATACCATCCGGAAAAGCTGAACAGCGGCTCCAAAGAGTGTTGAGTGAAGTAGCTCCAGCCAGTGATTTATCCGCACCCCCCTAACACCCTCCCAAATTTTGGTAAACACCCCCCAAGCAGAAAAGTGGAACACCCCCCTACAGGGGGGGGGTGTAAATATGGATGTGTATATCAACAATAGAATAACAATACTTCAACATTAACAGAAAGAAATCATTTGTAGCTGAAGAAGAGTAGTCCAATGGACCTTTCGATCAACTAAAACCAAAGTGTCAAGGAAGGAGGGTGGAATGTGGAGCATGGCCATTTCCTGGAAACACTAGCTCCCTTGACAAGGCTTCGGTCAGCTCTAGGGAAGGAACACTGCCATCTGGAAAATGTCAAACTGACCTCTCGGCCTCCTTCCAGGGAGCACATTCCGCGCACAGTGTTGACAGTTCAGCGTTTGAATACCTTATATATTTCTTAAATACGTTACAGATTCGTAAATTCAATTATTCAAGCCCTGAGTCAATGAAGTTTACATTTTGTTTCATTTTCCTTTCGATTCTTTCATGTGAAAAATGTACGATAAAAGTAAGGGAAGAAATTCAAAGATACAGGTTTGACTCCTTGTAGTGAATTCTGTTACTATGGTTAGCAAAACTATTTTCTGTAACTTGGCGAGATGAGTGATTTTGGAGTAGTAGATAAAAGAACAGTCAAATGCCTTAGGCCAGTCTCAGTATAGCATCTCCGTTCGTGTGTTGTCGTTCTGTTTAGTGTATAAAAATGTCTGAAACTTTACTGCAAAACTGTCTGAAGGAGATATAGAAAATGAAAAACCAGACAGAAAGAAACCGAAAGTGGTGAGTAGAAAATCAGTGACACTATATGTAGGTATAATTTCTTCCAACCGATATTCATAAAGTACCAATATAAAATTTACTGACCAGGTATTCGATATAAAATGGCAAGTATTTCATGAAGAACCTAAGTGATTCATTCACGTCTATAGTTGATGACCATTTTTGTGGCTCCAAGAGTTCTTACCTTTGTAAAATAAATTATATACTATTAAAAAGAAGAGTTATAAAAGGGGGAGGGTCCACGTGGGGTGCTTGCCAGGGCGCTAAGTACAAATGGGGTGCCGAACAAGCAAAACAGATAAAAATAGAAAAGCGTTAACGTCGTGGTGCCCTGTGAAATTACTGGTACCCTATTAAATTAAAGTTATTGTCAGTTTGCAAAGATATAGCTTTAGTAAAAATTGTCTTTCTCTTTGTATCTAGTCGGTTCCCTGACATAATGTCATGTATAATTTTATTCAACTTTTCAGAGGAAGCAAAGGAAGTGTAAGCAGGCCTGTAGCTAGAGGGGGCAGGGGTCAACTGCCCCCTGAGACCCTGCTTTGCCCCCCCCCCCTTGTGAAAAATACAGAACACCTGGAATTCTCACTAATCTTTACAATTACTCTAGCAACATAACAAAGACACTTATTGATTTTGTGATTTATGAAGGTGTGTGGGATTCAGTATAATGTCGTGTCAGGATTGGGGGGGGGGGGAATTCCCTTTTGGTAATAGTGATTCATGTGGTAGAAAGAGGGAGTGGATATTTGATTTTTGTTACTTAGCGTTGCTTTTCTGCCACTTATAGTTAATCGCAACAATGAATGATGACGTGAAATTGATGAAGAGACACTCATAAACAGTGCCGCAACCACAAGGCGGCAGGGGACATTGTCCCCCCCCCACCCTCCCGACCTTGGACGGAAGTACATTCTAGGGGAAGCAAACATTGAAGTAAAAAAAAATAAGACTAGGAGAATCTAAGAATAGCAGACAATTGGATACTCATGATGGAATTAGTTTTTACGAGTTCCTTGCATTTTTCTTCGAGACGGCCAAGGGCACTTGCCCTCCTCTCGATTTCAAATTTTATGCAAATAAAAATACATTTCGTAAAATTTTCTTGCTCGCTTCGCTCGCAATATCTGCTGTTCTTATAGTCCAAGTTCAGAGCCATAGCTATGGGTCGGTGGGAGTCGGCCCTGGGAGCCAGATGATCTATATGGAAAAAAGAAATCTTAAAGAGAATGCCATGGCGCCCCGTAAAATTATTTGGGCCCTATTAAAACAATTTCTTTCTATGAAACTTAATATGAAATATTAATGATGACACTGTAATCCAAGAAGTCATTGATCAATCAAGGTGTTCCAATTTGTTTGTCAGGTGTCAAAACATGTATAATGTAATACAATTCACACAATATTTTGCGAAATGGTTAACGTAACCAGTAGGCAAACATTGTCTGTAGTGATGCAAGAGGCTCCCCTTTGAAGGAAATAGAGTCCGTGGTGGACTAAGGGACCCATCTTTTAGCAAGTACAAAAAAAAATGTATTACAAATTTTTACACAATTCATCAAAGTGTAGATAATATGTAACCATTATTATTTAACTAATTCGATTTTTCTTGCATAACACAACACAATGGTGTTGTTGGATTCTCGTTAGATTCCTTTGTGCGGAAAAATCTTGCATACTGGAAACTAAGAGGGAATCATTATGAAGCATGATTTATAAAGGGCTCCCTTAATCAGTTCTGCAGAGAGGCTCATTAATCTTCTATTAACATTATCAACCTGTAAATATCAAGTAGATACAGTCCCTATTAGCCAATTTATGTTAAACTTTATATTCTTTGGGAATCTGGAAAGGTCATTATTGAAAAAATGCCATTTGATGTTCCTCGAAGTTCTTTTTTGTCCGTTGCAGTTTCAAGATATCATCTCTTTTCTGTTAGTTATCTCTTTTGGGGGAGGTGTCAAGTGCCTCTGTGTACCCTGCTATATCTGCCAATGCGACACAATATATTAAAAATGTGTCCCCTCTAGTGTAAGGAATTAAACATAAAAGAAATGTAATTTACATGAAGTCCCAAATTTATATCTGACCATAGGCGCGTGCACCAGTGAGGGCACGACGGCGCTTGCCACTGCCTGCTGGAAAACGTGGAGAGAGAAAATTTGTTTGGTTTATTGTGCTCTTTGTGTTGGATAGTGAAATAAATGCTATTCAATTTTTAAATAATTGAAAATAAAGCATTGCCTCAATTTAGAAGTGAAAATTACTTGCCTTCCTTTTGCAGTTAACATGCCATGCGTTTATTTGCACATGTTATTTCGTTTTCTTTTAAGACAAAGAGGTATGTGACTTCTAATTCACTAGAGTCTCTCATTTAGTATTTGAAAGATAAACTCTCAAAAGCGCCAAGCGAATTTTGCAAAGTTTCGTAAGGGTATAATGCATATGCATATTATAAATTAAACATAGCGACAGTATCCCATGATATTTACTCTTTACAAATTTGCTTTGCTCGTTCGGCATCCTGTTTACCTCATCACATGTAGCGAGTGAGTTCCAAATTCTGCTGTTGTTTTCAAATCTCTGTTTAAACGATGATTCACAAACTGAAATAAAGTAATGAAACTCGATATATTTAGACCATGGCCATGAAGACATTAAAAAATAGTGGGAAGTTGGGATGCACGTTTGATAGATACCTGATGTTGCTTTTGAACGAAATCGGTCAAGGAATTTCATATTGAAGTCTTCAACGAACGAGAAAAGCAAGATTGTAAAGAGTAAACATCATGGTATACTGTCGCTATGTTTAACTAATAATATGCATAATCAGTTTGGAAAGAAATAGTTCTAAAAATTTTCTTGCTCCCTTCGCTGGCAGTGGCATACTTTATTTAAGTCATATTATATATGTATTTATTACTACTACTTCAGACAGGCAAGTGCGCGCACACCCATGCAATGCATTCTCACTGATATTTCAATTGGGCACCCCCAAGTTGAACTCCGAGTTACACCTACGGCAAGAACGATACAAATACAGTTAACATATTGCGCAAATGTTCCTAATTTCTTTATAACTAGCTTAAGAATTGCATGAAATGGTTCCTGGTAATAATATGTTAAAATTTTGTGTTTTTTTAATGTCATCCCTTGTGTTTTGTCTAACGATTGATTAAATCAAGTACTGAACATTATCGGAAGGAAAGCAATACTCGAAACGTTAAACTGAAATGTTAACATTAATCTATTTTCCATCTTTTCCTGTATTTGACATCTTTTTTCTTCTGAAATGTTACATGAAGGGAAGGGAGGGGGGGTTAATCTCTAGAAACATCCATGAACAAATTTAATTAGGGTGAACATTTTTAAAACGGTCCAAAATATGCACTTAACTTCCCCAAACTTACACCCCCCCAAAATTTTTCAACACCCCCCCAAGGGAAAAATCCTGGATAAACCCCTGGCTCCAGCTCAACGTACAGCTCATAGGGCTTCCATAGAACCCAGGGTGCGAAATTCTGCAGGGATAAAGATTTCACTTACACCAACAATCCCGGGGTGCGAAATTCTGCAGGGATAAAGATTTCACTTACACCAACAATCCCGGGTTGCGAAATTCTGCAGGGATAAAGATTTCACTTACACCAACAATCCCGGGGTGCGAAATCCTGGAGGGATAAAGATTTCACTTACACCAACAATCCCCGGGTGCGAAATCCTGGAGGGATAAAGATTTCACTTACACCAACAATCCCCGGGTGCGAAATCCTGGAGGGATAAAAATTTCACTTACACCAACAATCCCGGGGTGCGAAATCCTGGAGGGATAAAGATTTCACTTACACCAACAATCCCGGGATGCGAAATTCTGGAGGGATAAAGATTTCACTTACACCAACAATCCCGGGGTGCGAAATCCTGGAGGGATAAAGATTTCACTTACACCAACAATCCCCGGGTGCGAAATCCTGGAGGGATAAAGATTTCACTTACACCAACAATCCCCGGGTGCGAAATCCTGGAGGGATAAAGATTTCACTTACACCAACAATCCCGGGATGCGAAATTCTGGAGGGATAAAGATTTCACTTACACCAACAATCCCGGGGTGCGAAATCCTGGAGGGATAAAGATTTCACTTACACCAACAATCCCGGGATGCGAAATTCTGGAGGGATAAAGATTTCACTTACACCAACAATCCCGGGGTGCGAAATCCTGGAGGGATAAAGATTTCACTTACACCAACAATCCCCGGGTGCGAAATTCTGGAGGGATAAAGATTTCATTTACACCAACAATCCCGGGGTGCGAAATCCTGGAGGGATAAAGATTTCATTTACACCAACAATCTTGTCCTTAAAAAAATCGAGGTGGAAGGGAAGAGTTTTTGTCACAACAGCATAGATACGCTATTGGTTTGAATTACTAAGGATAATATCAATAACACACACAAAGAGCGAGTATAATGTCTTGTCTGTCTGTGACTGTGTTTGTGAGTGTTACATTACATTCTCTCTCTCTCTCTCTCTCTCTCTCTCTCTCTCTCTCTCTCTCTCTGTGTGTGTGTGTGTGTGGGTGTGTACAGAGAGATCTCTTTCAAGAAACTATAAAGATACTAATAACAATATATGCACAATAACAGTGAAACTTGAATGTATGAACTCTAATTGATTTATACTATACCGTTAAGACCTAAAAAAAGGCTAAAAAAGGACCAATAAGCCAAAAAACGCCGAAAAAGGCAAAAAAGTACAAATAAAACCCACCTTTTTCTGGTCTACAATGACCCAAAATGAACATATATTATGTTGGGCCTCGTCTTCCGACACTAGGGAAAAAAAATATATTTTTCCTCAACTTCCGAGGCCTAGTTATTATTATATTAGTTGTAGTGGAGTGTCATGAGTACATTTTTTTGTTTTTTATATTTTGGTAATTTTCGGTCACAAAAATTCAAGCCGAAGAAATTAGCACCAAAATATATAATTTACATTTTTTCGTTTGAAGCAAGCATTGATAAAAGTCGAACTGGTAGAGCAGAAAAGTGGAGCCCAATACAGATACGTCAGTCTTTTCTTCTGCATGTTGTACTCCCTACGCAGTTTCTTAATCTGTCGATGACATGGGTGCAACACCTATGAAGCTTCAACACAATGTCCTTGAGGAACCTGTGGGACTGCTCCCGTGATGTCCTGCTCAGAACGCGAATGCAGGGAAGTTGATGAAAGGTCGCCAGGCTCTTGTAGACGATGCTAAACATCACAGTGATCCCGTCCCTCTTTGGTTAGAACCCAAAAACCGTTATTTTTATATTTTTTCATTTCCTCACCGTTTCGGTATTTGTTTTTCACTTCTTTGCTGAAAAAATTTAACCATTTTTTTTTCAAGGTTTATTAACGGCATTCTACGCTTTCAATGTTACAAATTACAGTAAAGTTTGCACTATACTAACGTTAAAATTTATTTTTATTCACAAAAGCAGGACGAAACAGTTATTTTCGTGAGCGCATGTGCATTCATGTTTGTCACCTCTTTATGCGGTGGCTACAAAGATAAGTAAACATTGCAACAGCAACATATTGGACGCACACTCGTACATATTATTTATATATGTTTGTGGGTGTATGTAATTAGGATGGGTTGAAAAATTAAAATTTTCGAAATTTGACTTGTAATAGCAAAATTATGATGCCTTTTTGCTTCAAAAAGACGAGTTTAAAATTTCACGTCGATATCTCGATTCTACGGCTGGCTTCAAATGCTGTGGATAATCAACCATGCAATATATGTACCTAGGTACTTGCCGATTTTAAGCGATTCACATGCGATTTCTCCAATGGCTGTACAAAAACGGTACGCTACCCATGAATTTCTGGCTGGTAAAAGTTTCAATCTCTAATCGCCAACATTATAGTCTACACAAGTTTGGAAACGCTGCTAAATACATCTCGAAGGGCATATCTTTCATCGAGATTGAACTGGCTCCAAAAGAGCTTAGTTGGCAACAGTGCTCGCAGCCGCCGCAGAAGGAAACTCTCCCTCGTGCCCTTAATGGTTGAAGGGGAAGATGCGCGAAGGATTCTGGCCGAAGGTTCTTTTGTTTGTGGTCTATACACGCTGCAAGTACTGTTACTACGTACATCAAATTTCGCCGGCAAGCAGGGCGTTTCCACCTGCTGCACGGGCCGCGTTCTAGCGGAACCAGAACATAACCCGAAACCCGAGACGAGAACGAGGCAGGCATTTGAAACTCGAAAGGAGAGACCGTGACTCTACCAAATCTCGTCCAGGTTTTTCCTAATCAACGTTCGCATATTAGTTCTCAATAAAAAGCACCGCGTAACTTGAGAGGTTGGCAGAACTATGTCTTCCTTCGGAACACCGCGGGCATCGCCTTACGGGAAACGATTACGATTTTGCTCCCAGATAGCCTGGGGTCGGCCAGACCGCCTGCTCAAAGCAAGCAGGTCGAGTCTCGTGGGTGGTCCGTCGGTGAGAGCGCCGAAGGAGATTCGCAGTCGCCGACCAGTCTCCTCCATTTAGGCAGGAAGCAGCTCCAGATACCTGCCATACTCCTTCTCGCTGATTACGGAACATCTCCGTGGTCGGAGGGGAAGGAAGAGGAGGGCCGGTGGAATAACCGAGACGGAAAGAACGTAGCGAAATGGAATGACAGTGAAATATGGAACCTGGCAGAACATTTCTATAGTGGGTTTGCGTCCTGAAATGGAATTATACAGGGTGCCCCTAAAGTCACGTTACCATAACAACCAAGCATAACTCTGAGACCACATGACATAGAGCAGGGCTTTCTTTTTTTAATGTTCTACAGCTCAAAACTTTTTGTTGTTGCTGTTATTAGTTCATTAATGTTTGTTTTTGTTCTGTACATTGGAAAATGCAACTCATCCCAGGTGGAGGAGTTGCCCCACACAGCACACAAATATCCAAAAGTATCCAGTGGATATATTTTGGATAATTGTGTAGGAAGTTCTGGATATCGCAAAGATATCCAGGAATGTCCAATTCACATCCACTGGATATCTGCTGGATATCCATTTGTCCGCATACGTGATATCCAGGGGATATCCAGAAATGGATATGTTTTGGACATTTTCGGATCACTTTTGGACATGTTTTGGACATCAAGTGGGACGTAATCTGGAAATTTTGCTTTGATTTAGACTTTTTTGTACGTACTTTGGATATTGTATGAACACAAAAAGTAAAATTTTTGATCTCATCTGGATATTATTTCGATATGAAAGGATGCATGCAACAGTCAACCAACAATGATTATTGTTAATTTTCTTGCTCCCCCTTAAAATAGGCACTAGTCAAGTTGGATAGTTAAATGAACTAACCGATCTGTAACTAGGCCCTGGTAATGAACTGGCTGGAAAGTTCATATGAACTAACCGAACTCTGAGTACGTGTGTCAGTTTTTCTCCGTCTGACTGACTTCTTTATTTGACGGTTGTTTTGTGACGTATCGCCTTTAACAGGCCTGGCTTCTATTTCTTCTTGTGTCGAGTTACCTATTGACGTGGGTTGGTTGACTTGTCCTTCTGTTCCTCCTGCAACTGTCGCTTGGTGGAATCATCTGCTTTGTGGTTCGTTTTTGTTTCCGTTAGAACCGTTATATTGTGGTCCTTAAAAGGGGTCTGTAGTGACTATTCGTTCTTGGTCCTTAAAAGGGGTCTGTAGTGACTATTCGTTTTTGGTCCTTAAAAGGCCCGTCTTGGTTTTTGATGTCGTATCTATGGGAGTTTTAGAAGTCCCCTGCTGCGACGAATTCCAGGCAGACTTCCATCAGGAGTGTGGCTTTGTCCTCTTTACATTGAAGTTGTGACATCTTGTTTCTGGCACTCTTTATCCTCTGTAGGATGTTGCCTCTGCGAAGTTTCTGAAGTAACCACTGGAGTGTTTCTTCATCTTCTTCGATGGTGTTCTTGGCATTGAGGTATTCCAGGGGATCTGTATGGCGTAACCTGAACTCTGTAGCCTAACAGGTCTTCTATTTGGCGAATGTCTTGAGCTCTCGCTGTTCTTCTGATGGAAACCAAAAATAGAGACATCGGCACCCTGACATGGGTGCTTTTGTCTCTCTTTGTCATCTGGGAAGCGTCGAGGACGTCGTAGGTTTCTGCAAGCTCTGCTTTGATGTCCTGTACAGGCGTATCTATTGGCAATTTTCTGATGACGATCTTCATTGGTATGTCTCTTTTTGGAGTCGAAGTTGCATACTCCGTGTCACTCAGCTTGCAGTATTCTATGACTTGGTCAAAAACCTTTTTCGTCTTGAGCTGTACCCTTATGCCATCTCGGGTTATCTTCACCTTCGGTTTTCCCTCTGCAACCTTGGTGATGGCTGTGGTGAGTGCATATCTATTCTTAGTGTAAAATAAGAATAGTGATGGAGGCCGTTTTTCCGTTGTCTATGAAGGTCGTTCAGTGATGTCTGTTCAGAGGTTGGAACATATTATTCGTTTCAACCGTAGCAGGTGTTGATGTAGCGTTTCCACTGACTTTTGCTATCTTTTTTGGGAAGATGAAGTCTTCATCTGCCATTTTTTCTACTATTGAAGTGTCCATGTGGGCTTCTTCTTCCGTTCTTTCCGCTGTGGATGTATCTTCATACTCTCTTTTTCTGATTTGTTGTTCCCTACTGCTAGAGGACTCTGTCTGGATGTTGGATTTTACACCGGTAGTTTCCCCCTGTGCATTGTCATCTGACTTAGAGAGATACCGCGTGATGGCGTTGCGTATCGTAGTGTCGTCTTCTTTGGGGTGGATTTTCTTGCACATACTGTGCAGGAATGCAAATTGAACGTTTGTCTTCATATGGCGTGCCTGGTTGGATTCAGCCTTATCTTGAGATTTCTGGTTCCTTCCGCCTTGGGCTTCTCTTGCCTTTTGCTTCTGGAGCTGTCTCCTGTCGTATACCGTTCTCTGCATCTTTGTATCTTTCGAGGTCGCCAACGTGAACATGGGGTCTACTCATCTCGACTTCCCAACAACGGATTTCTCCTGATTATATGGTTATGAAACAGAAGGGTTGGTCATGGGAGATTCCCTCTTATTCACTGCATTACATTTTATTCTCATCCTTGTAGCTTAATGTTCACACATCTTTCGAAGGGTATTGTTTGTAGATTCCTTCCACGTATCACCATGAAAGAAAACTAGCACCTCTGGGTATGACGCCATATTGAATACCTTACCATAGGGCTGCAACAACGCATACAGCAACAAATTCGGATATGATACAAGTCCTTTAATTCACTTGGCATTATAATTAAATACGTTTGCACACTGAATAAGATACACAAAAGCCCACATCCGATAGGCTAGCTGAAAAATGTTCTTCCCGCTGCCGCGAGCCGACATGCACCATGCCGCTGTGTTCGAATATCACGCTCCCAGAATTCCGCGTTCTCGCAAGAAGCTCCCAGCGGGAGTAAAATAAAAACAAATGAGGAGCGGAAAGCAATACTATTTACAATCTTCAACAGATATTAAAACACAATTTCTCCTTATATTTATAATCAAATATACCATTATTTGTGTTACGAAAACTTAAGTTTCTTTTATACATTTTGCGAATGCTATCTAGCGACTGCAGGTAACATCAACATCATAATGCATCCACATTTCATTTCATAACACTGTATTTCGGTTTTTATTTCATTTTGTCATTATTATTTATGTCTAATGAGTATCTCTATTGTTATATTAATTTGGTGTTGTTATATGTTTTCAAAAATATGCCCACCCACGCTAAGTACCACATAATTACTTCAAGCTTGCGTCCAGCTTGCCATATCAAGCTTGCTATTGTAAGCTTTCCGCAAGCTTGTGTGCTATCTGGGTATATTCCTTGGAGATTTGTGACGCTATAAGCGAGCATTGGCCCGATTCTTGTATGCAGTGTATTGTAGCGTTTCTGATTCTAAGATTTTAAAAAGTTTCAATCGCTGATAGAAGCAAATAACAAGACGCTCACCAACAAAGAAAACAGTCACAAGCTTCTTATTCACTCAGGCCTTAGGCGTAAAACACACGAACTGAAAATGATGTGTATAGCTACTGTCTATGCCAAATATATATAAGTAACGGGTTTTCCCGGTTGAGCTAAGTAGGATTTACTCGCTTTTAGTCTCAATTGTATTGTAGCCTTTAGTAAGACTAAATCGAAATTTTCTGATTCTAAGAAAATAAAATATTAAATCACTAAATATAACAAGTAAATAAGTTTAGAAACGCAAAGGTTCAATGCAATTATTGCTTCAATTGCAAGATAAAGTATAAAAAAGTATACAGAACGGGAATACTGTGACAATTTTCTAGGGGTGTGCGGGACAGAATTTTTTGGGTTGGGACGGGAATTTTTTTTAAATCGCGACATTCGGGACGGGAAAAAATCGTAATTTCCCGACAAAGTCGGGAACAAAGTGGTACAAAAACGGACAATTTTCGATAAGTTCCAGACATTTACAATGCAGAAAATGTCGAGAATTAACGACTTTTAAAAATGACCATTCGGTATTTCCCGACTGCTCGGGATCCAAAAAAGTCGGGAATTCATTTCCCGAAGTCGTGATTGGGACGGAATTTTTTTTCGGATCTCCGTCCCGACTTTTCGGGATCCCGCACACCCCTACCATTTTCTAATATTCGAAACATTTCCTATTTATGTTCATTGTTGGATAACAAGTTCTGGATCAGTTCTAGACATGTATTACATATCCAAAATTGGATATCCAGTTTTGGACAAGATCTGGATATATTTTGGATATCCAGAATTGGATGTGTTTTGGATATTCAGTTTTGGAAGAAATCTGGAGACGTATTGGATATTCCGAATTTGACAATGTTTCTTACAAGCAGTTCTACACACGTTTACGCTGTGTATTAGATATCAAGAATTTGTCGAGTTTTAGATGTCGAGTTCTGGATATCCTAAGACGTCCAATGGATATCCAGAAATGGATATATAATGGACATTCAATGGATATCCATAATATCCATGCATTTGATCTGGACATTGTGGATAACCAATGGATATCCCTTGGAGATTTGTGCTGTATGGGGCAGCCATCCATTATTTTTCATCAAGACGGAGCACACCCACATTGGTCTCATGATGTTCAGGATATTCTGGATATATATTTCCCTGGAAGTTGAATAGGCCGCGACTGACTAATCGCCTGGCCGCCGCGCTCTCCTGATATCACCCCTTTGGATTTTTTCCCCTTTGGTGGTACGTCAAGGCTTATATATACCAAACATCTGCTCCGGATCTTGTTAAACTCGCAGAAGGATCAGGTTCATTGCAGCTGTGCAAACAGTAGATGTTGATATGCTGCAGCGTAAAAGTGGAATATCGCCTGGACACCCTAAGGCTTTTATTGTAATTGTATAGGGACTTTAACAACACCCTGTATATTGGGAGCGTATACTCTAGGCCGATGCTTCTCTACCGAAGTGGCGAAGTGGGCCACGGCCCGGTACTGGGTCCTCACATCGATTACATCGGCCTACGAGAGGTTCTCCTGAAATGTGTTAGTTCATTTTGTGCAGCAATTTTCATTAAAAATTATCTTATAGTTGAAATATTCTGATTAATCGGAATTTGTCGGTGTTCATAATGCAAGATACCAATGAAAATCCGCACTTACGAAATTAATGTAATAGTGTTGGCCTGATTTGTTTGTTTGATTTGGTGTTTCAAGTGGGATCCGAACCACGATGTGCCTCTATCGGGTATCGAACTCGGGACCCCTTGATTACAAGACGATGACGCTACCGATGTTGGCCTGAAAAAACTACAACATTTCATTATATCCAGTCACTGACAACTAATTAAAACCTAGTATTACGTCAACAAGCCTAGATATAATTCAATTATTAAACACTATGATTATGGCATAATTTATTTTTTTAATATTTCATTTAATTTCAAGGCTCGAACCCACACCCTAAAATAAAGAAGAAAAATAGATTGGAAAATGTGCACCAAATTGTTCATTTCAATAAGAAATTGGTCAATTATATTTTGATTCAGGAGTACAATTTCTAATCTCAAAAGGAGAACGAGGAAGCCCACCCCCCTTTCAAAAAGTACAGGATGGTGTGATAATTCACATCTTGAACTCTGCATATGCCATTGAAAATGTATGCATGCCACACACACACATACACACACGTGTACGACCGCGCTCTACGACAAGAACACATATTAAGAGATCAATGAGATAGTAAAGCAACAATTATTTAAAAAACAAGAAGGAGAGAGAAGACAGGGCAAGGAACGAGAGAGGGAGAGAAGTGCCCAACCAAAAGGTTGGTATACAAGAGCTTTTCTCAGTCTACACTTCCCGTTATTTCCTTAATCACTTCATATTTTCCTTCTTCCCCTTCTTGTTTCTTCCTTTTTTCCCATGCCTTCCGATTTACGGAAAGCGGGTTGTGGAACTGGTTTGTATAATGTTTTTCTTACTTTCTTGCATTTATCCATTTGTTCCTATCTTCCTCAATGTCTTCATTTCTGTGCAGCTTTCGCAACTCGCATCTTCGACGATTTCTTTGATATACTTCATTCTGGGCCAGTCAATGTGGTTATATCCTTTTCCAATTCATCTACAGGGTGGTCACAAAGTGGGCGTCCCCACCCTTTAATTTCGACACTACGATGGTAATGGATTACTTTATATGAACACACATACCTCTGTGTCATTGATTAACCACCTCTCTAGGACTTCTTGGAGGCCCTTCAGAACGTTATTGAGGGGAACGTCATCGCCCGGAAAGAGGTCTTATTCACACTTGCACCACGAATTGTGCCACAATATGCGCAGAGTTCAGCCGTGCTAAGAAAAAGATGGTCTCCATACCAATGTTCTGGACACTTAAACCATCAGGTATGTGTTCATTTCAAGCATTCAACCATAACCATCGTAGTGTTGAAAATACACTGTGTGACCTTCCTGTACATTGATGATGGTTTTCATGTAGAGTGCCAATAATAATTCTGGCCTTTGAGTCGACTCATAACAACTTGCAATGTAATGCAAGTTCTCTAAAATTGATAGGATCGAGGCAATGTTGCCAAGAGTTGCTTGATGCTGTGCTTCTGCGATTCATTGATTTTATTTGATTATTTTACTTCGTCTTTGTCACTTTTGGCTAATTTCGAAGATAAGGATGAGTGATGAAATTGATCAAGAGACCCTCACAAACACCCATGCCAAGGCCGGGTTCGAACCCGGGTCCACTCGTAAGAGCGCTCTTTAGTAATCCTTGCGTTACAACAGCGCGCGGGAGAAAGCCATACGCGTACAGTAGGTTTGGTATCACCGAGTATCTCTAATTCTCGTTTCTTTGGTGAAGCGAGTTCGGCACCGGAAGTAAACGACGAGAGCCGAACACTGCCGATCGCTAATCGTTTTGGTTTCCGCCTGCAAGTTCAGAAGGCACCTCGTACAATTATTCGCTCGATTTATACTAGGATGGTTTTCTAAATCTATATGAGTCTCTGTCTTTACAATACAACGCTCATTTCTGCTCATCTAGTATTAAATATTGTTTTTTGCAAAACAGAATAATCTGAAACATTCCCGGTTGATCAGGGGATGTTGTAGTAATATGTTCTAATTTCCACAACTCTGCGTGATTTATCTCAGTACTACAGTAAATTCAATGTATCAAGCTATATAACTTTTTTATTCATTTCTTTCGTCTCTTCTTTCATGGCGAAGTTAAAGCTGTGGAGACTTTTCTTTCACTTAACCATGTTCGCCTCCACATTTATTGCACATGAGATTTGGAATGATCCATAGAAGTCACAATATAGAGGGAGATATTAAAAAAGGATTACAAAGAAAAAGTTACATGCAAGAATACAGTGTAACCTACACGCACAGGGACAAAACAACACCACCACACACTTATGGCTGACAATAATTTTTCGTTGTGATATGTTAATTAATTTCAGTGTTTTTCTGCAACTGAGCGTACTAAATTTGTACCCAGCGTAAGCTTGCACTAATGTATTCACTATTTGTGTGTAGTAAAAGTGTTTTACTTGCGATGTATAACATATTGAAGATTGATTGATCTTCTTCATTTTACTTCGCTTTTTGTGACACTTTTGGCTAATTTGCGAAGAATGAGTGGTGATATGATGATATTGATGAATGGACACTCACAAACATCCATGCCCAGGCCGGGATTCGAATCCGGAATCCTCTGGCGTCGTAGCGCGATGTGCTAACCACTCCGCAACAGGGGACGGCAAACATATTGAAGATTCGCATTAATTTTAAAGCTAGAAAAACATGCGAATGGCGTTTATCTTTGTGTAGTGTAGTGCGGTTTTGGCTTTGACTTGGCAAATTAATTCTAATTTTCTCATATTATGAATTTTTATAAAGAAAAAAATATTTGAACGAAAGCTGTGATTTATATATGATATTCAAAATGTTCCCAAAATTTTAAGCGGTACACTACTCCTGAAATTTCGAAGGTCATTATTGTGTGTCTCAATTTACCTTTAAGCTACGATCGTAATCTCTCGATTAAAACATCTGGATAAATTCATTACCACACGCACCCATCCCAGAACTACAGAGGGAACTAAGAGTCAGGCAATTGCAACTTCCAAATTGGGGCGGCCCAATTAACAGATTAGCCCTATTGCTTGATCGTCTGAGATCCAGCGCTATCATAGTTGGTCGTATCCCAAATTTGGTGGTGTTTGTGCCAAAACACGTTTCCACGTTCTAATCGTGTTGTTTTATGTAAGCCTGGAAGCGATTGGCGGCACAACTCCAGACATCGAAACGGGGATTCTCAATGAAGAACCAGACCTTAATGAGAACGTGTCCTGATCGTTTTTTCCCGCCTTTCCTTTGTCTTCCTTGAAGTATCTTCCCCGCAGTCTTTACAAACCGGCATCAAACAGCTCTTCCCCAGTGTTGCCAACCGATAAGGTAGAAATGAAACAGACATAAGTTTCCAATTATTTTCAATCATGCCAAGAACAAGCAAGTGGATAGACTGTCCAGCAAAGTAAAGAGAGTTTATGACAAACAACTGTATAACTCAAGAACTTCAATTTCGCAAATTTAGAACTCCATTTTAAAAGTAAGTTCGTAATTATAGCAACTGCACACCAATATTTCATGCATAAAAAATACTCATTCAAATCGCGTAGAAGAGTTGTCTGCCAATTTAATAACAACACAAATGAGCCAATAGAAAAGTACAAAAGTTGTCAACTAATAAAAATGTAGAATCCACTCTGAAAAGGGTAGGGTATTGTTGATTTGCTGTATTGCCACTTTTAGCTAATTGCGAAGGCGAGGATGAGTGATATGATAAAATTAATGAAGGGACATCCACAAAGAACATCCCTCACCAGGATGGGATTCGAACCTGGGACCCCTGCGGTCGTAGCACGCTGTGATAACTACTCCGTTACGGTGGAGGTCGTCTTTATGGAAGCCTAAAGATAAATTCACTGACATAATGACCATAAATTGGGCCTTTGGGATGAATTTTACCGGATGTTGAGGAAAATTTATTGAATATTAAGGTTTCTTGTGGGACGTGTTGATGAATCACGGCACTGAACCCTTTTTTTTTGTGGTTCCCACTAAATGTTCCACAAAGGCTAGACTGTATCATTTTGGTGCTAAATTTACCCCCCCCCCCTCCCGCCACACACACATACATACAGATATTGATTGAAAATTTTGGATGAACCCCTACACTTGGAGTAAACAGCGAGTCAAATCCACATGTTTGGAATTTCGAATGCTCCTCTTACTGTTCTTCGAGTATTTCCCTAAAGAAATTCGTGCATGTGATGCAACATCACAAGGAAGATAGCAAGGGGAACACAGGTCTATATATTTCCGTGAACTTTATGAACGAAAAGTGTTGAATGAATGCCAAAGTTACGAAACCTAGTGAGACTAATATGGAGTTGGAAACTTTTCCTGAAGAAGAAAGATGATGAAAACAGAACTGGGAGGGTAAAAAAAAAAAGCAGTTCCAGCGAACACGTGTTCGTATTGGTCAACTGACCTTCGACGTCTGTTCGGGAGTATTGCTAAAAGAAGCCTCTCTTTCCTCTCCAGCAAAAGTCAGTCCGATGGACTTCTTGTTCGAGATCGCACACCTGGCCGATCGGAGCAGCGGACAAGTGCTCTGTTCTACTTCACAGCCTCAAGCCAGGGAGGTGTTAATGCCGCGCATCTCTCATCATGACGAACTGGATTACATCACCGGAGAGAGACCACACCCTTTGCCAAATCTCCACCGGCAACTTCAAGAGGTCAGCGACGACCGACGGAAAGAGAACTGGACACTCTGCAGTCACAAGGTTTGCAGGCACGGAAAAGACACTCCAAATTCCCGATTCAGGATTTCCCAACTAAGAAACTATGGAAGTTCCAATGAAAACATTGCCATCTCAGGAACTAATCTACAATTCATTCCCGATTCAGGATTTCCCAACTCAGGAACTAGGGAAGTTCTAATGAAAACAGTGCCATCTCAGGAACTGATCTCGAATTTATTCCCGATTCAGAATTTCCCAACTCAGGAACTATGGAAGTTCCAATGAAAACAGTGCCATCTCAGGAACTGATCTCGTATTTATCCCCGATTAACGATTTCCCAACTCAGGAACTATGGAAATTCCAATGAAAACAGTGCTAACTCAGGAACTAATCTACAATTCATTCCCGATTCAGGATTTCCCAACTCAGGAACTAGGGAAGTTCCAATGAAAACATTGCCATCTCAGGAACTAATCTACAATTCATTCCCGATTCAGGATTTCCCAACTCAGGAACTAGGGAAGTTCCAATGAAAACAGTGCCATCTCAGGAACTGATCTCGTATTTATCCCCGATTTACGATTTCCCAACTCAGGAACTATGGAAATTCCAATGAAAACAGTGCCGTATCAGGAACTGATCTAGAATTTATTCCCGATTCAGGATTTCCCAACTCAGAAACTAGGGAACTTCCATTGAAAACAGTGCCATATCAGGAACTGATCTCGAATTCATTCCCGATTCAGGATTTCCCAACTCATGAACTATGAAAGTTCCAATGAAAACAGTGCTATCTCAGAAACTGATCTCGTATTTATCCCCGATTCAGGATTTCCCAACTCAGGAACAATGGAAATTCCAATGTAAACAGTGCTATCTCAGGAACTGGTCCCTACCAGTTTGATATTTCAGTACAATGTCTTCCCAACTCAGGACGTCCTTCTAATTGCCTCGAGGGAGGATGAATTGGTGTTTGAAATATTGACATTACGCATACCTGTGTAACTGCTAACCTGACCTACAAGCAAAAGATCTGCAATATACTCAAAATACAGGGTGATTCAAAAAAAAATGTTAACACTATATGGGAAATAGAGAATGTACTACTCACCGTCTACGTTTACTTCTTTAATGAATAACCATGAACAAATTCACATGAACATGAACATGCTCTACACGTGTTTACCATCAAATAAATTCGTGTCATTGCAGCTAAGATTCCTTCTATAAGCAAATTTTATATTTCCCATATAGTGTTAACATTTTTTTGAATTACCCAGGAAAGAACAAAAGTAAATTACTGTTTCCGCAAATGGATATATGTACGCAATATTTCAGGGTAATGTGCAGTAACGATGAGAACCTCTGTGCTCCTGTTACAAAAATATGTTCAGAATATCATATTTCTGCTGTTTGTTTCTCTCGGAACGTCGTTACTTCCTAAATTCTGGTCCGCAATTAGGGGCGTTCCGCGTGCCTCGTGGTTCCGAAATATGCGGGTGATATTATTGAATTATTTGTCGTTCATTTCTTGTGCAAGTGCAACTACATTTTAATACAAGTAAGTACAGGAACGGAACCTATATAAGAGAAACAATGTCATTTGTAATCAGCATACCAACTAACGAAAATAAAACAGAATTCTCAAAAGGGGATGGCTATGAAAACATGTTGGGAAAAGAAAAAATCTGCTGTAACACAGTTGATTTTCTTGTTATGGACAATTACGTGTCAAATGTTGTCGGTGGTGGTTCCATTCGAAACCGTGTCTCTACGCAATACTAATAACCGTTTTGCTATTAGTGTATAACTTTACGAGAAGTGGAAACTGTCTATATTTTCACTTTTTAAAAACTTCTAGCAGCTGGCATGCATAAAGTAATTTTCATTACTTACTATAAGAGTTCTCACAACCGCAACACATATTGCCAAAAACAAGCTGTTACAAAATACATATTTATTTATCACTTCAGCAATTTAAAGCAGAAAGATGAAATAAAAAAGACTTACTGATGAGCACCAACGAACAGGAACGTCTTGTGTCTGAAAGAGAGAAAATACCTACTTTAAAATATAATACCTACAAAGGTCAATATATTATTTGGCAAATACCCTATCCCTTTTCACTGTTCTAAAAATATTAAATTTGTTAAACGTACCTGCTAAGTCAGCACCTAACACTCACTCAGTCACGCGCACGTGTAGTCATGGACACTTCTAGGTTGTAATGATCCCATTGAGAGTCAATGGGTATATTACAACCCAGAAGTGTCAGTGACTGTACAGGGTCAACGAAGTTAGTAATAAGTTGTGTTCTATACAGCGTATATTTATTCATCTGCGGAGTACTAATTGAGGTGAGTGTACATATATACACAGAGGTTATGTTTGTTGCCTAACTCTACGGCGGTTACAAAACTTGTAATTGAAAATTTGCTATTAAAATCTATACTGTACTCTTCGCCGTAATGTTAGGCAACACACAACGCTTTGCAGGGAAGTAAGTGTTTCAGGATCTACTAGTAGATGTTCCATTTCTATTTCCGGTGTGGTGACTGCACATACAAACTATTCCTAGTTTTAACCGAGATCAAAATAAATGCAACTATTGCCAGGATTGGTGTATGTCAGATACGTTCAAAGTACGTCGTGTAAAAGCAATTGCCTTTCCTGCAACTAGATTCTACTCAGCGTGATATGACTTGTATGTATGAGTGTAGTGTGAGTAGGTGTGTATCTAAGCATGTGTGAAACGAATATATGTACTTTGTGTTCTGTTAATGTTTTTTTTTCTGTACATGGTTGAGTGGAAAAAAAGACTGTGCGGCCTTAACTCCGTCATTTCAAATAAGGCATTAATAAATAAATTTTGTTTATTTTTCTTGCAGATCCAGAATCAAGCTCTGAAGAAACAGAGGACGAGTTATCTCCACAAGGTAGGCCATACAGACAATATTTTTCTCGGTTCATATTTTGAAAATATGGTTTACCTTACATTCAAACAGATTTCAATTCCCTACCATTGCCATAGGTGGCGATTCTCTTAAGCATTGCCGCAGTTGAAGTGTGGTGGTAAGACAGAGTTGCCAACCATAGTTGTCCTTGGGATTCTCGACGTCATGTTGCCAACTGTAGCGAATTGTATTAAACACAAAGACTTGTAACAACATGTTGATAATGTGCATATACAGTAGTGTCTAGTAGGACTTTTTGGTAAAATTAAAGCTTTCACATCTGCGATTTTTTGTGGGTTCCGATGTGACAAAAACACACTGTCTTTTGAATTTATAATACTTTATTATTCTTTCAATGCATTTTCCATATTGTTCACGTGGCGAACCTTCAATACGACTAAATCGATAAATGAGCACCAACGCCTGGTGAAAATTGAGTTCCTTAGTGAAGCATATAGTTGTCCAAAGATTTTTGGATTTGATCTGATTTGTATTATTTATCGTTGCTTTTCTGCGACTTTTGGCTAATCGCAACGACGAGGATGAGTGATCATATGATGAAATTGATTAAGGGACACTCACAGAGAATACCCATGTTCAATCCGGGATTCGAATCCGGAGCACCTGAGGTCGTAGCGCCCTGTGATAACCACTTTATTTTAGTTCATCCAATAATATTACAAGATATACAAGATATTACAAGGTATACTTTCCTTTTACTGACATACAAACTGCTAGGAATTTTGCATAATTCTTTGTTTTGTACAATAGATTTTTCCATCCATTTCTGTACCTTCAGTATACCATGCATAGCGACAACAGCTGCTATGAAGGTTCCTGTAACATAGGGTACGTGGAGAGACTGGGAAAAAACAATGTTGTATGCTCAGGTGGTGGGTGTGGTCACCTCCACTCCCGTGATAACAAAGGAAACGTATTGTTGATACGACCTCTGGTGTGTTGAAAATCATTCCTATGATCACATGAGCGGTATTCGACAAAAAACTAATATCAACTTAAACAGATTGCGCATTAGACCACTCAGCATGTTAAGCTGCTCAGTTAAGTGGTCAAAGTTACAAAGCGTTGTTAACCTTCAAACGGTAAGGTGCGGGTCGGATCCGACCCAAGCGGAAGTTGCTTGGTCACTGTTTCCCCCTCCCGTATTTGCTGGTGACATAGCTTCAGGTAACCATCACCTTACTCATGAGGAAGGCGTCTGAGCGACTGCACGTCCTAGGTACGTCACTGTCCGGTTTTATTCTTATTTATATTAGCCCTTGTCGCCGTCTGGGTCGGATCCGACCCCACCTTACCATTCACGCTAGACATTATCCCTGTAATTTCTCTTCTTTTTTGCCAGTTTGTCCCAATTGTTGTGCACCATGGCGTTCAGGAAGTTTATCTGCACTGCGGATGAGATTCGAGCTGAGTTGCAAAGACAAGAAGAGGACTCCGAAGGAGACTGGGATGATGAAATATGTGAAGACATCTCCGAGTCAGAAGATGAAACATTTGCGAACAGTGATGATTGTGAAGATGTGTTTGATTGTGTTGATGGGGACGTTTCAGACTGGGAGGATCGTGATTCTCAAGTCGCAGTCGTAGAAAATGATGATAGAAAATTTGAACTAGGTAAAGATAGCGAAATAGTTTAGACCGACAAGCCGCTGCGTTCAAAATTTTCAAAGACGCCACCTTCGAATATCATCACTCATTTGCCTGGACCCAAATAAAATGCACGTGGAATTACTGATGAATTCAAATTATTTTCCTTATTTATTACTGATGAAATCATCGAAACAATTGTATGCCATACTAATGAAGAAATAGAAATGTCCACACTCAAGTACAATTCAAGTCAGTGGTTTATATCTCCTACTGATCCGATGGAAATCAGAGCTCTGATCGGACTGTTGTACATGAGTGCTCAACTAAAAAATTCAGGTTTGAGACTTAGTGACATGTTTTCTCCCATATATGGCCCTTCAGTATAACGCTGCACAATGTCCCAAAAGAGATTTGCCTTCTTTCTGCAAAATTTAAGATTTGATGACGTGACAAGGCCTCCAGGAATACACGAAAATCTACGGACAAATTTGATGCGTTCAGAGAAGTGTGGAATGCTTTTTAAAATAATTGTGGAAAGTATTACAGTCCTTCTGAGTACGTCACAGTGGATGAGACTTTGCTAAATTTCCTGGGCAGATGTCCTTTCAGGATGTATATTCCACCGAAGCATGATAAATATGGCCTGAAAATTATCTCCCTCTGTTATGGGAGAACCTTTTATTTTCTTGGAGGCATTCCATACATCTGTAAAGAGCAAGCAAAGAAGAAGAGGGATTTTCCTCTGCCAGCACAGTATGTTCTACGACTAACAGAATCACTGAAAGGGAGCAACAGAAAGGTGACTACTGACAACTGGTTTTCCTCATATGAGCTTACTGAAGCACTTCTTGAAAGGCAACTAACCTTTGTGGGCACTTTGCGTAAAAATAAAGTACAAATTCCTCCTTCAATGTTATCTGCAGCTCCAGTTGGGTCTTCTCGGTTCATGTATCAAGATAACAAAATGTTGGTTTCTTACACTCCAAAGAAGAACAAAAGTGTGCTACTAATTTCTTCAATGCACTTCGCTGGAACCATAAATGATGAATCGAAGTAACGGAATTCTACATAATGACTAAGGGGGGGTGTTTACGTCTTAGACAAGCTGTGCCATGACAAAAGCACTAAGAGAAGATGGCCAATGAGGTACTTTTATGGAATTCTAGATATTGCAGCAATAAACAGTTTTGTGCTTCAAAAATGCAATGTAAACAAGGCTTCTCACCCTAATGATGCACGCTCCACCTTCCTAAAGCGACTTGCATTTGCCTTGGCTACACCTCTGATGAAGAAGAGAAAGGAAAACCAACATTCCGAAGGAGCTTCGCAGAACAATCGTTCAGTTGATGGACAAAGATCATGAAAGCGACGAGGAAGCAAGAAAATCAAAAGTACCAGAAGCCCAATTCGCAAAGAAAAGAAGAAGGTGTGAATTCTGTAATTCTTCAAAAGACAGAAAAGGGAACGAATTCTGTAGGATGTGCGATCGTTGCTTGTGTGGTGAGCATAAAGTAGTATTGTGCCCTTCTTGTGCTATTGACTGTAGTGATGAAGAAACCAAAATGTGTTAAGTTTGTTTTACAAACTGTGTTAATGACTACTTTTCCACCACTAATGTATTCATTCGTAGTGATAATTGTTTGTAGTTTGAAAATAAAGAAATCTAGACTACACTACACTTTATTTGTTCAAATGCTGAAACTATTTATACAATTTCGTGTTCTGTTTATTTGGATGTAGTTTTACTAATTTTGCATTTAGTTTTTCAAGATTTTTATATGCATTTGTAATTTATTTCTTAGACAATCTCGTTTCACTTTACAGTTGTTTTGAATCCGTCCATTCTGTAAATGAGATAAAGTAAAGTTCCTAATTTTGGAAATCAGTGGGAATTAGTGGACGCGGAAAGGCAAATACTTTTCTTTTTTAGAAAATTTTGTAATCAAATAGTATTAAAGGTCTTATGACTAAAGTAATTTTAAATCTAAACAAGTTATCAAGCTTTACCTTCCTTTTTTTGAACATGAAATTGACAAAATTTCAGATGGGTCGGATGCGACCCAACCTTACCGTTTATGTTCTGAGAATTCACCTTACCGACGAAGGGTTAAAGTAATTAATTGAAAGACTGTAATTAACGCGCTGTAAATAGCGTATGTGTTCATATTTTCATAATAAACAATGTGATATCTTAGCTAACGTGTGGATACGTCGTCCACGCGTAATGTACACGTAGAATGCATTAGATTATATTTTATATTTTACATAATCTACATAGACAGTGTAACGCACTGAAAATTAATTTACAACGCTGTTTTGAAAGAAGTGAGCCCTTTTCAGTAATTTTGGTTAATATCCAGAAGAAAACATCCCATTTACAACAAAAAATATTACATTCTCTTTCAAATATAGATTGACTGATTGAGTTGGTGTTTTAAGTCCACTTTATGCACAGTAAGGCTAAAGTGGGATCCGAACCTCCATGTGCCTCCACCGGGTATCGAACCCGGGACACCTTGATTACAAGGCGACGACCCTACCACTTCGCCATTGGGGAGGCACCCAAATACAGACTGGTGGGACAAGACCACATGTAGACAATTAACACATGGCACTTGTGAGACAAACAATAAAGACATGATAATGGTTAGACGAACAATACGCACGACAATCTAGAGACAGACACATGGCAATCGTGAGGAAAACAATACACTCACGGTAATCGTGACAAACAACACAAAAATCGATTGAATTGGTGTTTTAAGTCCACTTTATGTACACTAAAGCTAATCTGGACTGGACCTACAGTTTAAAGTGGGATCCGTACCACTATGTGCCTCCACCGGGTATCGAACCCGGGATCCCTTGATTACAAGTCGACGACGCTACCACTGCGCCATCGAGGAGGCCCAAACAACACCAAAAAAACAACAACATGGTATTCGCAATGCGAACGATAAACACATAACAAACGTAGAGCAAACAATAATAGCATGGCAATCGTGACACAAACAACAAGCACATGGCAATTATGAGGCAAACAATAAACACATAGCAATCCTAAGACAAACAATAAAAACATGGCAATGGTGAGGCAAACAATAAACACATGACAATCGTGAGGCAAATAATAAACACATGGCAATAGTGAAGCAAGCAATGAATCCACGACAATCGTGAGACAAACAATAAACACATGGCAATCGTGAGGCAAACGTTAAATACATGGTAATCGTGAGGCAGAACAATAAACAAACAGTAATCATGTGATAAAAAATAAACACATGACAATCGTAAGATAAACGTTAAGTACATGGTAACCGTGAGGCAAACAATAAACACATAGTAATCGTGAGGCAAACAATAAACACATGACAATCTTAAGATTAACGTTAAGTGCATGGTAATCGTGAGGCAAACAATAAACACATGGCAATCGTGAGGCAAACAATAAACACACGGTAATCGTGTGACAAAAAAATACATGACACATGACAATGGTAAGGCAAACGTGAACACGCGGTAGCCATGAGGCAACAAAAAGGAATGCGACCTTGGAGGATACACTTGCCCTAAGTGGGAGAGGACGGCGAATTCCGTTAAGGGGCGTAAAAGCATGTTCTCACTCAAAGCTAAGAAATTTCTAGCTACAGATCTGGTGAAACATGACAAGATACTCTGTTATAATTATAATTCAATACAACATTAAAACCGATATAATACTAAGTTTGCACTAGAACAACAAAGAAAAGCACGCTAAACCTTGCTCGCCATTTTAGAGCATTTGTATTAGGAGTTTAAGTATTTAGTCCACTTTACGCACAGATAGGCTAATCGGGACTTAACCTACAGTTTTATAGTGGAATCCGAACGAACTATGTGCTTCTGCCGCTATCGAACCTGGGATCCCAGGCAATCGTATTAACTAGCAATGCACTCCATTCTTCTTACGATTCAGAGAATCCGCTTGGGGAAGGAGTTGAACTAGTGCGATGGTTATATGACACAGTTCGACGCATAATTTAAATTAAAAAGTTCAAAGTTTTTATTTACAAATATTTTTACGTAAACATTGTCCTTTATTTTCTAATTGTGTGTAGAAGGAGGGGTATCGAACCCGAGACCCCTTGATTGCAAGGCAACGACGGCAGCGTCAGATTTCTAGCTCAAGTCTGTCAATACGCACATTCGGGAAAGATGAACAGAAGCAGCTGGTCTGTGAACTGGAGTCTTAATTCATGATGAAAAATATGTTTTATTATTTTTATTCCATTAAATCTCTTGGATGCTAGGTGAAATAATCAATTTAAAAATAAAATGTTTCCAATTTTTAAATGAAAATACTAGGACTGAGCCGATACCGATGACGATACTCTTATCAATTCCCACCGATACCGATACTTGAAAATTGCAGTAATTAAAATTTGTTCCAAATATTCATCGATATTTGTGTGTAAATATTCTTCTCCAATTATACGCATCAATTTACAAAACAATTTGTTTTAGAACATTCAAGAATCACTTCAGAGTATTAAAATAGATGTTGTGTAATAAAAAAAATACAGTTTTTAGTGCAAAATTTGTGTAAAATAATATAAAGTTTGAATTTTGCATAATTTCCAGGATAATTAGACTCCGCAAAAATGTCGCGCGGCATTTTTTCGGACCTCGTGATAGATCGATATGGCGGAAAAGCATCGGCTTGTATCGGTAGATGAATTCAAACCGATATTTTCCGACATAGCTACATCGGTATCGGCGCAGCCCTACAAAATACACATTTTTTACATTGCATATGGCAACTTTTACTACATGTTCAGCAACGGAATGAAAATGTATACAATCAATGCAGAGATGATAATCAGAATTTGATTTTTTTTCTAACGGTATATCTTTGCACAATTATAAACGAATGAAATATTGCAGATTGTGAAGTGAAAATGTGACAAAACCATAAAAGTCAGACAACTTAATTTGATTCAGTGACAGGACGTTTATAATTTGCCGTTTGTTGTTCCACATGCTTTCTAAAGCGTAGCCTAGCTATAATTAGGAATGATAAGTACACAGATAACACAAAATCACTACCGTACGAAAGAGAAAATTTTTCTTTCTTTCCGATTATTAAATTTAGCAATACGTTTAATGTTTGGTTTTCGTTTCAACATTAACGTTTTAACGTTAAATAACATTTTCCCGCATGAATTTGAAACTTCCACTACGTCGATGCTCTTCGGCACGACAAAAAATTGATATCATAGACCTTATGCAGGCGAAATATATAGCATGAAACTTATTGGAGTGTCATAATAATAATAATGTGTTTCTTCATATTAAGGTTCATTGCTAATTACTAACTATCACAATGTAAAGGTAAAATAAAGTGCTCCCCTGTGCTATGCACCATACTATGAAGGCGTATAGGGGATGTGGAGTTAGGGTCCCACAATTTCTTGATACTGGCCGAACCTGGAGCGACGTGATCAGCAGCCTTTACCCCCAAGAGTTTCCTCTAGTACCCACTTTATACGCCGTTGGTGGGCATCGGAGTTGCTTGAACAGGTGGAAAAATCACAATGACGTTTGTATATTCATTACACTGAACAACAAACTTACGGTTCGAAAATACAGTAAAACCTCGTTAATCCGGACTAATGTGGGGATAAGTTGACCGGTTTAACGAAAGTCCGGATTAACTGAAATAACCTAAAAGAACAGTAGAAAGTGCATTAAAACGCCGTTTATAGCAACAAAACACGTTTGTTATGGTGTATTTAAAGGACATAGGCCTAAATACAGTATACAGTACCAAGTCTGCGATAAACAGAATTTCATCAGTGGTTGACTGCCTTTTCTTTGGGAAGTTCTCTTGTTGACTTCTAGCCACATTTAAAACCCTGCATTCTGCTTCCCCCCCCCCTTTTTGCCGGTCCGGATGAAGCGAAGTCCGGCTTATCGGGGACCGGATTAAAGAGCTTTTACTGTATTTCGAGCTGCTGAGTTCAAATATGGCATTTTATTTTGTGTAGTATCCTCAAATCTTGAAATACTGACAGTTACAGACCATTACGTTCAGACAACATTACTATAAGTATCGCAATATAAGCACATACTTGATTCTCCCGGACGTGTAAGAGGAAGACCTTCTGAGAAGTCGGCGTAGTACAGACAAGTAACTACACTCTTGCAGGCAGTGGTGGATCCAGAAGTTACAGTTGGGAGGGGCGAATTTCGGTCTGACATCTCACATCATCAAGAATGAATTGTAACCTTAACTTGCTTGAATTTGGTATTAACTCCGCTTTATGCGGTGACTTTCGGGATTGGGATTAAAGTTGGCTCATAACTTTTACATGCCTGAACCCGGTACCCCTTGAATACAACTACATCGGGGAGGCCGAGGAGGTTTGATTACTCCTGAATGGTGACAAGAGAAAATAAAATGCTGTAAGCCTTTGGAACGAAAACGAAACCTATACTTCTTGACTTGCGAGGTCCATGCTTACTAATTAAGCTTTATGCACTAACAATACGAGATATCTTTTCACAGGAAGCACAAATAATGGAACAATAAATTAAGAAACGTTGGACCTTTAAAAAAAGTTATAGTCGTTCTTGGACACACATGTAATATTTCATCGTAGTAAACTGTCCCAGGAGAAGAATTCGAACACTGGTTTATATTTTTATTGGTCGGCTAAGATTTATTTCACAGCTATAGTAATTTAGCATCTTTATTTATTAAAATGTAATAAAATTCGTGCTATTAGCCCACAACAGGTCTGTCAAGAAGTTTGAATTTCTGGGGTAAGCGTCGTGATGAATTCTTCAGGGGTCAAGTTGTTTGATCACGTAATAATAAAGTATGAATTATTTTTAAAAATACGTAAAGCTATTATCATTATACAGGGTGGCCATTCTAGGACCATGATAAATTCAAGTATAATTCCCGCTTTTCAAGGTGAACTTTCCGAACATTCAAGGTTACAAGCAGATGATTTCCCTATTTCTCTGTGCCTCTCACCACCCACACACATACAGACACAATTATATTTACAACATAAAGGGTCTGTACGATTCCAAATTATTCAAAAATTCTAATTAAATTAAACGCTGTGTATTTTTAAAATAATTAATTTAAGGTGCGGAGTTTATTTGTAATTTCACTACACTCAGACTCGCAATACATCTACAAATACAAGTCGCAAATGTCACGGGATAAATTAATATACGAAAAATTGTTAATTGTATGAGAATCTCAAACGCACATTTACCTAATAAACTTAAATATATCTTATCTTGGAATAATCGTTGGTCTGTCAGATAGATTGTTCTGCAAATGGCACTAACAAAATAAGCAGATTAACAGAATTCTAATATATTTTAGACGCAGCTTTCTTTTCCTTCCCCGACAAAAGTGAAAGCTAAACTTGTGAAAAACTTGCCTCAGGGCATTTATAAATGTGTACGAATTGAATGGGATTTGGATTTTGAAAAGTTGCAATTTTCCACATCTACGGAGAAAAATTCAAGAAGAATTTACGCAGAATTCCGGGAGCCAATAATTCACGCATAATTGCCGGAATTCCGAGATTTTTACTCTGGAACCAAATGACTGAATATCTGCCACAAACGAATTTCTTCATATTTTCAGACCGTTACCGAAATAGTCATTCTTGTATTTAAATTATATAACTTTCACCCATATCAATGAAGGAAAAATCTGTGAACATTATATGGGAATTTTAATCAGCAGGATTATGTTGTGTGACCTTTCAAATCTCTCTTTCGTCGTAAATGCAGCTAAGCACATGGAGTACTTTTCTTTGATTAAGTCCTTATCAAATATGTCCACTACACAATTTCTTTTTGATGCAAAGCAAAAACTAACCTGCCACCCCATTAGATAATAAATAATAATATGGGACTAATGGGAAATCTTCAGTCTGAGCTCATTTTGTTTTCTGAAGACCACTGATGCACTTTCCTCTCTCTTAGGTTGCCACTACGAGGGCCAACTGTACGCCGAAGGAGAGTTGGTGTCCACAGACGAAAGATGCCTCCACTGTCGCTGCAGAAGAGGTTCCCTCGTCTGCTACCTCAGAGTCTGCCAGGATCTGCCTCTCCCTCCTCCACCAGGTTGCATTATTGTCCACAGAAGAAAATCTTGTTGCCCGGAGTTAATATGCGGTATGTACCTCACTATTTTTTCAAATCAAACTGTAAGATTGGCAGAATTTACGAATAAATGTGAAACAAAATACTTAAGCCATTATAAATTTCAACAAGGTCTTACCAGTGATTCCATCTATGAAGATTAAAAGATATCTTCAAACTGATTTAAAAAAAAACGTGAGGGGGAATATTAACTTCCACAGTTTTGGTCTCTCAATATGTTTAATAATGATCAGAGTTCTAATGCAAACCTCAATGTCATTTTTTGGTACTCTGACGGAAATTGCCATACGGGGAACTATGGCTAACTGCTGATGCACTCCACCCGGTCCGAATTCATATGGGGTGATCCGTTTGAGATGTCATAAAAAGAAAAAAAACGTTGCAGAAAAGAATCCACTTCGTCAGTAACACTCAACATGATCGAAAATCCTTATTATTTTTTTTTTTTACCAAGAAATCGAATGTGGCTCGCCTCGTGCGAAGGTCTGAGTTAGAATGCCAGATCATCCATTTGAATCAATAAAAGGCTACAGACCGTGGTTTATGGCAAGAGTAACGAAATTCTCTCTCTCACACTGTACTTTGTCACATCCTTAAAAGATTGTACTACAAAGTCACAGCGGGCTCTTGTCATTAAGAACGTAAACCGCCAAATAGTACGAATTCCGCCTGTATATACAAATTATGAGGTAGATAATTTGTACCTGAATCCTAGTGTTACGAGAATAGAGAATAACGACGTGTAAAATGCAGTAAGTAAGAAATATAAATTTTCAAGCTATGGGGGAAACAAAGAGAGGTTTGCAAGATAACAACGACGTAGAAAAAACCTCTGTGTGTGTGTATAGAGAGAGATCAATTCCAAGAACAAAAATATAAAACGTTATATTCTATGCAGCAAATGTACTGAATACAGGACAATCAGCCTGATATGGCACTCAGCGAAAATTCTCCTGCTCGTACTAAATAGACGCTTGTACGTCAAGGTCGAAGAACAGTTTGGTTTCAGGAAGGTAAAAAGTACAAGATACGCAAAGACTGCAGAGACTTGGTGAAATATACCTAAGGATAAGAAGTTTATAGTATCTGGATCTGGAGAAAGCATTTGATAGTGTGATTGGATTAAACTTGCACAGATACTGTAAAGGATTGGAAATTGGAAAGACAGGAGACTCAAACAATCTGTACATGAAACAACGAGTAAAAGTGAGAGGAGGAGAAGAAATGACAAGAGTAAGAGTATCGGTATCGGCTCAGCCCTAATATATTATCATAAAATCACAAGACTCAACGGCAAGTTTCAGATAATCTTACAATCCGCCCCTACAGTCTACATCCTTACACAAATTCTCTACTAGATAATTGGTAGAACAATAGAGCGGCAACATTTAGGGGCAGTGAAGAAGATAACAAGGGTTACAAGTTGCTGATACTTAGATAAAGGAAGGGAGAGAGCGTGACCTTCATCCGCCTATTTAAAAGACAAATAATACAGATGAATTTCCTCTTGTCCATTGTCAGTAGAGAAAACTACATGTCCGCATTCAGTAATATCATAGATGCAACAGTTCCCATGTAGATCTCATCGAGATGCTCCCGAATAGCCTTAGAAAGGATATTATAATATTTCTAGTTATTCAGCTAGACTTCTGACATCAACATCCTCGCCTTTGCCACGAGAACAATGAAAAGCGTGTGTGTGGTTGGAAACATTGGCATCGTTTTCACAGTCGTGATTGTTGTCAGCAGCCAGCCAGCCTCCCAAGCAGCGACATTCTTGGACCCCTGGAGTTTGGAGGACGACCTCAAGGTCAGATGTGGGGGTCAGGCATGGTGTCGTATTAACGGTGAAATCGAAGACAATGAACTTCCTTTGTCGCTGGCCTCTAACCACTTTCATACTCTATGGGCCATGTGCTTGTTGGATTACAATGGTCACGTACGCCATTTCTCATCCTTCAAATTGGAATTCCTGCTGTCGCAAAATTCTACTGGTGATTTTGTTCCGGATATGCTAACGCCATTTATAGGGTGACCAGATATTTGTTGACCAAAAAGAGTATAGTCTATAGGTTGAAGGTGCGCATGCACAAAACATAAAAAAATAAAACGAAAATAAGGGTGGCTATTTGTTATTGCTTCTATTATAGCCCCTATAAAATAGGCTTACACTACAGATTCAAATTACTTATGGGTCTAATGTAATTAGCTAATTACAAATACTTCCTCACCAATAGGCACCATCATTCATACTTCTGGGATGATTTTGCTTTCTTGAGTATGTTCAAGTCATTCTTTATTGCCAGTCCAAATTCTTTACATGTCATGTCCACATTGAATTTCACTTGCATTACTTGTTCAAGTGTTGACACCAGGAGTGTACTTTTTCCTCTCTCCAATAAGTTTTCATGACACTGAAGACTCTTTCACAATCAACATTTGTACCAGCAGAGTAAACAAGAATTTTACAAGAGGCACAATCACTTTGAAATTTGACTCAGCCTGTACTGACATCCACTTACCCATCATTGGTTCTTTTCTTTCTGTGGATTTTAACGCATTTTTACGCGTAAAATAATGAATGAAATTAAATAGCAAGGAAAAGAGTATAGAGTATATGAACCTCTAAAAGAGTATAATACTCTTAAAAACAGTATGTCTGGTCACCCTAGCCATTTACAAAGCTTCTAATTTTACATAAAATTTTCATGCTTGGCGGAAGAGGCATTTGAAGGGAGTAAAGATTTCTCCAAAATTATTAAATATCAACTCTTACATAAGTTGAGGATTTGCGAGGATATCTTAAGTATTTTAGGATGGATTTGAGTTTATAATAAATAACCAACGGTTGGAGTTGAAATTAGGTGTGTGTGGGGGGGGGGGGGATGGCCTTATTTAAAAGGGGAGTACGGTTCAACCACCCCCGAAACTTTCTGGCATGTTGAATTGACGTAAGTTGAGAAATCGAAATTGGCAACACATTTTTAAATACTTATGCAGAGCTTTACAAAAATACAACACACACACAAAATGCTGTGAGAACCATTCCTTCGGACAAACATATTTAATTCCTGAAACTTGAGAAACTACATCACTTCCGCAGCCCCTTCACTTTCATTTTTGGCCGCCCTCTTTCCACTATTGTTCCTAGTTCAAAATCAAAATTACCTTATGATTACCCAAACATTTCCTTTCCGACTTTGAAATTCCCTCTACTGTTGGAAATTTTTAAAATCCCCTTTGACAAGAGTTCAAACCTGAGACCTCTGGCATTACTCTCATATCCCCCTCCCAAGCAGTCGGCGTAGTAAAATTATAGATTTAACCAATATTCAAATCCATAATACACATGCTTGTACAGTGAATAGTGAATGTATATAGGGTTGGATAATTATAGGATCAGCTACGGATGAGACCCCTCCTAAAGGTTTATGGAACATTTCTACCTTGCAGTGGGTAACAGTATCGCCTTGCACCCGCTCCCCAACTTTGGGTAAATGTCCATTTCAGCGTGTATGACCAGCATACTACCATAGGCACTAAGTTAAAGCACTTTCCTATCTGATGTACAATACAAGGACATTTCTGCATAAAAAGATCCGGAGCCACATGCAAATTCATCGTCTTGTTTACATGTATAAGAACTGCGTAGTCGGCAAAGTAACAATCTAAGGCTGTGTCCGAAAGGTGCAAGACCGTACTTGAAGAGAACATATTTCGAGAATAGTCTCCAAGTTGTCTTAAAGCCTGGACTGAAAGCGAAAAACTTTCGATTTACACTTCGACTACACGCCATACAATAGAGCATACACACAATGACCCAAAATTAAATCACACAGCATTTTTAAAACTTCTTGTACTTTCATTTCCACACAATAGAAGAACTACAAACAGCTGGACTATCGACTTCCATGTTTTCAAACAAGCGAACGAACGAGTGTAGTGATCGATTGTGCAATGTCGCGTACTGCATGCTGCCGGCTCGATTGCACTACGTGATGTCACTTCCGCCAAGACCGTGCCTAAGACGTTTTTTTTTTTCATCTTTAAAGGACAGCCATTGGGTGCGTTCCGAAAGTCGTAACGAAACGAACGAAAGTAACTGGCCTCGTGAACCTGGTGAAAACAGTTATTTTACAGACTTATGGGACGCGCTAGACGAAAGCGCAGGCGCACAGTTTTGTTTATAGAAATTCCGCATGGCGTCCAGCGGAAGGCACGTCCTTCTCGCAGAAATAAACTCTGCTGCGAGCACTGTTACTCATTTTAATCACATTGTAAGAAGAGTTAAGGGACACTCCTCTTGCGCATGTTGCTTCATATCGCTCTCTGTTAAAATTAAAATACATTTTCCGAACTAGAGCAGTTTGAAGCCATCATGAACCGCGATGTCTGCAAGCAGCAGACGATTCTCACCGAACAAACCAGCCTCCTGGCCCGTGCGTTTGGTGAATCTCGTTCTTTCACGAGACGCACGGAGTGCGACTTTTGGGACAGCATAATGAATCTCACGAAACGCACGGAAGCACTTATGGGACAGCCAGTTACCATAACTCGTTTAACGTGTTAAACTCGTGCGACTCTCGGAAGTAAATATTACACAGCTGATTTCGAACACGATGGGTACACAATGATTCGTCAATTTATTGTTATGTCAAGTCAACTGCTTCTACAATGCCGCTTCCCCCTGTTTCTATGCACATTCGAAATAGGTTCGAACAAGTGTTCGTTGGGTACATGACACAAAAGACAGCCGCAGCACGAGCGACTAGGGACAGCCTTAGCAACTTGGAAATACATGCTTACAGCACCAAACCTGACCTGCCTAACCTATCCACGTAGGCATATAATAGCTTAAAAACATGCTTATTTCTGCTATTATATGCCTACATGGATAGGTTAAGAAGGCCAGGTTTGGTGCTGTTGTATCTCCGAAGTTGCTAAGGCTATCCTAGCCGCTTGTAGCCGCAGCTTCTATAGTTATCAGAAAATGCGGGAGATGGCATGCAAGCCGTAAATCTGAATGGGAAAATTCCACGGCAGATGGAGCCACTGGAACAGGTGTTTTCTTCTGCTCCACTGCTTCCAGGAAAGCCCCCTGTTATTATTTTCACATTGAACAGCTTCTTAATTGCAAGTTCAATCAGCGCGTGCTAAATTAGCGTGTTCCAGGTTAACGCCCCACCTCCTCATAAAGCAATTACCGTTACATGATTGGTGAAAAACGGAATGGCGTTCAGCACATTGTGCTGCCAAAGGTGCTCTCTGAACATAAAGAGGTCAGGATGCACTCCATTAAAAACTGCAACTGCTGGACACTGCATCTTTTGTCCCAAAAGTAATTCTGCAAGGAGAGGCAATCATAGATGGAAGTGGCGGTAACATGCGTCTATTGCAGGTGTTATTTTCTTGTTTTAGTGCATTTGTAAATTTTATTGAGATACTTTAAAAGTGGCCTTCAATGGTGTGCAAGAGTTACTGGATGGTTGTCAAAGATTTGGGTGGGTCACATCTTGAAATAACACTGTGGTACATAGCATGCGCGCCGACTACGTGGGTGCTCCGGGGCTCGAACACCTACATAAATAATCTTGTGGGTGCGGCGCACCCACAAGATTTTTAGTTTGATAAAAACAAAATAAAATAAATATTTCTCACTTGCCATTATCAAAAAATAATAAGCAATTAAAACATTGAGATGGGACAGACTTTGATAAAGACAAGCTAACATTGCACAGGGACATGTTTCTAGATGTGTGCAGAACGAACAAAGAAAAAGTGGGTAACTTGTCAGACATTACAAATATTTTAAGTAGAGAAAACAGTGGTCCCATGCGTGAAATGCTCACAGAATTTATGAAGTTTGTACGGGTGATTTTAACTATACCTGTTACTTCTTGTACCTCTGAGCGGTCATTTTCAGCACTTAGGCGATTGAAAACAATTTTGCGGTCAACAATGACCCAAAAAATATTGAATGATTTGGCAATTTTGAATGTTTATAAAAAAATGACTAAAAATATTGACATTACCAAAATTGCAAACAAATTCAGAAGTGCAAATGACGTAAGAAGGAATGTGTTTTATATTGAAAGTTAACATGTCATGATTATTATTATTATTATTTGGTACATAAAGTTAGTCATTTTGTAGTTTCTGTTCACAACAAAATTCTTACATAGTTCTTTCTGCAATACAATTAAAATTATTTGCATTTATGAAGATTTTTCATTTTAATTTGTATGAATGTGGTATTTTCTTTTAGTAACGTGTTGATAATATCATTGCCTCTTGCAATCATTGTGCATGTAAGTTGTTTAAAGTATACAATACTTGATAATTACAGACCTAACCGCCATTGATATGCACCCACAGAAATTTTGGAAAGTCGGCGCCCTTGGTACATAGTGGTTCCGATCCCACTATAAACTCTAGGTCCAGTCCCAATTAGCCTATTTGTACATAAAAGAGGACTTCAAACTAAAAAAACACTTTTAAAAAACGAACAAAAAAAAAAGCTCAAATAAAACTGTAGGTATCGTGATATTCACATATTGTTCGGAAAGTTGAGTTGCTCCTTAAAATAAATTATTAACAGTTACAGTTACCCATTTTTAAACGTAGCTCAGTTACAATTACTGAAACTTGAAAAATAACTAAAATTTACTTTTTCTGTCACTTCCTTCTCAAAATTTTCTTGCAAAAAAATTGCAATCAGTGATCATTAATTACAATAAAATATTGGATTGATGTGGAGTTTTAAGTCCACTTTATGCACAGTAAGGCTAATCGGGAATGGACCTACAGTTTAAAGTGGGATCCGAACCACTATATGCCTCCACCGGGAATCGAACCCGGGACCCCTTGATTACAAGGCGACGACGCTACCACTGCGCCATCTGGGAGGCCTACAATAAAATAAACATCAATATTTACCCGTATTTCTGGTACAGAGGTCTTACCAGTGTACAGCCTGAACGGTGCATGCTACGTTGGAAATTCAAGCACTTTAGATTGAAACTCGCTTACTTCCACCAACTTTCCCCTCTTTTCACTTTTCGATATGTGCTCTAATAACGAAGTTGCTTAAGGAACCGGACATTTGAGTCCCCCTGTATTTCTAATAAACGGGAATTTAAAAATCATATTCATGTACGGTAATTCAAACTTGATTTCTGTTAGATTTTTATTTTTGAATATTAGGAATTTTCTATTAAAATATGTTATCATCCATTACCTAATATACTATAGCCTGCCCTAACCTAACCTAAATTTAACATAACTCCGGATCCCATTGGCGTGCCATTTTTAAACTTTGTACACTTATCGAGTAATAGTGTATGTATGACATGTATTTATTTTGAAAAAAATTAAAAGACCCATTTTTGAGAAAATGGCTAGCAAAAGTTTTCTTTACACCATATTCAATTGTTTTTTACCCTGGCATAGGCATGCTGTATCTCGTGTGAAAGAACCCTTCATTAACTTTCAAACACCATCCGAATCACTTCTACAGGTGCCCTGGTTGCCGAAATAATTTACAGTTAACAAGATGTTGGAAAAAATTGTCAAAATCGCACAGTTTGCAACACTGTAATTTCGGAAATACAAATATGGATGTGCAAAGTCTTATATTTTCCTACCTCAGGTGGCCCTTCCAGTATCCCAAATTTCAAATTAATCAAAACATGTAAGGTTGAGGACCTTGTTAATTTGACATGGAATGACCCCCCACCCCCATATATTAAGGCAGGTAGCCATAACTTCGCTATTGTCCTGAAGTTCGCCACCCCACAGATTCTATGTTTAGCCGAAAGATATCAGAAGCTACTTCATGCCAGGTGCATGGTGCCTTGAAAACTACGTTGAACACAAGGTCGATTTCCGTTATCGCGTGCTTGCTTGGAGATAGTCGCCACATTCTGTTGGTAGTGGTTGCTGCTGGCTAGCGCTGATATAACATTTGCTCCGTAAGTATCCGTTTAATACAACAGTAGATAGTATAATATATCATTTCAAAGCCTACGTTGTGTACTTTCTAGGGGTACTGTTAAAATTAAATGTATAATTGTTATGAAGTAGTTTCTGACGTGTTTAAAAAAAGCTGCACGTGTTCTTAAGTTCGCCACTGTATCGTGCGTCATGGCGAACTTACGAACTCATGTTATGACAATGGAACTTGTTTCCTTAAATAGAGTAATACTTAGAATTCATTAGATTTGCATACAGATTTTCAACGTTGAGGGACACCAAAACTTAAAGGGCGTACAGTGTCTCTCAAAAGTTTTAGGACAGCGACATTTTAAACTAGGCAACCGAATTTACACAAGGCGTTGGTGGGTTGCGTGTAGAGTTAGGCTCAATTTCACGGTTGCCACATGCACAATAAATATTTATAAAATAAAAACAAGTACTAGTGTATAAAAGTATTAAAAATATGACTATTATATCGCAAGTGACAAAATTGTTTCTGAAAGAAAAATAATAGGTTTTCTAGTATTTCATCGCTGATGAGAGTCTACAGAAAGGAAAAGAGGTGAGAGAAAACGAAAGGTGGCAAAGGACAGGAGAAAGAGAAAGCGAGAGGAGAAGAGGAAAAGTAGAGGAGAGAAGAAAGAGAGAATAGACGAGGAGATGTAGTGAGGAGAATGGAAAAAGATTCTAGGAGAGATGAGGAAAATGGAGCAAAGAAGAGAAAAGAGAAGGAAAACTATATGAGAGAAGAGGAGACGAGAAGAGGGGAGTAGAGAGCCTTTGTTTAGTATGAAAATAAATTGCATCCACTCTCTACTGTTATTAAAATATTAATTTAGTTTACCGCTTGTACACAAGTGGCGAAGTTAGGGAACACGTGCGTTTTAATTTCGCCAGTTGCAAGCCCCCTTCTCTTGGTCATTGTTCGAGAAAGAGGACAGTTTTTCTTCTCACAAATTTATATGTTGTTCTATTGAACATTATCATTGCAAAAGTATTTTTCATATTTTGAAAAAAAAAATATTTCTTCGTAATTTTTAAAACAAATTTGCTTAAGGTGTTACTTTATTACAACAAATAGATGATGGAAGAAGCAGTCAGGTTTCCATGAATGATTTTAAATAGTTCGTTCTCGACCCACGTTTCTTTTCATCCGGTTGCATGATATCACATGTACCTGTTTCTCCTTCCAATCCAAGCTACAGAAGATTCACTCCAACAATGATTCTTTTCTAGCTCCACTACCACGTTCGAAATGAATGCAGCAATCCATCCAAAACAATGAAGTCCTCGCGCGAAATTAAAAATGGCGACTTGGAATAAAACGTGTATGTTCTAAATTTAGCAATGAACCGAAGCCTGGTTCCCTTGCCTTAGACGATTCAACGGGAATCCTTTCACCTTAGCATGCAGAGAAAACACAAGAGTTGCTCGAATGAAGAAATAAATGACCTACAAGGTTGCACTTTCACAAGTGAATGCAAGTATTCTCAAAAAGTTATTGCTTTTCACAGATTGAATGGGAAGAAATTGTTCAAAGCTGAATTGTTACTGTGAAACCTAATGTACAGTCACAGGCAATAAAAATGGGACACGTAAATCCTGAAATACTCGCTTCCCTGCAATGCATTATGTGTGGTGGTGGTAGAAGATTCCATTGAAACTTTGTTATTAAAATCCACGTATCGCTGTAGAATTAGGCAACACATATAATGCCTTACAGGGAAGCAAGTATATCAGGATCTGTGCGCCCCATTTTTATTGGCAGTGACTGTATGTGAAAGATCAATGGTCCAGTGGCGTCTTGTGGCCTCAAATTTGGCCGGGGCTTATTTTTTAAAGAATTTAAAATATAATGACAATTCACATGAATTACAAAAAATAGGTATTTTTTCTTCTAGACTACAAAACTGGACTTACTTTTTTGAAAGAATTTAAAATGTAATGACAAATTACATGAATTACAAAAAAACGGGTATTTATCTTCTAAACTACAAAACTGGACTTATTTTTTTTAAAGAATTTAAAATATAATGACAATTCACATGATTACAAAAGAAACAGGTATTGTTGTGAAACATACCTTTCTACGAACGTTGACTCCTGTTGTTCTGCTCAGAAAATTTTGTTATTACTTTTTCGTTAAAGCCCTCTATGTTTGAAATGTATTCTATCTCTATTGTAAGCAAGTGCCAAGGCATTTGGTCTGTCTTGTCCCATTGCATTTCTTAAGCAGGTTTTAATACGCTTCAATGTGCTGAAACATCGTTCAGATTCAGCTGTTGCCACTGGAGTTATTAAAACTATGTTTGTCATTTTTACTGTTTTTGAAAAGGTACCCTCTAAATAATTTTAAATAAAAAATGAATGCAATCTACTGATAGAGTTTATGTTTTTCAACTCTTCACTACAATAAAGAACTCAAAGTTACCTCTTCTATGAAGGGATAATAAATCTGGGAAGATGCCTCTATTTAAAGATTGTTCTCTTTCATTATGTCCTCGTAGAGCAAGTTCATGTCGACCACAGAATTTTAAGCAATCGATAATTCTATTTAATATATGCCTATTTTTCCGGACAAATTCATTGTGTCTTGTAATTGACAGCCTGTGTCCTTCATCAATTTGTGTTCGAACATCAACCCTGCCAAACTCACTCAAACATAGCGAATGAAAGCCACCAAAACACTACAGAACAACACGCGAGATCGAACGCGACGCAACGGAAGTAGCCCCGAATCAGCACTCAAATCTATTGCACTCTCCCCTCCTCTCTCTGCTAGCATGTGACCTTCACTGTAGCGTAGGTGTGTGTAGGCCACGCCTTCCTTTGCGACGTGCCCCGGAAAGCGATAATTGACATCAATGCCGCTAGGAGCGCTGTCGTATCCATTGCAACAGACGAATTTACGTGGGTAAAAATCGCCTTTTAAAAGACTGTGTGATGGTTATGCGTTATGGTGATTCATAATTACGTGAATACGTCCGTTTTTCTTTAGGGGCTAAGTACCAGAAGCCCCAAAGGACGAGACGCCACTGCAATGGTCAATAATATTTCACAATGAGGGCAAAAAAATGCTATAAAATGAAAATGGAGAAAGCCCAAACATACATAGAACATTTCAGTAGCTATTTACATAATATAGCATTCGACTTATTTAATTTACAATACTGTTCTTGTTTCTAATTGCAGACACAGGAACAGAAATGAACCGAGTGGATAGACGAAATGATGGAACGGATGTGACAGCACAGGTACAATTTTCAGGTCCAGATTCTTCAAGCATTACCACAACAGAAAGAGGCATAGGTAGGCACAGCTTTAACAAGTTTCCAAATAATTAGGTTATCTACATAAATAGTTACCAATATTATGCTGATGTTATATATAAATAGAATAGTTTTGTAATATTTAAGTAATTCTATCCATGAGCTTATTCTACGTATTATAGTACCGATAATTTCATTAGATGTGTTTCAAGCATTAATTATTAAATTGCATGTGCTATTCTACTGAAAATTTCACCTTTGATTTGATATTATTGACAAATGTAAATTTTAATTATTTTACTCTTGCTAATACAAAGTTTAGATTGTCTAAAACAAACATACACTTTACAATTTAGTATTTCTCAAAGTGCTACCACATGTTGTTTTCTTTAACTAAATACTGTAATTAACTTTGTATTGAACTAACAATCCAAATAAATAAAACACTATGTGTAGGATAAAACATGTAATGATCACAAAGACAATGCACATGTCAAATTAGAATTATTCCTTTAATGTTGATGTTAATGGTGATTTCCCTTGCCTTTTTATTTAGGGTTGTAAAGAAAATCAAAATGTCAGCACATGAAAGAAGCTTGCTGCTTTTAATCATTTAATTGTTGACGGTTTGTGACAACTAATATTTACAATCTTTTGTTGTTACAAGAGATTTTTAACCACTTCTTTCTTCCTCTTCAAAAGCAAATTAAAGAGGTAGAAACATAACGATTAGCATTTAAGATTTTTGTGTCACTTTATATTACTCTTGGCTGTTTCTCCATGCTGAATTTAATTTAAACATGATTCTAGCTTTTGTGAATACAATGACCCCAGTTTTATTAGTTATACTTATACATGTAAAAGCTAATGTTAGCTTTAGGTCATTTTCTTTTTTCCAAAACATGATGCAAGCACTACATGTCACTGCAATTGTGTTTCTTGTGTAAAAAAACAATTACCCAAACAAATAAGTTGTGTTCGGTTTTTTAAGTCCACTTTTTTCACAGATAGGCTAATCCAGACTGGACCTACACTTTAAAATGAAATTCAAACCACCATGTGCCTCCACCGGGTGTTTAACCCAGGACCCCTTGATTACAAGGCAAGAATGTTACCATTGTGCCATCCCAAAGAACCAACCAAATAAACAACACAAGAGCACTACAAAAATGATTTTAATGTACACGGAAGAGTCAAATGAAAACCTTAATTTGTTATTGTTTCTAAACTAGTAGGTTTCTGCACATAGGGTTCCAAACGTTTTATGCAATTTGGGATAGATCCATTGCTGATCCACATACGTGGGCAAAGCAAAAAGTAAGTTACACCCGAGCTGCGTTCCTGTACTAAAAGAGAGAAAATAATCATGCTTGGTGATAGGACTGTCCGAAATGTATTCTCCCCATACCCGAAGCAGCCATGCTGTAGCTGCTTTATGGAATGTCACACCCCATGATCAGGAAATGGTGCCAGATGTTCGAAGAGGAAAGAACAAACATGAATGACGAACAGTGTATTGGACAGTCTGCAACTGTGAACACTATCGACAAAACGGAGCATGTGAATGCAATCATTCTTGCCAACTGCAACGTGAACATTAAGAGAGATTGCAAATGAACTGAACATATCATACGATAGTGTGTCTATGCTGATTCATGACCAGTCGGGTTATAGTAAAGTGTGCTCTCACTGGGTGCCGTGATAGTTAACGGATGAGCACAAAAGCCAACTCAATTGAAATTGGACGGAATTTTTACACATAAGAAATCGAAAAACTGGTCACAAGATTCTGGAATACCTTGGTGACTATCTCGAAAAAAGTTAACTGTTCATACGTTTTTGTACAATATTTTTTTTCTTTCTAATGTGTTCTGTTTGTTTTATACAGGGGGGGGGGGGTGTAACTTACTTTTTGATTTGCCCTAGTATATTTTCAAGTCTGAGTTAGTGTCTGTGTACCTCAAGAAGAAGAATCTTTGGAATCTATGCGCAGTCACTTATGAGCCACCCACCGCAAAGGTCTTTCCACCCATATCCGTGCAGACTGAGGCCATTGTCAAACTTCCTCCTCTATTTGTAAGCCTGCTGGCATGCTAACCATGCATGGAGACATTGAATTTTCATTTGTCGTAGAATGTCTAAGTTTTAGGCTTCCAGAGGGCAAGAAACCACTGCTCTTTGCTAGTGCATGTGTATGCAGGTGGTGCAATCTTTAAAATGACAAAAATGGAGTTGTGAATCTCACTTGCTCAGTGTTGCAGCGTTGATGTCGTTTCGTAAATAACAGTCGATGCCTCTTGTAAATTTGGGCTGTTTACAGTCTTTTCTGTATTTTTTGTCGGAATTTTAAGGTTTTCAATTGACTCTACCTTGTATCTGTACTATTTATCCTCAGGATGCCTGAAAGATGGAACGCTGTATGCAGAAGGTTCAGCTATGATGACATCCAGCCTTTGTGAACACTGCTTTTGCATCAAAGGAAAACAAAGATGTGTACAACCCAAGTGTTTGTTGCCTCTGGAAGGATGCAGCCCACATGTAAACTCTGCAACCTGTTGCCCAACAAAGTATAACTGCAGTAAGTGAAACATGCATGTGGCATGTGGTTGTTGGCAAATGATTTCAGCAACAACATTTGTAATGTTATTGACATGCTTAATTAGAATGTTTAAAATACCCACATTAAGCTTTTTTGCTTTGGAGGGGGGGGATGCCCACTCATTTCGGGTATGCAAATTTGTATGTATTACCAGTTAGTAAACTAAGTACCTTTGAACAATGGTTCTAACGTAGGTCATAACATCTTATTATAATATTTATATGTAATATAGAAACATTTTATTTCCGTTCTAGGAAAATCCCAAACTCATACACAAAAAGAACTATTGAACTCGTAATACCGAAAACTTGACCAAATTTGCATTGCCAAGTTTAACCTTAATGTCCATCTACCCTACCTACAAGTTTCTTATGAATTACTTTATAAAACATATCAGCACCATGTCATGAAAGCTTGAGTGGAAAACAGCCTGCTGTTGTCTCGGCTCGACAAGGTTGGTCAGTTTCAGAGTGGTGTCTTTGATCCACAAACCTGCATATCTCTCAGCATGAAAATCTTTGATGATTGGACCATTAATGGACACGGAATGATTTTTCAATTGTGTTTGTTAGTTAAGAAATGGTATACTATATTCTTTCAATTCCATTTGCTTTGAAGGGGATAAAAACATCCCTGGCTGCGATAAAAATAATTTTATTTTGCTGGGGATAAAATCTTTTGTGGACATGCATGCATGTTAATTCGCACACTGATGTACATAACGAAATTTTGATGTAAAACAAATTTATTCACAACTATAACTTTGAATCCTGGAGCAAAGCTAGTTGTCATTTGCTTGTACGTTTTCAAATTTAAAACCCTTACTTCTATATTTTGAGGTTAACTACAAGCAATGAGGAAGAATAGTGAAATGGATGAAAGAACAAGCACAATTCAACACTGATGTTTTAGCACCAAGCGAGAATCTTTGGAAGAGAGAACCTAAGTCAACCACTCGCATATCTAGCCAGTGGGATGGCAATTCTTTTTCTTATTACTATTTACAAATTTCATTTATATCCTATTCATATCAACCAATCCTTCTTCTGGATGAACAAGACTCTCGTGCCTGAGTCCACCACATCCTATATAATCCTCTGGGTGTTACACGTTGTTGTGTGTTCCATCCACCTGCGTGCTGAGTACTTCTTTACAACCTCAGCTTTATCAATTTGGTAGTGATTTTAGTTTTTTGGTGTGTTTCAATTCATTCTTGATAAGAGTTATACTCCATTATATTTGTTCTAATTAAATTATTTGCTCCAGCTTAAAATTAGTAGTTTTTACTAAGGAAGGGCTTACCTCCCCATATTATTAGTAGGAACCAAATAGCTTCAGTGCTGAAACACCCATTATAACTATCAATAACAAAAGTAACCAATGGATAGCTTGCTGCAAAGGAGAGTACTAACTTTAAAATATGCAGAGCCCTTTTAATGTGAATTGTTACTTCACTCAGTAGAAGGAAAAGAAACACAACAGGGATGGATTCTTCTGTTGCATTCCTGTATGGGTCCTATTTTTGTAAGCAAGTTTTCAATTTGTCAGCTATAGAGCGACCACAAACAAAAGCATCTTCGGCCAGAAGCCTTCACGCATCTTCACCTCCATCTGTTCAACTCGGACCATCAGGAAGCATGCTCTACTCTACCCCTTCCCTCCATGCAGGAGTACAGTGCACAAAAGTCGTGGTTCTGTGAAGGTCATTTTGCCTGTGGTTCCACTATACACAAGAGTCATTCGTTTTTCAATTAACGCAAATGGTTTCAATTTAAAAAATGCATAATTTTAATGGCAAATTTTCATAACAATTTTTGAGATTTTATGCTCGATGTTTCATATTTTTATACATGAATTTAGCACGCTCTTAATTATTAGTTACACTTTACCAGGCTTACAGTCAAACAGCTGATTACCGCTGCCCACCTCTTCCTGTTTATGCAACACACTGCAACCTTAGAATCAAGTCTTCCCCAATTCGGCCAGCAGGAAAACAAGATTTTGTCAACATAACCGTACTGTGCAGTGAATGGGTTTTGAATTTGAATTTGACTTGAAAATTTTGGGTGCATCAGCACTTAGGCTATTTTGCACCTGTTACATTATATGGGGTCCAGCTCCTTGCCTATACAAATAACAACTCTAACGTTGCATAAGTAAAATCTTAAAATATTCTGACTTCCGTCAAAAGCTGAGGCTGTAAAGGGGTGCTCAGCATACATAAGGACAAAAAAACAGGACAACACACAGAATTATACTGGCCATAAGGCCAGAGCCTCGTTTGTCTGCAAAATGCAGTCCTGGGTGTACTATGTGGAATGAGGTTGACAGTTGGGTGTACTACATGGAAGATCACCCCTTGCACCCCACAGTGAATGGGTGTCACAATTTATCTCGGCCTGGGTTTTGCAAGAGAAATGGTTTCTACTGGCAGCCACCACACACCCACTGTGATTGATTGATTTAGTTTATTTTACTTTGCGTTTTGTGCCTCAAGGCTAATTCGTGAAGATGGGGATGAGTGATGTCATGATGAAATTGATGAATGAACATTCACAAACAACCAAGCCCGAATGGGATTCAAACCCGGGACCCTTGGCATCGCAGCGCAATGTGCTAACCACTAGGCCACAGGGACCGGCACACACCCACTGTGGTTAACAGTGAAAATAATTAACATTACATAAGTCAACCATTTATCTAAATCAAAGCTTAGCTTGATCTTTATTTTTATTGTTTTATTTGTAATATTTAAAATATTCCTAAGAGTTTAATTCTTTAATTTCAGGTGAAGCTATTACTTCTACAACCACTACAACCTCTGCTCCAACACCATTCACAGGTAAGTCTTTCATATCAATCTATTTGAGTACTTTCCATCTGTAGAGAGCAAAAGAGAGAAGTGTGATGGGGGGGGGGGGAGGTTATTATTTTCTTTATAAACAGCACATTTTACAAATCACAAATGGTGTCATTTTGCAAATTCCTTGTTTTCATCTTCAGACCCAATGAAGTTATAAAAGTATGTGTGTGACTCATTCAATGCAAGCCGACCTCCATACTGGAATTGTTATCAGAGCATGCTACGAGGCCAGGGGTCCCAGGTTCAAATCCAATTTGAATTAGCCAAAAGTGGCAGAAAAGCCATGCTAAATAACAAAATCGAATCATTTGTTACACGTTGTGGTTGAATTTAGTGAATCATTCTTTTAGCTCCAAGTTTCAAACCAAAAATAAAGAAACCTGCAAAACTTGGAACATTTGAGACTTGAAAATGTACTGTTTAAAACACACACATTTGACAGTGAAATAGCTTCTATTTTTTTAAACTTTTGATTTAAAATGAATAACTTGGATTGTTCGAGAAAGCCCTTTTCCATCCATCTGCCTCTGGTAGTCAAACAGTTGAAAGTCAACGCTACAAAGATAAAACTTCATGCTTTGAAGGAAGAACGAATTTCTAGTATAATGAAATACTTGGGTATATCTGTCTTTGTCTGCCATGGCAATGGAAGGAAGGCACTTGTTTATGAGTAATAATCACATCATACCAGTTTATCTTTACATCAGAAATAAAAATACAAATAAAAACTTATACTCTGTGGAGAGAAACACAAATAGGGTAACAATTTGGTACCAGGGGCAGAAAAAACAAAGTAATTCAGGGTCCAATCCCTTTTTCTCAGGAGCCAGTTTTCTTTTTATATGGTCCAAGAAAGCGATGAATCCAACTAAGGTAACGCTACACATTTTGGAATATGATCTTAAAATACTTAATTTATTAATTTATACAAGATTGGATTAAAAATAATTAATTCTTGCACCAGAGTGGCCTTCCTAAAGAAGGCTCAACTTCTAACAGTATGAATAACTATGCAATATATTCTAATACATGGCCGACTCTACTGTATCACAAAGATTTTAAAATTCGGCTAGCAACAGTGAAAAGATTTGTAATGGCTTTTTTATTTTTTTAATTTAATGATACACGTGATCCAGAAAAGCACACAAACATAAAAAAAAAACAATTTTAAAAAAGTTAATGATATTAAGCAAACTGAAAATATTAAAAAAGTACATTTTTTTAGTGAAAATTTTCGGGCGCCATGGCAACCTGGCAGCCTGTAATTTTCTATCCCTGAGAATGTAAATTATCTTGACTGACCTATTTCGGGAAACTAGAGGAACTACAAAGATAAATTTATGTAACAAAATGTCCACAAAATCTTAACTTATTATGATACAAATTATCATTAATAGTCAGTTCATTATAAAATCTACAACCAATGCAATCTGATTAAGCCACATTACACAGACACTGCACCTTCAACCAGCACTTGCCCGACCCTGTGGCCGAGTGGTTAGCACATCGCGCTGCGATGCCAAGGGTCCCGGGTTCGAATCCCGGTCGGGCTTGGTTGTTTGTGAATGTCCATTCATCAATTTCATCATTTCATCACTCATCCCCATCTTCGCAAATTAGCCAAGAGGCACAAAACGCGAAGTAAAATAAACTAAATCAAATCAAATCAAAATCAAATCCAACCAGCACTTGAAGTGAGAATTCTTAGGGATGCTTCCAAGGTTTACCAGGGCAAGAGCAAGACAAATGAAGGGATGCCTTACCTATATTTTCCAAGTAAGGGGGTGGCATTCCCTGCATACACACCTCCTTCCCTTTCGAACAAACTCTATGATTTGTTTGTATTTACATTAACATGATGTAGCATCCCACTACATGAACTCTCACTTGGAGTACCTGAACGAAGATGACACAATGAGGAAATGTTCTGCACAACAACTTCGAGGCTTCACTTATCTACTGTTCAATGCTCTATAGATTACCACAACAAATTAATAAGATTCAAAACAAATACACATTTTTCAGCTCTTACTAGAATTTTGTGGTAAATGTACAGAGAATTGCACATAATTATTAATGTATTAAGGGCAGAGTTATAGTTTCGTACCAGTTGTGCATTTATTTCAATATCATCTGAATGGGCACTGCTACTAAAAAAAAAAAACTGGGCGTATACAAGAGTATGAATTTATCCCCATGTTGCAAGTGCAAGAGTTGTTTTTTTTTTATGTTGATTATTAAGCTACACATGATGATTGAAAAATATGATAAGAATTTTCAGAATCCCAAGTAGTATTCCTTATGGGGAATCAACTTCAACATCAAATTACGGCTAATCAAATGAAAGTTTAGACTTTTATGCTTGTCAAACGCATCTTCAAACTGCCCTCTTTCCGTTGATATCTCTTTCTATGCCATCGGAACAATTCAAATAATACTCCCATAAGTGCAATGCATTTCTCCTTGCCTCTTATGGCCATCCTGGCAGTGTTGCCAAACCTGAGGCACATAAAAAGAGCTAAATTTCACCTTAAATAGAATTCAAACTGATTTTCAAGAAGCAAGATTTACGAAGGCTGAATAAAGTGCCTCTTAAGGTAATTTTAGTTGGCAATTACTATTAACTTTAACGTGATGACAATTTATTCTTAGTTTTCACTGTCTAGATCTGGCGGCATCACCCATCTCAATAATCCACCAATGGTCATATGAAATCGAGAATAAAGGATTCCCGGATAACAATATTATGTCATTCACGTCAAACACGGTGCTGCAAAAAAAATATCTGGGGAGGTAAGAGGGGGATGGGGCGACGCAGCCAATATAACAATATCATGTCATGTGTAAAATGTATATTCATGGTAAGAGTTGGTCTGTATGGGCCGGAGCCAGTGATGACATCATAGTGGGACACGGAGGCAGATGTCACAGTTTACAGCCAAACAAGTGCACGAAGGAGCCAAACGAGTGCACGAAGGAGGAAATCTGGCTCCAAGAGAGCTAAGTTGGCAACATTGCCAAGGAGGGAAGAGCCTCACGGATTTTTTTTGTTTTGTTTTTAGTGCTTTTTTCTTTCCAGTTAAATGGCTAGTGCTATACTAGTGAAATTACAAATAAATTAATTATGTATTATGTTTATAGGTTGTGAAGTGGATAGAGAATACTATCCAGAGGGAGCCATGGTCACATCTGTTGCACGCCCTTGTGAAAACTGTTTCTGCATGAAGGGCAAAGTAAGATGCACTCCTCTGTTATGTTCACCTCCAATGCTTGGCTGCATACCAATTGTAAGGTCAGGAGATTGTTGTCCCACAGAATATAACTGTAGTAAGTAAAACGTTTTCTTTACAAGTGTTTGTTCAGTAATTACGAAATGAAACTGAATCAATATTAAAACAGAGAAGGTAAAATTGATGATTTCCATGTTAACTCATCAGGATGCCCACTCTCTGCTAGAATGCATGCTCGGTAAATATTACTCATACCAAATTGTATTTTTTTTTAACATTTAAATACCAATGCCTTTATTGATTATACTAATCTTCTATATTTGGAATATTTTATTACATTATACAATTGATAAATATGAGAATAAAAAGCATATTGAATTACCAAACTGAGTGAGTGTAATTTACTCAGGCATTGCTTCTATTTAGGCAGTCTTTCAATAAAATTAACGAAGTCGCAGAGCTGATTTCAAGGTCTTGACGTCACAAGAGTTCACTGGGAAGACATTGAGAAGGGTCGCATCATGCACTTATTGGAAATGGTCAAAAAATACATTGCAAAATCACTTGGGGAACTTTACCCACATGTCCATCCTTATGGATTAACACGAAAGGAAAGGATACATTTTCTAGTGGTTGCACATACACGATGTGCAGGAAGGCACAAGGGCCACGTCAAGAGCATTAAGTAGATAACAACTGTGGATCCATTCAATAGAATGGTCTCAAACTAAGTGGAGAAAACTGAAGTATGAACTGTGAGCATTAATGATTGCTATTACGAATGGTACTTGGTAATTAACAGTGGAAAGTTGATGTCTGGTTTCTCTCAAATTTTTAAATCAATCAATTCAATTTGTATTTTGTACTGTGTTATTCTTACAACATTCCGGTTATTTTTGGCTTATCATAAAAACCATATATTTGCATGTTAAATTATGATAATCGGAAATCCTTGTATTTCCATTACAGCATATTCAACTAGGGTGTTTCCTGAACAGCTTAGTGGACGAAAGGAGACAAAATTGAATGAGGTGAGTAAAAGCAATTTTAGATACTCAGTATATACTGGTATTTCATCAAAATGTTCACATACACTCATGATCAATATTTTCCCCACTAAAAGCTTAAACTTTCTTATAACAAAAATGATATTTTCCTGACTTTTCCATGCATTTGGAGGCCTCCCGGATGGTGGTCAAAACATCGTTGCCTTGTAATCAAGGAGTCCCGGGTTCGATACCCGGTGGAGGCACATGGCACAATGGTTCGGATCCCACTTTAAACTGTAGGTCCAGTCCCAATTAGCCTTCCTGTGCATAAAGTGAACTTAAAACAACAACATGCATTTGGAGGTATTTTCAAAATTCCCCTCACTTTTTCACTCAAAGGTCAATTTTCACTCCTCTGGGAACCTTGCAACAGCAATGAAGAAATTTAAGATTGCATTTAGACTTTGGCCTAGTAAACTGCATGCTCTGAAATATCAATGCTAACATATACTCACTTATACAGTACATTTGAATGAACATTCAACACAAGGAGGATTTGCACAGAAATACACCATTTATTCCTCAAACTGCAGGCACAGTGTGATTTTTACTTTTTGAAGCAAAAAGTACATATGGGGCATTCCAGTGATACGTGTGTGACATTTTACACATCAAATTTAAGGTTCTAGGTAAGAAATCGGATTAAAATATTCACAATGAACTGATTTCATAGATGAAGTACTTTGTGGTGTCTGCTAACAAATGAAAAAAACTCTAGCATTATGGCATAGACTGAATGCATGAAAAGCATTAACAAAAGTGCATTACGTGTGTGATGCTTTAAAAGTATAGCAAATTTTGACTTCATTTGTCTGTAATCATGCTATTAACTTTTATTGGTGATATGTGAAAATTATATGCATTTAAAAAGATCTAAACATTATAAAAACAATAACAGGTTCCATATTAATTCATATTATTATTTACATGGAGCAGGGCCACTTTTCGTGGTATGCCCCATATACATATGTACCATTAGCAAATATGTAGGTGTTTATGCTGAATCAACATATTGATACTAACTAATTTCAGGACCAGCCAGATTATATGAATGAGAATGCAAGACCTGATGCCGCTACTACAATGCTATACCCCTTAGAGGATGTGTTGGAAAGAAATGCAGGTGTAATTCCTGTATACTCAAAATCACATGATCCCCAGGTATGTTACCAATGAAACAATGCCTTAAAAAATACTAGCAGTAACAAAATATGAAAATTTAGTTATCTACAAAATAATTAGAGGAAAGCTAGAATTTTAAAAGATGTTAGACCACCAGTGATGACGCATGAGCAGTAGTGAAACTCAAACATAATTATGTCTTCCATGCATGTTAAGGTTTGTGATTTACCTTGTAAATTGGAGTTAACATAGTGATTTTTCTAAATTTTATTCATGCTCTGCAGAATTTAATTTATTTTGTAACTTAGTGGAATTTAAATACCACTAGTGGGCAATGACCAGTGGAAACCCACTATCCTGAGGGAATTGGGGAGCTACAAGTGAGTAGCGTAACACGGTTTGACAAATCTCCCACAACGGCCGAGGGTTCGATGTACTGACCACCACGTCACCCAATTTCCAGTTGAAGATGTCCACACCTCTACGTAGGATTGTGGGAGGGAGACTGGCAGTCGGAAGATAGGCCAAGGCCCTTCCAGGGCTGTAGAGCCACAGGTTATGTTAAATGGGCAATGTTAATGAACTGAATTCTGTTGGACCATGGACCTATTTCATCAATTAATATTTCAAAATTATCTCATTTTTTAAGAATCACATTGATCCCAGCTTCCATGGTTAGAATCAGGCCCTTAGCCAGGCAGGGGGCATCAGCCCCCCTTTACATTAGGTAAACTATTTTGCATAATTTGTTTGCAGTGAAGAGTGAAAATATAGACAACTCACAACTTTAAGGATAAATCCACAGAACATGAACAACATCTATTACATTCGCTCATTTTGTTTATGAGCAGAAGTAGCTGCAAGTATTTAGAACATTCTCTATACTTTAGGAAGTTCTTTCATAGGGGACCTTCTTTATCTGTACCTTCACTGTCCTTGTTGCAACCTCCTGTTTAGACAGAAATCTGTGACTTTGATGTCATCATGCAAGTTTCCTCTGCATCTGCGTCAAAGGTCAACAACAGCTCCCAAGTTTTGGGAAGGAAGGGCAGTTTCATTGCTTCGGTCGGGGGTGGAATATACTGTAGGCACTGTGATTAAATATTGTGCATTTTTTGTGTGTGATATACATATCTGTATCATCTAAAATATGAGACTGTCCTATTCTCAAACTGTCATGTTCAAATTTAATATTATTTATGTTATTGATGTTGTTTTTAACTTATGCATGTTTATTTTATATATATTGTTATAATCATCTTATCACGCTGTATAAAATACAAGAAATGAAATTGATGTAACCATAGCAACGAGAAATAATAAGTACTAAAAATGGTGATGGAAGTTGTGAGATTTTCTGCGCCTGTATTGTATTTATTTTAAATATAACGGTTATAGTTAATTACGCAATTTTATTTGCATTGATAATCGTTCTGCAAGTTTAAGCGCAGCGACGGTTATCAAGAGTGGCGACCCAGAAGCCAGGATTGTTCAAATAGTGTGCAATCTTCTGAAAGTGGTAAGAATGTCTGTTGTAATGGAACAGAATTTTTGTCATATGCTGAATTAAGACTTACGTCACAATCTTCAGTGAGTATAACGTAACTTCTTAAGTGAATCGTCATATGTGTGAAGATCACAATGGCTGATAAGTTAAAACAAAGTAAATCTAAATCGTCGCGTAAAGAAACAAACATTCAGGCTAATACAATGACTACTTACTTTGATGCTTGTAATCCCGTAGTCGCTTCCAGTAATGCGAATACTACAGAACATGATGTTTGTTCTACAAAACCCGACAAATTATCTTGTTGTAATGATCCTGACAATGATTTGAGGTATGTTCAGTGTACACAGTGCTCGTCATGGCATCATATATCTTGTCTCAAACTTACAGTCACTCACTGGACAATTTATTCGACTACACTAGAAAATTATTATTGTAAAGGTTGCAAACCAGATTATGATCCTTTTAGTTTGCCAGCTTATCTAGAAACTCTTAACCCGAATTTTGGTGATTTGTTAAGTACTGTTAAGAGTATTCAATTGCTTATGGTCACTTCTAATGAAGACCTCAAGACGAAACTAGAACAGTCTATGAAATCGCAGTTAGAACAGTCTAATGCTGAAATGAAATCGCAGTTAGAACAGTCTAATGCTGAAATGAAAACTCAGTTAGAAAATTCTATGAAATCACAGTTAGAACAGTCTAATGCTGAAATGAAATTGCAGTTAGAACAGTCTAATGAAGAACTAAAAACCCGAATTTATCTTGCTAACCAAGATATGAAATTACAGTTACAGCAATGTAATCAAGAATTTGCAGAGTTTAATGAGAATATTAAGTCTCAGTTTGAACAATTGGAATTGGATATTTATAGTAACCTAACTTCAAAATTTGAATCGGTTCATCAAGAAATTAATACTGTTAATCAAAGATTAGACAACTTGACTTCCGATGTTAAAACACAACTTGATTCAATAGCTTCTGAATGTGTCAAGAAAAATGAAAATTTGGGAAGTATTTTAAATAGCAATATTTCTCAAATCCGAACAGAACAAGACGTTCAAGGACAACAAATTTTAATAAATAAAGATTTGATTAGTGAATACGATAAATCTATTACAGTATGTTCATCCAAAATAACTGATATTAATAATAGATTATCATCGTTGGAAGTTGCTGGTAAGGAAAATGTACATTTTAGAACGTATCTTATTGATTGTAATAACAGGTTTCAACATATAGAATCTCGTATTGATGTTTTGCAAACTAATTATGCAAATTTTCAACGCAACACAAAGGGAAATTTGAAACCTCCCCTTGCACAAAATAGTTCTCAAACTAAGACATCACGTGAAAGGGCTAGAAATGCAGTTGACTCGGGGGTGACTAATTCATCTACTTATTCATCTGATGAATCTTTAACAACCCATGTGAAAACAACGTTCGATGAACCGCATGTTCGAAATCGTGTTCGCTGGAAGCGAAACAAAAGATTTATTCCAACCTGCAATGAGGAACATTATCGAAATAATATGTCACCTAATAGTGTACAGTTTAAGGATACAAGTAATTATGCGATTAACAATATGCAGACAACTTCTAGATTGAATTCTACCGTTACAAATATTGATAAACGTTCCAATGTTCAACAATGTTGTTCTGCTGATGGTGAAAATAGTTACATAAATCAAATGTTTACATACTCGCAAGAACCTAACCTCCCTGCCGTTCATCATAGTAATGTCCCTGGTGAAACGTGTGGGTTTCGTCATATTTCTTCCTTGCAGAATGAAGCTTGCAGACCATGGTTTCAAGGTGAAAGGCGTAATGCAAATTTAATGACTGGCACAAGTTGTCCAAATGCTGAAATTGGTGTTAATGAGTCAAATACAAATAACAATTACTGTGATAATCCACAAAGTCAGTTTGATCGTTGTATTTCTCCAACGTCTTTACCTGTAATTACTGTTGGGGATAGAGGAAACAGATATGTAAAGATAAATGAACTGTCTCATTTACCCAAATTTTCTGGAAAAATAGAAGACCAATCGGCTCGAGAATATCTAGAACATCTTAATTCTATGCTTGATCTTATGGGCATTCCAATTAACAAAAGGCTACAGAGTATTCAGCAGTGTTTCATCAACAGAGCTGCGTACTGGTATAGAACTCACAAACGTATGTTTTCTTCATATGATCATTTTCAAAGGGAATTCATGAAACAATTTGCAAGTCCGGAAATACTACAGTCTCAGTTATCAGTATTAAGGAACAGAAAGTATGATCCTACAGTACATGGTGATTTAGAAAGCTTTGCGTTGAAAACATATTCAAATTATTGCAATTTAGTTGAGAATCCAAACGAATTGGATGTTATTCAATTAGTTATTAGCCAGTTACCAAATAATATAGCTAATAACATAACTTGTCATGAGATACGTTCTATGGACCAGTTAACAACTATGTTAAGGAAATTAGATGTTGTCCGAACTAGTAGAAGAGGACTTATTTTCCTAACGGAAGAAACCGATAATAGTAGTAAGGTTAAACCCAACAAGAATCCTGACAGTATGAAATCAAAATTTAGTGTCAAGCAAATTAATGTTAAACACACCAAAAACACTTGCTCATCTTCTACTCAGACTTCGTCGATCGATGCTCAAGTACCTTTTACTAATGAATTTGGCAATGCTAATTCAAGATATGGACAGTTTAGAGGTAGCAATGGTAGTTTTAGAGGACGTAGAAATAATCGTGGCTATTCAGGATTTACATATAATAACAGAAATAATTTCAGATTCCAAAGAAATAATGCAAACTCTGGTATTCCCGGTGACATTGCAAATAGGAATTATAATCAGGATGCTATAACTTCTCAGTTACCTAACAGTAGTCAGAATGGAAGGATTTTCTACAATAGGCAAGCGCAGTATACAAGTGAGCCTGCTCTCGCTCCTACTTACAGTCAACCTGTTAATGTGACTTCATTACAACCACAAGATGCATCTACAACTTCTGGAATATCAAATTCTCCTTCTGGAAATGTATCAAGGACCTTTACACGACAATCTGGTATTGGAACATCTTACCAATCAACAACAAATTTAAATTAAATGAGCGGATGGAAGTGCCTCGTTCACTCTGCTTTCTTTCAGAGAGGCCAAATTTGAACAAACGAAATTCATTTCAAACACAGGAAATTATGAATGTACGTGATGATAAAGACTTAATATCGGAACCACTACAAGTGAATTTTTTATTGGAATGGTTTGAAGAAGAACCTGAATGGACTGTTAGTGATTATGATATTCCGGTTCCATTAACTGAAGTTCCAGTTATTCATGGAATTATTTGTCAAATACCTGTAGTTTGTATTATAGATTCTGGAAGTCAGGCAAATGTTCTAAATTTTGACGTTTGGTGTAAACTATCGTCTTTGATTGGCAACATTAAACTGGATAACGTGGAAGATGTAAAACTCACCGGTTTCGCTGGATCCAAGAAGTGTAAAGTTGTTGGCAGTAAAATTATTAATCTGCAGATAAAGAACGAATACTTTTCTATGGAATTTTTTGTTCTTAAAGAGTTGAATGCCGATGTCATTTTAGGAGTTCCATTTTTGAGGAAATATAAAGCTGTAATTGATTTTAAAGAAGGGAATGTAAGTTTGCTAAATGATAAAGGAAAGGAAATTTCCTCTGTTTTAACTCGGCAATGTTCTTCTACAGAAGATTTGAAGTATTGTACAAAGTCTAACTTTTGTTCCGAAGATACATTAAATGATAATGAAAGTTATTCATGTAGATTGTTACGTGATGCGTCAATTTTGAATAATGATGTAGAATATATGCCAGCTAAGAAGTCCATTTATGAGTCTGTTTTTAGAAATGATAATTTAGACAATTTGCAGAAAGCTGATTTATTCAAACTTCTGTCGTATTATCACGTACAATTTTCAGATAAACCTAGAAAAGCAATTGTTGAACCTTACAAGATTCAATTAGATACTGTAACACCTATTACAAGCACACCTTATCCCATACCAATATCAAGGAGACTACCTTTAGAAGAAGAGCTTTCCAAGTGGGAGAAATGGGGAATTATTTACCAAGATTCTTCACCATATCTTAACCCTCTACATATAGTGCCAAAGCAAGGAGGTCTTTGGAGACCTGTGATCGATTTTAGGAAACTTAATCAACATGTTATCTCTCCACAAGTGAGAGTAGAAGCAATCAACGAACTGTTACAGAGGTTCCTAGGATGTGTTTATTTTTCTTCAATTGATTTATCATGTGGTTATTTTCAAATACCGTTGACTGAAGATTCATATCCTTACACAGCTTTTTCTTATAGAGGCAGACAATATCTTTTCCGCTATCTTCCGTTTGGGATTCGTTCAGCAGTCTCAGTGTTCCAGGACAGGATGAATAAAATATTCTCCACCGATTGCAGAAATTTTGTTGTTTGTTATTTGGATGATATTCTAATTTTCAACAAAGATTGGTCTCAACATATGCAACATTTAGAACTAGTTTTACAAAAGATAAAGGGTGTCAATATGTCTATTAAATTTTCCAAATGTAAGTTTGCTTACAAAGAAATCTGCTTCCTTGGACACATAGTGTCCGGTGATAAAATTATGGTTGATCCTGCAAAGAATTCAGCAATTATTAATTTTCCAATTCCAACAAACAAACGCTCCTTGAGAAGGTTCTTAGGATTAGCTAATTGGAGGCGAAAGTTTATTGAAGGATTTGCTGAAATGGCACAGCCTTTGTATGATCTGTTGAAAAAGGAATCAAAATGGCAATGGAATGATGTTCATGCTTCAGTTTTTGAAAACCTCCGCAAGTCACTGATATCTCCAAAGGCTTTGTATCAACCAGATTTCACGAAGCCTTTCAATGTCAACACAGACGGTTCGAAGAAAGGAATAGGAGCTGTTCTATGGCAAGACTCAACTGAAAATTCTGAAGAAGGACCACGTATAATTCAATACGTTAGCAGATCTCTTAAAGGCAATGAGTTATCATACAATACTCACGAGATTGAATGCTTAGCGATATTATTTGCTTTCGAAAAATTCTACATTTACATAGCTGGAACTAAGGTGAAATTGTTTACCGATCACCAATCTTTATCTTGGCTAGAATCTACTAAAACTTTGAATCCACGATTAAATCGTTGGAGTTTGAAATTACAAATGTTTGATTATAATGTATATCACGTGCCGGGAAAATCTAATGAAGCTGCAGATGCTTTAAGCAGATATCCTGATTTAAGTACAGGTTTTCCAACTCTATCGGAACTATATGTAAATAACATAAGTCTTGATTTTCTTGACGAAGATAGTGTAACATTTTGGCAAGAAAGTCAAAATTTGGATTCTTATTGCAGTGCCATTGTACAAAAGTTACAAAATGGGAATTTGTCGAAGAATATAAAAAGGCAATATTCGATTCAAGATAATATATTATTCCTGAAACATTTGAAAGAAGACAAGTGGAAACTTGTAGTACCTATTATTGTTGTACCCAAAATTCTTCATAAATTACATGACTTACAAGGTCATTTTGGATACTATAAACTATTTAATAAGTGCAGAAGTTTATATTATTGGCCTAAAATGAAAGTTAGTATCAAGCAGTATTTGAACGACTGTCTAACATGCGCAAAAACTAAACAAGCTCACACAAAAATTAGTAAGGATGAATTGCATGTATATTCTACTACTCCACATGATATGTTATCAATAGATCTTGTTGGACCGTTACCCAAATCACAAGGATATAGTTACATATTAACAATAGTTGACACTATGTCCAAATTTTTAATGGCTTATCCGTTAAGGAAGGCAACGTCACGTGAAATAATTAACAAATTCAAGCTCCAGTATTTTTACCACTATCCACCATGTAAGGTAATATTATCAGATAACGGTTCCCAATTTAAATCACAAGAGTGGAAGTTATATATGAATGACTGTAACATAAAACATATCACCATGTCAGTTTATTCGCCTTTCGCAAATCCTGTGGAAAGGTACAACAAAGAGTTAATACGATTGTTACGATTATATACTTCGCAAAATCATCAGGACTGGGTAAAATATTTGAATCATGTAACAGGACTTCTTAATAATTCCGTTTCAGAAATAACAAGTTTCACACCTAGTGAACTTTTTCTTCATCACGAATTAAAGGATTCAATTATCAGTCAAATTAACTGGCCAGATGATTTAAAGTTTGTGCCCTGGAAACATAAGTATTTTATCGCCAAAGCACGTATTAAGGAAAGATATAAGCCCAAAACTATTGAGTGTGATGCTAATAAATTGAAGATAGTCCCAGGTGATATTGTTTTAGTGAAAAATCATGAACATAGTAGTGCAATTAACAAGAAAATTCATAAGTTTATGGAATTATGGCTTGGACCCTATATAGTTGATGCTGTGAAAAACAATTATACAATTTTGATGTCTATGGACGGAAAGAAGATAACAACAAGGCAGAACTTGTCAAATATCAAGAAATTTAATTGTTCTGATGAGAAAAAAGAAGAATTGCTTAAACTAATGTAATTGTCATGAAGTGATGCATAAGTAGCTGTAAATTTGAACACTAAGATGACATTTTCAGAACTTTAGTAAAAAGAGTATTGTAAATTTGTGAATTGGTTCATTATGTCAAGTGAACTCTTTCATTATCCTGACGAGTGTATATTAAAAGCAGGACTCAAATCTTATATATTATATAAAAAAAAATGTTATGTTCATTTTTTTTCCAGGAGAAGGGGAGAGATTGAGACTGTCCTATTCTCAAACTGTCATGTTCAAATTTAATATTATTTATGTTATTGATGTTGTTTTTAACTTATGCATGTTTATTTTATATATATTGTTATAATCATCTTATCACGCTGTATAAAATACAAGAAATGAAATTGATGTAACCATAGCAACGAGAAATAATAAGTACTAAAAATGGTGATGGAAGTTGTGAGATTTTCTGCGCCTGTATTGTATTTATTTTAAATATAACGGTTATAGTTAATTACGCAATTTTATTTGCATTGATAATCGTTCTGCAAGTTTAAGCGCAGCGACGGTTATCAAATAGTATGGGGTATGTAAGGGATAATTTCAGTATCAGTCAATTAACACTTCAAGAGATGTTTTAAAAGATGTAGAAAAATGTAGTATTTGTGTAGTATATGATATTTATAAATGAATGATTGCCCCCCGCCCCAACACACACATAATTTACCTTCATTTAATATTTTTTTAAAAAGTGGATTTAGGTTACACAGTCCCCCTGATAACACTGTGCGACAATGAAAATTGCCGCAGAACCAAAACATGTGATTCCTATGGAGTTCAGTGCCCTGATGACAATAGTGAAAACAGTTTTTCGCTATCCCTAAACTTTTCTCAATTTTATCAGCGCACGACTGCATGTTATTGTTGTCGCGGCACTTATCAGCACAGCGTGTTACTAGGGCTCGACAGTGCATAGGGGAGGGGGTGGAGAGATAAGGGATAGATAGTAACTTGGTTGAGGTATAGTAAGGTATAATGGAGTTGCAGTTATTTGCATCAGTCAGTTGCTAGTGGGATCACGCAGTGTCTGTTCCTGCAGTGTGTGTCATGCAAAACCCCTAACGTGAAGAATACTGTTTGTGCGTGTTCACGTGTTTCTTGTGTTCAGCGATGGCTAGGAAGTGTGTAAATTTACCAAACCTTTTCTGTTATGTGTGTGGTGAGTTTACGACGAAGTCCCAAAGACATCCCATTTCCCTGCTTGTCAGAAAGGCATACGAGTTGCATTTTGAATCAAAGGTAGATAAGGGTAAGTGTTGGGCACCACAGAACTGTTGCTTACATTACTCTTGCTATTTAAGAGGCTGGTTGCATGGAACCCACCCATCTATGCCATTTGCCGTACCACAGTTGTGGAGGGAACCTAGAGACCACATAACAGATTGCTACTTTTGTTTAATGAAACTAACTGGAATCTCAAGTAAATCAAAACACACAGTTTCATATCCAAATGTGGAATCTGCAGTGCGCCCAGTTCCGCATTTTGATTCTCTCCCAGTTCCAAAACCACCAACGGAATTGTCACTGGAAGATGAAACAGACGATGGTAGTGACCAACCAATAGATCATGAAGATCTTGATTACACGCCATCTACATCACAGCCCCAACCACAGCCATTGTCACAGGCAGAATTGGCATGAACCCATTGTTGACAAACACAGTGTGCTGTTACCACCGCTCCATCGGAAATTGGGCTTCATGAAGAATTTTGTGAAAGCAATGGACAAAGATGGTAGGGTATTAAATTTTTACTGTCAAAATTTCCTGCGATTAGTACTGCAAAAATTAAAGAAGGTATTTTCATTGGTCCTCAGATTCGTGACTTGATGATTGACATAACCTTTGAAGAGTTTGCTGACAGATACTGAGAAGGCAGATTGGCTTGCCTTTAAAGATGTATGCAACAATTTCTTGGGTAACGTCAGGCCTGACAATTACAGAGAACTGACAGAATACATGCTGGACTGTTACAAGGCTATGGGGTGCAACATTTCTTTCAAAATACATTTCCTGCATTCTCATTTGGATTTTTTTCCCGCCTAATCTCGGAGATGTGAGTGACGAACATGGTGAGCGATTTCACCAAGATATCGCTGCCATGGAAAGACGATATAAGGGAAGATGGTCACCAAACCTTTTGGCAGATTACTGCTGGACACTCCTACAAGAAGTTTCACCATCCACCCACAAACAGAAAGTTTCCAGGACATGTTTCTAACTTATACATACATTTCAAGTTTTTTGCAGATTTCTCATAACTTTTCTACATTTTGTAATACAAACAATTAATTTTGTTACTTGATCTGTATTTTATCCAGCCACAGGTTCCTCCTGTACTGTAATGGAGTTGTTTCCAAGTGTCGCGAAAGATGCTACTTTGTTTTTCATGAATTACAATATATTACTTACTATATGAAATATAGGCTAAGTGGTACATGTAGCATATCTTTTCCAGAAAAATTGGTACGTGATGGAACATTTCGGATTTCATTTTCGTAATCAGAGTATTTGATTTAGTAAAGAACACCTTCTTTCATCTCGCGGCAAGACACAAAGTTCAAATTTGTTGCACTGTGTAACCTGTGAGCCCCCCCCCCCCCTCCTCCTCGAGATCAATTCTAGCTACGGGCCTGGTTAGAATCCTGGTTAAGATTTCATTGGTTGACTTGGTTTACTTTACTTCGCATTTCCGCCACGTTTGGCTAATTGCGAAGATGAGGATGAGTGATGGTATGATGAAATTGATGAAGGGACACACACAGAACACCCTTGTCCAAGCCAGGATTAGAACCCACTCTGCCAAGGAGACCTGCAATTCCTGGTTAAGGCATGGACTTATCATCAATTTTAGCTAAATATGGAACATTGCATTTTTTCATTGTTCCATCCGGTGTGCATTTTCTTCACATCCCCATTGTTGTGATTAATCCAAGAGATAGAATAGCAACATAAAATGACTGAAATTTTTTTGCTGGAGATTATCCAGCTTCTGCCACAGTAGGCTGAGAAAATCTAGTGTGGTAGATAAAAAAGTCCATTATTCTTTGTGCCCATTTCTATTCTTGATGGAGTACACTTGTCGCTTGACATAACCTAACAAATAAAGTTAAAGAGGAACAAAGTCTGGTGGGAGTGGTGGCCATGCTTCTCATCCCTGTCCCCTCTTTAAATACACCTCTGGTGTATGAGATCTTGCAGCAGAGGCAGTAATTTCTCATCACCCACAGCAAGAGTGCAAGTAATTTGGAGAGTTTCTCTTAGCCATACAGTACAAGATTTATTCCAAAACTATGACCCTTTATAACCTTATCATTATTATGCATGCAAACTGTAGACATCAGTGTACTCAATCAACATAATTTCTTTCTTGAATTCTCTCAAATGAATTGGAAGTGAGTATTAAGTTTCAGAATTTAGAATATTAACATGATTCTTCCAAATGAGACACTTTTGTAAAATGCATTGCTGAAAAGGCCCACGGTCCAGTGGAAACTTAACAGCTAAATGTAATATAAATGTATTTATTTATTTTATTTATTCCTTGTTTTGGATGGCGAGGTTAAGGCACAAGCCTTTTCTTCCACTTAACCATCTCTACTTTACATTTTATAAATTGATTTTTATAGCTAACTGTATGTCAAATATATAAAAACTAAGAACATTAAGATACCAAAAAAACAAGAAAAAATAAAAGAGGAAGATGCAAAAAACATAAATAATAAAAACAAAAATATACACACACTAAGTAAAAAAAATACATGTAAAACATAAACACACATGCAACAAACATAATCAAATTACAGAAAAAGTCGGTGGGTGTTGGTCCTACAAGTTTACACGAAGGTTTAATTTTATTTCCCTATTTTCAGTACTGGTAAGTTCACTCCAGAAGATGATTTGTTAATTTTGATTTGAATTGGCCGAGAGAAGACGAGTTTCTTATGTCGTTGGGGAGGTCATTCCATGCTCTGGTAACAGTGACCAGTTACATATTTCATGAAATTTTAAATTTCAATACCACCCTGCGTCAGTTGATAAACATGTGCATCCTTTTGACAAACACATTTTAGTTATTATTTACTTGGTGATTTGCCTCTTATTGTAGTAAAATAATGTAATACAAAATTATATTATTTAAAAATGCACATGCAATTTGTTGCATTTGTTCCCAAATATTTGATAATTTTTCATTTAACCAATTAAAATTAATGTTTTATAGCAATAGCAAAGGTTTTATTTTTAACTTAGTTAGCTAGGTATCTCTCCCCAACCATGTTTCTCTCTCTCTTTCACTACAATCATGGAAATATTTATATAATTTAATCAATATGTGCAAGTTCTCATCCAATATTCTTCATCCATCCATAACAACCTTATAAACAGGGTTCAACACAAAGTGCTGGTTTTCTTGGACACTACAGTAAACAGCAAACATGCCATTGTCTATAAGTGGTTCAGGGTCCCAACTTCCGAGTGGTTGGTTAACCTGTAAATCCCTGCCTAAGTTCCCAAAGACCTGGGTCAGTGGGGCAAGGTGGGTGGAGTCTCGATGGCACCTGAGAGAACTTGAAGAGCCCACCATGTCGGCCCCTTGCCTTACCGGTCTCCCACTGAGGTGGGAGTCCAGAGTTGGATTGGATCTGCCTTTCAGAGTGCATGGACGAAATAAGACTGTGAATTGGCAAGATGTGTTGTAATTTAAGGGGCAGAAGTACAGTTCCACATAAAAGGTACGCACATTTCAATACTGTTAAAATGCACACTGGTAATGAAAAAGCTTCAATATTAGATGCAATCTTTTAGAAATACAATCAACAAGTATTTTCAGAATACTGTGTGCATCTTACAAAAAAAAAAAAAGAATATTCCCCCAATTCCAATTCCAACTATTGGTAAATCAATTGAATAGTTTAATATTGTAGAATGCAGTAGAGTGGTGTGAAATGATCACGATGTTGGATTTGTACACACACTGGTTCTCAGAAGTTGTGGTTGGTTGTCAGTATGCCACAGACTAAAATCATTTTTGAATCATCTGTGCTTTTGCATTAAGACTTCATTGGCATTTCATAATTTTTTTAACAAATGTGTTATGTTTTCAAAGTTTTATAATTTATGGACCTCAAATAAAGAAATTAAATTTCCATGAAGGAAATTAGCCAATGTAGGTCAGATTTGGGGTTCGGCACTGTGGCCAAGGCATCATGCTTTGGGCTCCAGCTAAGGGACATGCACAGGTTCGAGTCTCCTGGGGGGAGCGTAACAATTTTTCTCCTGAGATTTTGGCCAGTGTATGGGACCGGTGGCTACCAACCATCGTGAGGAAATTGGGGAGCTACAAATGAGTAGTGTAACCCGGTCATGGAAACCTACAAGAACTGGGGGTTCGTCGTTCTGACCACACATCAGCCCATAACTGCTTTGATCTCATCAACTTCGCAGGTGGAAGTGCAGCCGTCAGTAGGTAGGTGGCTCTGGCCCTCATAGGCTGTTGTGCCAAAGGTTTATGTCGTCTGATTTGGGAGCCTGTATAAAACTGGCACATTCTACATTCTGTGCATTGTAACCATTCAGTATATTTGGCTGGAAATTGACCTACTGCATTTCCACATAGAACAAGATACATGGTTGTTGACAACCTCTGAAGCATTAATATACATCATATGACGGCAAGAGCATTCCCTGTCAGCGACCACCCTTCAGTTCCCACTACAAGTAGTCTCAAACACTGTCTAGTCCTCTTGTGGAGGTACTTTGAGGTATTCTATGAATGAAGGGAGCAGAAGCCGTTGCATGTGGAAGAAATCCCACCATTCCCGAAAGCAAACAATAGTAGTTGTTGAAAGTGAAGACAATCGGAACTAAGGTGCTAAACTATGTGGTGAGCAATCACCTAATGTAACCAATGCTCAGGCCAAAAGTGAGCCCCCAAGTTGAACAATAACACACAAAGAACAGAACATTCTACATTTAGGATGCCTAAATAACATGGGGGGGGGGGGAACTCTTCCATGTAGCAGTTTGCAAGTACAAAGGTATGGACAATTGTACCTGTGGATAGGATTTCAAAGTTAGAAAAGTGAGGGAAATTAAAGAACAGCACAGATAACAAAACATTTCCTACACAAAAAAGAGCTGCAACAAGGAAGGAAATGAGAATGTCAAAAAGAAATGGAAATAATAACCTACTAAACTACAGGTAAAAAATGTAACTTGTCACAATGACAGTGAAAGTGAAGCCCCCCTCTTAAAGTAAATAGTGAGCTTGACATAGAATTTAAGACAAAATGCTTTGCCGATTTGATTGATTGGAATGTTGAAGGTGGATGCTGAGCATTCAGTGAAGCCAGTGTGTTACACTTGCAACAGCAAAATAGTTTTCAAAAGTAGAAAGAATAGTGTATTTCAAGTTATAGGGGAAAGATTTGCAAATAGCTGCTGTACAGCAATAGTTATACATTGATTGTAATTGTTGTACAAAACACAATTTGAATATTTGTGCAACTTCAGTATCCATGGATATCATTGAAACAATTTACATTTCATTTCTCTGTTACTTCTTTTCATGGCAACGGTTATTTACATATATGTGACAAATTTTCTGAATGTGAAATATTGCATTTAGTGCAAATATACCTTTGCTGAAACAGAAACTATGAATCAGCAAAGGAATATTTGTTCATTAGCAATAAAATTAACAATTATATTAATCGGTACTTAAGAGAGATTTTTCATATTGCAATTGAGTTAGTTAATAATAAATCAGTTATTAAAAAAACTTTTTCCAATTATTTGTTAAATTAATTACCAGTTTTAATTTATACCCAAAATGCTATTATTATCATATTGAAGTCAATTTTCTTTGCAGGTAAGTTAATCGAGAATATAAATTTTAATTCATAACAATGATATTAAATTGTGTATGTCAACTGTGTATAAGTAATAGTGCAAAAATTATAGTAAATGAAAGTAAAAAAAGATGCTGTAAAAACTTGTTTATAGTAATTATAAAAGGAGTGGTTATCTCATTTCCTTCTGAAAAACAATAAGCAAAAACAAGACGATCATATAATTTCCTCAAAATCAATTAGCATTTTTTGTAATATGCAAATGGTAATGTTACCATAATTCTATTAAGTAACTAAACTATTGGCACAAGAGAACAAAATCATAAGCATTGTGTGATAAAATTTATCTCATTCCTGTTTTTTACATCATCAAAGCACTTCATTCTATGGTTATTTCTCACAAAACCTTTCACTGTTTAAACTATGTTTATAGAGTTATGTTAGACATGAATAATGCACAGATGACTGAGGTGTTGTGTGATCATTATACTCTTCAGTGTAGAGAAACCTATTCTGGTAGTATCTGATGACTAGGGCCCGGGACTTTATGTTATAACATACTTTTTATTTCGAATTGGCTTGGATATTGGTGTGAGATATTTACGATGAAAATCAGCCAAAATAGACTAACTTGATAAAGTATATTTTGACCAATTTCGCCTTTTTACATATTTCTACAATTTCTCGTAATAAGAAATATTTCTGTACAATTTCATAATTGTCTTGCATATAATTTGTTATTTTATAATTTATTCTTCGTACCTATTAGAGCAATGGATAGTTTATATTATCGATGGCAGGATAAGGAAATTATGGACAAAGAAGTTAAAAGCAGATGTCATATTTTGTTACCAACTAGTACAGAACAATAATACCCTCCCTCCTTTTTTCTATCCCAACAATTGATAGCCCTGCAAACATTATTGACAAAAAATGTTCTTCTCATACCAAGCAGTCAAAATTAAAAATAACATTCGGTACATTGCAGTACCTACTCTATCAGCATGTACCAGTTCGGGTGAATAGAATGCCACGAACAGGGACTTCTGCAGCAAAATTTTAATGCATTGTGGAAAAGAAACGTACGTAGTGTAACTTGTTGACAAAAAATTTTGTAGGCTATTTTTCAAATTCTATATACTTAAAGGTAGTGACTACTGCTACAACTGTTTTAATCATTGACATTGGATGGTAACTTTGCAGGGTATCACTTATAGGACAAACTTAAACACCATCAGTGATTAGGTTAGGCTTCTTGGGTTTGGTTCTCTTAGAAGAGGAAGATGTAGCAGCAATACCGACCATACTCATAATCCCCGTAAAATGTTGTGCTTGTGTATTGATTGCTGCCACAAGATATGTGCATTGTGGAATGGAAATAATATTGAGTATAACATGTACTGACAAAAAAGTTGTAGGCTTTTTTCAGACTCTATGTAGTTTGTCACGTGCCACTTCCGACGACACAATGAAAATCACAAGGAAGAAATGTTCCCGAAAGCGACGATAGATGGCAGCATGCCATATAAAGAAGAGCAGAGCTCATTGTACAAACTAGGAGTGGAGAAGAGCGATTATATATATTATAGTAAATGAAAAATATAGGAAGAGTATAAAAATTATAGGAGTGAATAAAATGTTGTATATAGCAAATTAAGATAATTAAGAACATGCTCATATATGAAACAATTAGGAAAGTTATTTTCTGAACAAATGAATTCAGAAATGTTATCTCTTTTTGATTCTCTGGCGAGGAGAACATCGCCATGTTTTGGTTGCTTGTCCCCGGTGGCGCTGTTGTCAAATTAGACACCCCGAAGCACTTTACGGTTGCGCTCTTTATTAGTCGCACTGGGCCATAGGCAGCGCTTGTTATTAGCGATCCTGGTTATTTCCCTTGGTTGTTGTTTTAGGAGGAGGCGCTATTGTCAGATTAGACGCCCCTAAAAATCCTCTATAGCTTTGGTTCAATTCTCTACAAGGAATGCAGCATAATGATTTGTCTATATTATTGAGAAGAGATATGGTAAAGAGAATATTTGCGATAAATGAGAGAAATAAGACTTTTTCCAGTGGCAAAGAAGAATAGAAGAAATAAGAATTTGCTGTGGAAAGAATAAATAGAAGAATTTATCGAGAATATAAGAATATCTCGGCAGAATATAGAAGACAATAAGAATTGCTGCTGAAAGAAGAAATAAGAATTGATATGAATAGAGGAAATAAGAAACAGCGATGAATAAAAGGGGATGACTATCTTTTGTAAATAGAAGAAAGAGATTGTCATAAAAGGTAGAAGAAAGAAAAAGAAGATTATCCTTTTACCAAAGAAAAGAAGTGGAAATTGAAGAAAGAAGAAGCCATTCATATATTTTGTCATAGAAGATATTGACGAAAGAAGAAAAAGCCTTTATTTCCTATAAAAGAAATTGATGAAAGAACGAGCCTTTCCATATTTTATCATAGAAGAAATTGATGAAAGAAGAAGAAGCCTTCCTATTACCATAGAGGAGATTGATAAAAGAAGAAGAAGCGTTTTTACCCAAAATTGTGAGAAGAAAAGAAGAAGAAGATTTCCTTTCGATTCTACATATATTTATTATATATTTCAATGTATATACAAGCTTCGCTATATATTTTCTCTGTATTGTGTATAGTTTTCAGAATATAGATCCGCATTTAACTATATCCTCTTGGCTATAAAACGCTTTCTTATTTGGAATTCTCGAATAAAGAACCTATCCCCCTGAGATTAAGATTTCTGTAGCCGTGGTAAATAACTTTTTAACTACGTACCCCCCGAGGGGAGTAGCAAGTTAAAGTCTGCCAAAAAAGTTGTGTTTGTGTATTGATTGCCTACAGAGGCTGTTCCGCATATATGTGACCAAATTGTACTTACCAAATATTAACGACAATCCATGGTGCCAGGTGTGGCAATGCTTGATGTGTCTCATGGTTCCAAACGATGGCCCAGGAACGTAGTTTCCATTGCAGAAGGCTCTGTTGGAGAACTATGAGGGGGATCTTGTTCCATTCCTCTTACACAGCTATCCAGAATCCATTCACAGTTTTCACACGTCTCTTGGCCAAAGCTCTTTTAAGCAGACCAAATCCACAAAAGTCCATTGGACTTGAAAGGTATAGCCTGTATTCCAGTAGCCTCCTTCATACCCTGGTAGAATACGAGGGATGATCTTGAGGTGTGTAATGAAGCTTTGTCTTAATGGATGTGGACCATGTTGATCTCGTTTCCGTGATGACCGCTAGCCTTGAACACCATTTTAGTTGTTGGTGCAAGGTGCGGTTAACAGTTCCCAAAGACACATTTAGATGATTCACCATCTGTCTTTGGGTCGGGGGATTCTCTTGCATGGCCATTCTGCAAAGTTTTGAATGTATACTGGTGGTGGCTTGTGTGCACAATCGTGTTGTCGTCCCCTTTGTTGGAGAACTGAACGCTGGGGTCATGGAATCCTTATACTTGTCGATCACATTCTTGATTATAGTCAAACTAACATCACAACCCTTACTCTTACATTGCTTCCTGATGATCAACGCACTGAACTTTGCATCGTAAAGGGCTACAACATAACCCTCCGAAAAGCGACTCAGTTTTAAAGGCATTTTCAGCCAATCGAGAAAACACAAACACTTGAAAAGTTATACAACGTACTCCTCCCAAAAGCGGCTTCGTTTGGGCGGGATTTTCAGCCTAGCGATAAAACGCAACCACTCTCTCACAGCTCACACACTACACTGACAAAACTTCATTCTGAATGCGAGGGGAAGGAATCGTGTTTGGTCAAACATACACTGAACAGCCTTCTGTATATTTACCAAAGTTGTAGCGAGCTGTTAATTATGCTTTAGTTTCCACTAAATGAAACTTAGGATAATTGTGGTGACTCTCACAATATTTTCAGTATTTTCCCCACTACATTCTTCGGTTACAGGGATTCTGACTTCATTAATACCCAAACCCCCCACCCTCGTCGATCTTCGCTAGAAGATACTGACTTCCCGTATAATGAGAAATTCGAAAGTAAGATTGTGCATATTTTTGGCTTTAGTCGGAATATTTCTGTATTTTTCTGACATACTTTAAATTTTTTATGACATATTTTTCAATTTTTATGGCATAATTACATACATATTTTACAGTTTTATAGGACAAAGTCCCGAGTCCTACTGATGACAATGGAATTACTATTGAATTATTTAGCAAATTTTATGTGTTTTGGAACAGAATTCTAGATTCTGGCTGCTTATTGTTGGTAAAACTTGTCAGAGAACCTCCAGTTTTGATTTTGGGAATACCTGTATATTTTGCAACAGTTTTCATTTTATGTGCGAAAGTGGTGAAACTTGCTCATTGCTGTTAGAGAGGCTGTGTACAGAGGTACTACCAGCAGGGCAGATATCTAATAATTTTCTCACAGAATACCTAGTATATGAAGAGAAATAATAATTTTTAACCAAGAAGCAGAGGAATTATTTTACCATTTAAACTGTGCTCAGGGAACTAAATTTACCTGTATGATCAACACATAAGATGCTATAACTTACTTTATCCTTTTTTCAGGGAATACAATCATCCGGACAGAATGAAAATGAAGTTTTTCAAGCTAGAAGCAACACAGACACCTTTCCGGATGTTTCCAAGTTACACTCTCAATTGTCTGGCATACTTAGTCATAACCCAAAGCAACCTCCACAAGTGTTGTCTGAAAGAATAGCGAATGACCTTGAAGCAAATGAAACAGCAGAAGTTAACGAAGGAGATACAATTTTGCCAGTAACAACAGAACTTTACCTAGAACAAGGTAATGAAACAATAACAACAAACATAGATGATCATGATATTGAAACAGTTAATACTACAGTAGCTTTACCAAGCACTGCCATAACCCAGACACCTATTAAAAGCACTTCACCTTCGATAAATTCACAACCAGTAAGTGTCACAAATACATCAGATGTAAGTAAAATCGATGGAGGATTCGGTGACAAACTAGAATTACGAACGGATTCAAATGAACTGGAGACAATGACTTTCGCCACAGAAGGAGACACAACAACAATTGTACCTCCAACAGCCTCAGCCACAGAAGACCCTGTAACAGTTCATGCAGACAGTTCATCAAATGGAACCACAACAGAAGACTCAACATTCCCACCTGTGCCAGCCATCCCACCAGAAATAGAAGCCATATTGAATATCACTCACAAAGGAGATGAAGACTATGAGTATGACTATAATGAACCATCTCTGCCGCCATCTCTTCCGAACCTCAAGTAAGTTGCTTTATTTTATTTCAAAATATTCAAATTAACTCATTGCAAAACTCTGGCATACTGCACCATTGCTCCACCAACTGAGTTGCCCTGGATTCACCTGTTTTTTTGCTCCCACTGTATGAAACTCTCTGTCAGTAATATTGCAACGGTAGCTATTGCCTTTACAACAATGATGATGTTAACGATGCCTAGTTTTTCCCAGTGTAGAGCTGCATATTACCTTAAGATTTGGCACAGAGATCTTACAAGGGTTGGAAAAAAAGTAGTGGCAACACATCCATACATGACAAACCATCTATTGCAGAACCTGCAGACTTTTACAAATTCTCAATGTAGTCCCCAGCCATACTTATGACCATGGGCGTCAGCAGGGGGGTGGGTTGAACCGGTCGGACGACCCCCTCCCCTTGGAAATTTCCATCTACTTTTTTCAATTTATGCAATTTATAAACAAAGCACTTTATTTAACCTCAATTTGCGTCATTGTTTAAAAATGGTCTTGAGATATCGAATTTGGTACGAAACTTTCATAATTTGCAGCACTGAAACTCTGCTAATTTGTAACTTTCACACATTCCGAAGCTTCTTATAGTACTGTGTTTGCTGCTGCTACTGCTGCTAATGTTCGAAGTAACTATTATGTAATCTTGGTTGTAACAAGTATTATATTATTCATATAATAAACTTATTGGATGCTAAAATAAACTAAACTAAAACTGCTACTACTGCTCCTGCTCCTAATATAATAATAATAATTTAAAATATCAATTATGCAATAATTTTAAAAATGAACCCCTCCTTGACAAACTTCTGCATATGCCACTGGTCTGTATCACAATATTTTTGAGGGGAGGTGGTGTCCTCGACATCTTTGATTCAACCTCCCCCTAGGAAAATTTCTGGCAACGCCCATGCTTATAACCAGGGAACAGATTTATATGTAGTAAAAATTTGCTAAATATATATTTAGTTATTTTCACCAAAATATGGAGTTAAATATGGAGACTTAAAATTGTAAAAATTTACCTTTTTAAAAACATAAGACACTACACAAGCTACATGAAATATAGTACACTAACATTGACAGTAAGTAAGGTAGCTCAGTCATTAGGGCATCTGACTACCATGCGAGAGACCTTGGGTTCAATCCCCAGCAGGGAAGAACTGGGATTTTTTCTACCTGTTCAAGCAACTCCAGAGCCCACTGAGCACCGTACAAAGTTGGTACCTGGAGGAAACTCTGGGGGGTAAAGGCAGTCAGGGGCATGGTGCTGATCACATCACCCCCACCTTCTTTACTTTGACATTAATTGTAAAACACAATGAATAACAAAATATTGTTGTAAGTGTTGGAGCGAGAATTTCCTTCTGTTGTCTCTTAAGATGCATTTATAATGACTAAAACTGCATTCAAAATCGCAAGAGGTAATGGGGATGTATTTCAATTCGCAAGAAATTCATCCAACTCCTTCAGTCACACGAAAACATGTAGCTATTGCACAAATATGGAGTACATGTTGAGAAATGTTCTGAAATTTGGACATAGTATGCACAAATAACTAAAATATGTTAAATATGAGCCAAAACCTAATAGATGTAAAAATATGGAAAATAAAACTGAATTTGTTGAGTCTACATGCGATGATGCTCGAGTTGCAAAAAAATGGACAGTTTTTTTTCGATAAAGGAAGAAAGAAAAAGAAAATGGAAATTTTGGCTGTTTTGGCTTTTTACCAATTACAGCTAACCTATTTCACTTGAAGTTACTGTTATGAGTTTACAGGTTTGTAGTGACATATTTCACAACTAGCTAAAGAAATTTACATGATGTAGCAGCCAAGAGACAGATATTGGCCAATCCCAGTGCACACATATTGCATAGTGGTTCAGATACAATTTTAAACCTAGCTTAGGAAGGGGGAGGAGGGGGGAACCTTGTAGGCCAACCACATCTATTTTTAAAATTTGTCAACTGTTTCAAAATAAACTACATTGTTCTCTAAGATGTTCCCAATATTTTTGTATTACTTTTGCTCATAAAAACGTAAATGTAAACGAAAATAGGATGCAAAATGCACTTGGTGGGCTTATCAGTCACCATCTTTGAATGCATCTCATTCGAGACACTCATGCCGGTGACAGTGTACAATTGGTTGGTAATAATGGTAATTATTATATTTAATAAACAACTGAACAACTGTACTTCTACAACAAAAAAGCATTCATAAAAAATTATTATGAATTTTGTGATTTTAGTGAATGATAAAATATATATGACACACTCATGCAATAATTGGTTATTATTTTTTATTAATGATAGTAATGAAAGCTTCTTCAATGGTGCTTATCATGTCACCTTGGTCTTGTTTGTGCATGCGTGGTGGATGCTTGCTTACAGACTGAAGGGGCCCATGTCACATGCTACTTCAATGTGACACCCTGCACTGTCATGTGTTGCTTCATTCTGAATGTTCTCTATACTTAACAAGATTGTTAGCTACTTAATCAAATTTATCATGTGAATCACAGAGAACAAATTGCAAGTACTGTTGTTGGAAAGGCTGGCTTTTTGATAGGTTCCTTTTATAATCATGAATAGTCTGTGGAGTGGAATAGAAACAGATTTTTTTTTTCGGACACTGATATTTGCTTTTGCTTCAGTTTTAGTGCCAGCGTTTTTCATCCACCAGGTCTCAATATGTATTTACATATAAATCTGTTCCCTGCTTATGAGCCTCTTCCATACTGCTGGAAGATGCTGAACACCAATAGCAGTGCTATTTCTATTCATGTTCAAGAAGGAGCACCGTATTGCTTGCAGGATTGCGTCTCTGGTGGGGAAACACTGTCCTTTCAGTGGTTCCTTGACATTGACGAAGAGATCGAAGTTACAGGGATTCATGTTTGGGTAATATGGAGGATGTTCAAGTACTTCCCATACCCACCATGTTGAGTAATTCCCTTACACGAGAAGCATTGTGAAGGAGAATGAGTGGATGTGTTTGAGAATGCTGCTGTTTCCTCCGCAGAGCAGGACATAGATGATATTCCAAGAACCTGTGGCAATACACGGAATTCACGGTGTGGTCCAGTTGAACTGCATGATGGAGTATGACACTCTCCACATCATTTTCACATTCCCTGGTTCTTGGCGCAGGTTTTAGGGCCAGAGGGATGATGGGTGGTACCGTTCATTGCACTGGCATTTCAGTTCACACTCACGTTTCGTCCATGGCGATGATTCTGTCAAGAAACACATGACCTCCCACAATGTAACATTCCTCAGGGATCTGCATGATAATGTGTCCACCACCTCAATCATAATCCATGAACGCTGCTCACTGTTCGAAAACACAGCATTACAGCAGTCAAATTTTCGCAACAGTACTCCACACCTCCATATTTGTCCATTTGCATGCACTGCACAAGCAAGATGAGTGTGTGGAACAGCTATACTTTCCCTCTAAATGTACTGCGAACAGCAATGCCCTATCTTCATAAGCGACATTATTGCCACTACTTTATTTCCAACCTTTATACATAATAATGATAAAAACATTACTTCTAAAACAGGGAAACCATAAGTGAATATACCTCTATACTTCTTCTATGTGGTGATCAGAAGTTATAAATGTTTCATGGCCATTTATTATCAACATCAGCTAATTCTTATTTTCATAATATGTCCAGGCAGGGGTAGAAAAATACAGAATGTCTGGTTCTCATGACACCTGAAAATTTTTACCAAGCAACTGAATTTTTAAATCCAGTTCATAAAAAAATCTTAGTACTTCGATTTCAAATAGAGACATTCCCATTGCATTTTTTTAAAAAATAACAAGTACCGCATGTGTTATATACAGATGGGGGACAAAATAATACGAACACCTGTGAATGTAGAGAAAATCTTTATTAATAGGGGGTTGGACCACCCTGTGACTGAAGTACACTTTGTATGCGACGTGGGATGGATGCATAGAGGTCATGCACAATGTTTAAGGGAATATGGAGCCATTCTTCCTCCAGATCAGTCTCCAAAGTGTGGCTGGAGGCAGACTTCGATCACAAAGTTTGGACTCCAAATATCCCCACAAATGTTCTATAATGTTCAGGTCAGGAGACTGTGGGGGCCATTCAAGATGTCCTACTTCATCGTCATGTTCTTCAAACCATGTTTGGACAGACCCAGCACTGTGGATAGGAGCGTTGTCGTCTTGAAAAAGCGGTCGGTCCCCAGGAAATAAAGTCTGGACAAAAGGATGGAGATGATCCCCCAGAATGCTGCGATAGTGACTGGCATTGATCTTCCCATGCAGAAAAACAAGTGGTCCCACACCATGCCAAGATATCGCGCCCCATACCATAATGGACCCACCTCCATGCTTCACAGTCGGCAAGAGGCAGTCAGGATGAAATGCATCTCGAGGCGTTCTCCACACATAAACGCGCCCCGTGGTCTGAAATAACGTGAATGTTGATTCATCAGACCAGATGACTTGTTGCCACTGCTGTGGGGAGCAACTTCTGTGAGCTCTGCACCATTGGCGTCGCTTGACAGCATTACGTGATGTCACCAATGGCTTACGAATTGCCACTCGGCCATGAATGTCTGCAGCATGGAGTTCCCTTTTGACAGTTTTGGTTGAAATGGGGTCCTCGAGATGCCTGTTCATTTCAGATGTTATCTCGGATAACGATTGCTTATGCTTTCGAGCCACTATGCGCTTCAACACCCTCCTATCCCGAGCAGCAAGCTTTGTCTTTCGTCCACTGTTGTGCTTTGAAGACGCCATCTTACCTTGTGTTGTGTATGCTGTCATAACGGCTGATACTGTGCTCCTTGCACACCCAACAAGCTTTGAGGTTTCAGTCACAGTGGCTCCAGCTGAACGTGCTCCAACAATCATGCCTCTTTGGAACTCTGTCAGGTCTGACATTGCAGTGTCTCTTGAGAGCGTATGATAGACGAATGCACCACCAATGACTGCTGTTGGCAAACTAATACCTTCCCCTTCACAGCCACTAGGTGGCAGACTTCAGTGCCAGGTGGTGCTGCTGTACTGCCGGTGTGAAATGTGGCATACTTTTTCACAGGTGTTCGTATTATTTTGTCCCCCATCTGTACATATATATATACTGCACATATTAGGGATGGGCCGATATGAAATTTTGGCCGATACCGATAAAGTACCGATATAAAATTTACCGATACCGATAACGATATTCTACCAATCCGATATAAAATTAGAAATGGTCCTTGAAGAACCTGAAATGATCATTGATCTCCTTAATAAATGTGTGTTTCGAGGTGACTGCAGTGCAAAAGAAGTTGAATATTTAGTATTTAGACATTTACTTTTTTAGAAAGAAGGGCATGGAGATTATCCATAAAAATTACAACAAAATGGCAGAATTTTGCACTAAATTATAAGATATTTATTGATATATCGGATCGGTAAAATAATCAGTAATTTTACCGATAAACCGATACACCAATATGCCTATATCGGCCGATACCGATAGAGTACCGATTAACCGGTCCCATCCCTAGTGTGTGTGTATATATATATATATATATATATATATATATATATATATATATATATATATATATAATTGGTAATTTTACAAATAAACCGATATGCCTATATCAACCGATACCATTCGAGTAACTATTAATCAGTCCCATCACTAATTGATAAAGAAATCACAATTTAGTGCAAAATTCTGCCATTTTGTTACAATTTTTATGGATAATCTCAATGCCCCACTTTTTAACAAGGTAAATGTCTAAATATGCAACTTCTTTTGCACTGCAGTCACCTCAAAACATGCATTTATTAAGGTCATTCTGGTTCTTTCAAGATCATTTGGAATTTTATATTGGATCAGTAGAATATTGGCTATCGGTATCGTTATCGTTAATTTTTATACCGGTACTCTCTTTATTGGTATCGGAAAAAAAATCATATTGGCCCATACATACATCCCCACTCAAGCCCAAAGCCTGATGCCTTAGACCACATGTGCGGCACTATCTGAGCATAAAGTGGACTTGAACTTTTACAGGAATTTTCCCAAATCTTCACAGAAGATATACATATGTGTGAGTGTGTGTGTGTTCTCACACTGTGGCTCGAATTCGTTCCTTGCAAATAAAACTTACATTAATTCTTGAAACACTGGGCATAATCTAAACAAACAAACCCAATATACCGGGGAACAAAACACACAGAAACCACAGTTGAGGCATTATCAAGTTTATGCTACTGAACCAGGTGACAAATAGGCTTATACAAAATTTTACGTTGAAGAAACTGACACTTCATGTGGCCTTCTAAACACACAAATGCTGCTCTGCATGTAAGTTCTCCAAAATTTCCAGTCAATCTATTGTGGCCAAAATACATATGTTAGAAGGACAAACACTGGAAATAGCTCAGGTATCCTTATTTCTTCAACAGAATTATACCATTTGTGGCAGCAGATGCAGTAGTAGAACAAGGGCAATCTTCAGATAGTCACCGTACTACTCAAAATCCTCTCTTCTTTGATGGAGCACACATGTTTTCACCACCAGTGGAAACTCAAGGTAAGAAATGCTTCATTTTATTACAAATGCAATTTCACTATTCTATTATGTTGTTAACCAACCTTGGTACAGCATATAGCTTTGATTGTGGTTCTCTATAATTCATGGATCCTAAAATGCAATATAATATAACATGATATTCTGTTGTGAACATCACAATGAGAAGAAAGCAGTGTGAACCTCCATCTGGAACATAACTCTTTAATTCCTTTTCTTTTTTTAATTGTGGTTATATATTTGTTTAGACTCTCAATAACTATTTTGGTCGAAATGATTTTGGTAGACAAAATGTGAACCACTATGATGAAAGTACATAACAATATTTTACACATGTTTTGTTGCAGCTGTGTAGAATGAGGTCCTGGAAGCTCATTTCCATGTCTGTGAACATAGTTGATGCAGAATCCATGAATTATTTCCACAGTTCAAGTACTTTTCACCCTGTAGAGATTGTATCCTATCCCTATATGAAGCATGCTTCCATGTGTTTGCTTCATTCCTCATTTTTTTTTCCTTTTCATAATTAAAATAGACCTGACAATTGAAAAAAAATATATTTTGCAACTTAAAATTACAAAATTTGTGTTAGAAGATTAATAAAATGTGCTTTTATTACAATTTCTCATGTAAAATAAGAACATGTTACCATTAACTTAAAAAAAAATAATACTATCAGAAATTGGGCTTCTCGATGGCATAGTTGTAACGTCAAGAAGCAATCAAGAGGTCCAGGGTTTAATAAGCAGTGGGGACACACAGTGATTCGGATCAACTAAACTGTAGGTCCAGTCCCTATTAGCCTATCTGTGAATGAAGTGAACTTAAAAAAGTAAAGTACAACAAGCAATGTGCACCATTGAGAAGGGAAAAATTTTATAATTGTAAGTTTAAGAAATGTTAATTTTCTCTGAAAAAAAAAAAATCATGTCTATACCCTGTACCAGCTAACTGTAGACCAGACGAATGAGAACAAGTGTCTGCGCAAGAAGTGACGCGAGATGGCTCCACCAATGAACAGTGAGAGAAACGGGATTATGTAATGGACAACTGGAGTTAACTCATTTATCTGCTTTGCTCTGTCAGTGTTGCAAACTTTTGAAACTGATAATACCGTACGCACATGGCAAATGAACCATATTTTTGTCACCAGGTCTGTACGCTTGGTTTAAGAATTTCTTAGGGAAATATTAGGGATACAACAGTAAGTGCAAATTTTTACAAGCCGTCCATTTAGCTTCAGGATTAAGGCTTGGACTGTACGTCTGTACATGCCATAACATTTCTGTACATGTACGGTAATGACCATACGGTTGGCAACATTGCACTTTCACTACTTGATTTCCCTCCTTCTTCTCTGTTGCTATGTGCAGCACTGCTCTACAGTTATCAGGGACAGGGTATATAGGAATGATGAGAAGGAAAAATGATGAATGAAATTGGGCAAATAAAAGTAACATGGTTTCCACAGGACAATAAATATTTCACCTGTAACAGCATAGAGAGTATGAGTTGTATGTATAAATATTCATTTATTTATCTGCAGGTGGTTTTGTTCCACGGCAACCTCCAATACTGAAGGATCCATTTTATGTTCCTGCATATGACACTCCATACGCATCACTGGGAGTTAACGCACCACTCCCTCCAATTCCACCAGAAATTCTGGCTGCAGCATCTGGGACAACAACAGTAGCACCAACTTCTGCACCTGATGATGGTAAGTTAAAGAAATAAATTGATAAAATGCATTAACATACTTTAATTAATGACTTGACCCAAAAATCTTACAGAATGCTTTAACACTTCGTTACATTTGTTCCTTCTTACAGATCAATGTGATCGACTTTCGATCCTGCCACTGAAGTTCACTGGTTAGAGTCCCAGCCTTGTGTTCATTGTGAAAGTCAATCTTAATGGAAATTCATAATGTTTACATAAAAAAAGACAATGCCCCCCCTTTTTTCATGATCACATGCAAGATTATAATTACCAATGCAATATATTTACCAGACAGTGCTCGAAGTGTGAAAAAAGATGCAGTGCTTCAAAAAAAATTCTACTGCCTGCTTCACATGCCTTCGCCCCCAAAGAGCTAATTTGCATCACTAAGTTTAATTTAGTTAAGAATATTAACAGCGAACAACTTGAAGATCTTGGATGATACAAATGTTGGTATGTTGGTTTGATTGTGTGCACTTAATGCATCACTCCCATACCTATGGCAAATCGATAATCTACAAGAGCCAGAAACAAGAAGAAATGCCATGAATGTTATACAATGTTTTCCTTTGTTATTGGCTGAGCACCTAGTTTTTTTTATTGCATAAAGTTTACTATGTTCAAAAATCATATGAACAAACTGCTGGTAACAAATCCAAAGTGTTCAAGAGTTTCATGAAATTCTGGTACTTTCCTACCAACATGCCTCTCGCACAATGGAATGTGTACACAAATTTTCATTCTCCTTTATTGAGTTGGTGTTTTAAGTCCACTTTATGCACAGTAAGGCTAATCGGGACTGGACCTACAGTTTAAAGTGGGATCCGAACCACTTGTGCCTCCACCAGGTATCGAACCCGGGACCCCTTGATTACAAGGCAATGACGCTACCACTGCGCCATGGGGGAGGCCCTATCATTCTCCTTTATGTTTGTGCTTTTGAGGTTGTGAATCTTCAGGATTCTTTCCACCTCCTGCATGTCTCCAGGACAGTTAGTCCTTCAGTTTGCAGAATTTTCCTCGGCAAGGATGGCAGTAATTTTTCTGTTTCTTCATCTGTTTTGTCCAAATAAACACCTGTATCTGCCTCAGGGCCTTCAACTAGGGCAGAATAGCAATACAACAGTCATTCGTCTCTTCATTTGAATCTTCTGTCAACAGGCGAGAAATGTCATTGTGAGACAACCTGCAAGAATAAATAGGAAGTGTAACTTCTCTTCATGCATATTATCATTACATACTTTCTTGTAATAGGGTAATAGTAATATTATATTAAAATTTTAACATCACTGTCATTTTGCGGACTAAGATGTTAACTGTGAATCAGCAATGAATGTTCAGAATTTGAGGTAATGCAGGAAACGATATGTTCGTACAGCAGCCTTTTTGTCAAATGAATATCTACTGTTAATTGACTGGAAAGGAAAATGTGGCAGAAGCAAGGTGTCAATAAAGGTAAAGATCGAAGCCAAAGATCCTTCTGGTATAATGAATGATACTTTGTTAAGCTCAGAGTTACCACCTATTGTTTAGGTTGAACAGATAGTTTAATGCACTGAAGGAGGGACTTAAGCTGGAATACAAGGTGAGCATGGATATTTCTCAATGCCATTCATCTGGAGTGTGATACACATACAAGATGATTGACAGCCAAGCATATGAGAGGAAATATGAAAAAGGTTCAAAGAAAATATAATGATTTTATTAGGGCTAAGCCGATATCGATGTATTGGTAGAAATTTTCCCAATACTTTCCGATAACATTGTTTTTGAGTTTGCCAGAACCAAGGCCAAGATCAACATTTGCCCTTTTCAAGAAAGATCGGAAGAAGTTCATATTTAGTATTTTGAAGAATTACTGAACAAATCCCACCTCCTGGGAAGCAAATGATTGACAAGATCAAAGGTATGGTTAAAGGGAAAGCTGTACCCAAACTTCTGGAAGGCTTGTAACTAGTAACTACCTGATAAAGGCTGTGTGGAAATAAAACAAATAATTCATTTCCAATTCCTACTTGCACCCTTGTGGGGTAAGAAAGATGGACATTTTTAAAACCAGCATTATTACAATACTGGCCGTGATTTTAATAACTGTATTTGCACAGATTTTTTTTTAACTGCAACACTTCAAAAACTTCTTTTGTTGCATCCTCTGGGTCTAAAGAGAAGTTCACATAAAAAGAAATTACCAAATGTCACAAGACATTTTAAATTATTATAATGCCACATTAGAATAGGTAACGGTTCCGATTGTTTTATGATTTCTCCTAGCACAAAGACTATTTATCGTAGAATTTTGGAAATCATTGTCACATGAAATTTGATCCTTTCTTAAAGTAATGAGCACTGTTTCGACTCGAAAAAAGTCATTTATGTTGAAAAAAACTAAAATTACCTTACGCACTTCTCATGGACAAGATATTCTCCGTCGACAAGCGACAGTAAATATCGTAAAAGCATGGGAATGAATGTAGAAGTAAATCGGAACCTTAGTAGAATGCATTTAGGGAGTTTATTTTAATGCTGTGGGAACCAAACCTAACCTGCCTAACCTAACCACGAAAGAATATATTGAACAAAACCTTAAGTAATCGCTAAAACTCTGCAGTATGTGTTAACAGAGATACATCGAAATCGAACCATGTAAAAATTGCATTTGTAGCATGATGACATCGCAATAAAACAAAAGGAACTTGGGCCCAATATAATGTTGACTTCACAAAGGATACATGCACAAACACACACATTCGTATGAAAAAAGGGTCTAATGTGAATGTTTAAGTACATACACACAATCACAGTAAATATCTTGATTGGTGAGTTTTTCTTTTTTATATAGGCTAGTACCAAAAACATAAGAGAAAAACAAGTAGAATGATCACTGAATTATTTGTGCTTTCAGATTTGCATCATCTAAATACCTGATGGCAAGATTTCCTGCCAATAGAATGTGTACTAAATATTTTCGGATGTAATATCATCGACAACAACAACTGGCATATTACAATGTAAAACAGACATTTCAAGGGCAGAATTCATGAACTAGTTTACAAAAACATATTTGTACTTACCTCTTATCTTATTTAAGGAATTGCAAGTCATTTTTCTTCCCCTTCTCGCAGTCACCAAAGTATTGGATGCTTTAGAATCATTGAATAGTGTAACAGCCTGGCGCAGTCAGTAAAGGTTGGCAGTCTAAACAATCAACTATTTCTATTTACAGTTCGATTAGTTCATATCTCTGTTAGATGACATAAAAGCCATAGTCAGTGTTTTAAACTCGCAGTGTTTTCACTAGAACATGACGTGTCAAGTATTTTTTTTTTTATTTATTCTTGTTAACTATGGTTGCCTAATCTAACCTAACCTTACGGAAAATGTTTTTTGGGGCTAACGTGAATGTTTTTTGGGCTAACGTGAATGGTTTTTGGGGCTAACGTGAATGGTTTGTGAGGCTAACAACGTCAATGGTTTGCGAGGTATTAGAATAATTTCAAATCCAGGCACGGAAGTAGGTATTTTTCGGTGAACAAGGTTGCAACACTGCATAAATCGACAAAACACTCGCACAATGCACGATGAACCAGTACACTGTCGCCATAATGTGTGTTACAGAATCGAAATAACAAGTAACAGTAAGTGCTCGTAAATGTAAGAAATAGACATTATCTTAGTTAGAAATGCATTATTTCACCTTAGGAAATGTTTCGCATTCCAAAATAGTACGTTAGCAATGTAAAAAGTGCGAAATATATGATTTATATGTGTCACCCCAATACTATACTAGTCCCTGGTCTTAAATATGAAACCTCTTTCAAGCCTTGCATGAAAATCTGGTACTACTTTACTATACCGGAGACACCTATCAATGATTTATTTCGCAATTTTTTACATTGATAACGTACTATTCTGCGTTGCAGAACATTTCTTTAGGTGAAATAAAGGATTTCTAATGAAAATAATGTCTATTTCTTACATACGATAGCCCCACGAACCATCACGGGGACGAGGTATGCCTACTAGGTTAGGTTAGGTTCCATTAGCACTCCTTTCGTTCAATTTAGCATATACGGACAACATCGGAATTACAAATTCCACGACATCTTCCACACCCGGCAACAACTTCACGACGCATCCTTGACACATCATGTTGTAGCAGCAGCAATAGCATGTATTGTGCTCTCGTGCAGAAAGCAAATGGCAGCAGCAGCAATAGTGCGTCGGAAATAGATTTTCGTAGAAAACCACATGCATTCGCATTAAAATGGATCAAAACTACATTCCCGAACATCAACAACGCTACAGAAAATGATTTGCGTAAGTACTTTCTACTGTAAATTTGAAGAAATCCGTCTCTGGTATAGTAAAGTGTTACCAAAAATCTGCTAAAAATCCATGTCTGGGAGGACCAGAAATCAGGAACGGCTGTTGACTGAAAACTGCAGATACTCATGTAAACTACCTTTCAAATCATAATATCTCCAGTAAATAATACTTAGTGAAGCCTGATTCTTCGCTGTCGCAGGCGACGCCAGGCTGGCTCAGTAGCTCAGTGGTAGAACAATGGCACGTATGCCAGAGATCTGGGTTTGAGTCCTGGTCGAGCCTGCATTTTCCGCTGAAAAATTTCTACATAATATGTTGATCAGTTCAATTTATAAGGGTAAATGTTTACTATCCTTCGGACACCTATAACTTCTGAGTTTCGTCAATTTTTGACATTTGTACTTACCTATCTGCTTCGCGGATCATTTTTTAACGTGTATTCACGTTTTTTTGATCAATTTTTTTTTAAAAAAGAAGTGTTTTTGTAACTGAAGAACGTACATTTCTGCAAATGGTTTGTGGGGCTATGTGTCAATGGTTCGTGAGGCTATGTGTCAATGGTTCGTGGGGCTATGCGAGAATGGTGTGTGGGGCTATGCGAGAATGGTGTGTGGGGCTACGCATATTTTTTTCGAAACCAATTTTTAACTATTGTAACCTATTGTGACCCTACCTAACCTAACCTTACCGGAAATGGTTTGTTGGGCTATGTATGAATGGTTCGTGGGGCTATGCGTCAATGGTTGAATTTCCACTATGAAACATTCCCACATCACACAAAACACCTTCCAGATGTTAGACAATACTACAGGAACTTATTACGGTAAGTAGTTTCTTCTGTAGAAATGAAGAAATCTGTCCGAAGGATAGTAAACTAGTACCAATTATAAGTAACAAAATGAATAAATAATCATATTTACACACAAAAAAAAATCATAAATGGTAGCAAGTTTTGTACAAATAAATAAATACATTTCTCGCAATAGCCTTGCAGAAAAATGCATATCTGAAAGTGCACAAGGCATAAAAATGTGTATTTATCCCCCCCTTTCTTGTTAATGGAGTGTACATATTCACATAACTTACACATATTACACTAGCTTGATAGTGTAATCCTGTATATGATTTTCCAAAATGTGATATCAGTATCAAAGCCAATGTTACCAGACACACACACACACACAAATCAAAATATGCCTCCCCAATGGCAAAGCGGTAAGGTCGTCAACTTGTAATCACGGGGTCCCTGGTTTGATACCCGGTGGAGGCACCTAGTGGTTCGGATTCGGATTGCACTTTAAACCATAGGGCCAATTAGCTTTCTAAGTATAAAGTGGACTTAAAACAATAACTCGAACAAACAAATCAGAAAGTGTTCCTTGCGCATATCAGAATCGAACAACTGATTAATGCATAGACATGTAGCAGGTTTATCTTCATTTAACAAAACAACCATAATGTTTTATTTATTTGTGTTTGTATTGTGAAATTAAAATAAAATACGATTATTGTGCGACCGACTAACTCGACATCTTAATTATGTAACAAAGCATACTAACCTTTAGAACGTCGAAGATGTACAGGATTATATACGATAATAAACACGTCCAATTATAAAAACTATCAATGAGTCATAACAAATATATCCAGCACATTAAAACTACATCGCACCGCCATATGATTCAAATTTTCCGTCATCTTCTGCTGTGATGGGTCGTTCGTGAAAGAGTCGTTCCTTTTGAACGACTCCCTCTTGGGAGCTGTGAACTGCCGGCTTCTTCGGGGTGAACGAGCAGTTCCTCTGTGGTCGTTTTTCGGAGTCGTAAGTTTTGGATGTGTTGCCGCCAGCCGCTCCAGCAGTACCTGCGAGAGAGAGCAGTTGCTGATGTGTTCCACAGAGAAATGCGCGCAACTCTACTGTGACATGTTTTCGCAACGTGTGAATAAATGTAAAAGGAACTTTGCAGGTGGAAACAAGCTCCGATGAAACACAGAGGGTTCCTCTTCTGTGCTCTTCTTTATTGAAATGTCTTTCAATCAGCAGAACAACCCCAAACTACTATCGTAAAGAAAAAGTGGGGGCGGGAGGACTGGGGAGAGCGTATGAATCAGGAGCGGCATGTTTTTTTTTTTTTTTTTTTTTAAAAAAGTGTTTGTTTTGTTTCTTTTTTTAAAAAATGCCAACCCTGATGTGAATTAAAGTGCTATTATTTGCATTCCAAGGATTAGCGTTGTGTCCTCCATTCTCTTTTTTTGTTTTGTTTTGTTTTGTTTGACCGTTTATCCAAGTGCATGGACATCCGTAAGTGGAGGGGCAAGGGGGCGACGACACCCTGAAAAATGATTTGCAAAATACAATTATCGTTCCTTTGAACAACTCCTCGTGAACGACTCCTTGCGTTGAGCGAGCTCCGGTGAACTGACTCCCGAAAAGGAACGGCCATAACCATAGAGCAGTGTTCCGCAACCTTTTTTTACTCAAGGCACACCCCAGATGGGCCTAGACTCAACACGGCACACCAAAATGTCTGTCCCCTCAAAATCATATGAATCTTAATATAATTACGAAATATTACGTCTTTATGTAATCAATTATTATTATTATCATTGTTGTTGTTGATATTATTATTATTATTATTATTATAAAACATGAATAGACTTACGCATTTATTAAAAATGTATTAACTTTAATTCACTGTAGAAAATACACATTTCTAATACGAATTTTAAAGTAAATAATTCTACTCATACCTTCAATGTGATACTTGAGCCTGCTTAGCTGCACACAGGCGGCTGATTCGTGGCGGAATCGTTGACAAAGCAAGCCTCATTTCTTCATCGATGGATTTGAGTCTCTCTCTCTTTGATGTTTTAATTGCAGTCAACGTCGAGAAGCCCAGTTCACACAAATAAGTAGTTGAAAATGGTAATAACACATTAACTGCCATCTCGGAGATAGCCGGGTATTCACTGCTTATTGACAACCAAATTGTATCCAAAGGCACTTCGAAAAATTTTAATTTCAATGTTCTGTCTGCTTTCAAATCTGCCAGTTCATCTTGCAAGCGTAAATTTTTCGGAAGATATTTCGAATCCATACTGAATGGATCACGAACCCAGTCAAAATCTTCAACGCTCTCTCCAAAATATTTTTTGAAAGTCTGCTGCAAGAGTACTAAATGTTATTTAATTAAGTCGATCAACACCTTGTTATCGTTAGCAAGGGGCCATACAGTTTGGAACATCTCACACAATCCATTTTCAATTGTCTGTATCCACAAGTTCAACTTATTAATAAATCCTTGAATCTTATCCATGCTAGTCGGAATATTTTCGTTTCTACCTTGCATTTTTCTGTTTAGTTCATTCAAGTGTACGAAAATTTCGGAAAGATATGCCAACTTAGATATCCATTCATCATCTGCAAATAAATCCGCATACTCATGTCCCTCAATTGTCAAAAATGAAAGTACCTCCTCTAACTGTTCAAACATTCGCGTTAACACTTTACCTCGAGATAACCATCGTACTTCTGTATGTAGCAGAAGTGTAGTGTGCTCTGATCCCATTTCTTGACACAAAAAGTTAAAAAGCCGCATATTTAGGGGCCGCGATTTGATGAAGTTCACGACTTTTACTACTTCGTCCATCACAATTTTCAGAGGAGATGGCAAAGACTTAGCAACAATGGCTTCGCGGTGAATGAGACAATGGTCGGTTCGTAAGTTAGGATTTACTTCGCGTACTTTACCCACGAATCCTTTCACTCGGCCTGTCATAGCAGCGGCTCCATCTGTACAAACACTAACGCAGTCCTCCCATGTTAATTCATTACGGACCACATATTCATTAGTCGTAGGAAATATTTCTTCACCGGTTGCTCGCTCGGGTAGTTCTTTGCAAAAAAAGAAATTACTTGCAATTACATCCCCATCAACATACCTTATGTAGGAAAGAAGTTGTGCGTGACCGCAAATATCGGTGGACTCGTCGATCTGAAGTGAGAACTTTCGACTGCTCTTTATTTTCTCCTTCATAATGTCTTCGATGTCACTGGACATGTCACTAACTCGGCGGCTCATTGTGTCAGCAGAGAGAGGAATTTTTGAAATTTCAGTAGCAGCTTCTGAACCCAGGACTATTTTTACCATTTCTTTACACGCGGGTATTAACAACGTTTCTGCTATTGTGTGTGTTTTTTTGTCCTTTACGGTAAGTTCAGCTACCTTATAGCTAGCTTCCTGTACCTTTTTGCGAAACACGAACCGATGTAGTCATGAGCGTCACTTGTTTTTTATTTTGTTCCAACAACCGACGAAAATAATTCACATCTTTACTTAACAGAGAGGAATGTTTTGTTGACAAATGTCGTTTTAATTTACTGGGAACCATAGCAGCATTACTGAGTTTTTCACCACACACAACACACTCAGGACATGTTTTGTCACCACACCAAAAAAACCCGTAAGATAAATAGTTATCACTATATTGCCGGTGAACTACTTTCTGTTTCTTTTTTTCGGGCTCGATGGTTTCACTACTTGCACTCGAGGACGGACCACTCCGTACAAGGAACTTATCCACATCGAAAAAATAAAATAGTAAGACTGGTGTAGCAATCTAATATTCGCACTACTGCAGAGCACAGCTGTGATAGAACTGAACTGAAATACTGTAATTGTTGTCCGACAATGTGTGGGTCCTTCGGCGAAGGAAAAGAGCAATAAAGTTTAAGAAGCGCCGACAAACAGGCACAAAACAGCCAGCCGCACACAAAAGATGCAGTGTTACAAACAAAAGAACTCGCTTGAATAGCTCTATTGTATGATTGGTGCGGGCCGCTAAAAGGCTTGCTAAAAGTCTTACGCGGCTTTCTTTGAACACAAGGCTTGCCGCCTGTAACCCATCAAACCGGCCCAATATTACAGGCGAGAATACATATAAGATGAGCAAACTATAACAATATTGAGTAAATAAATTACATTTAATTTCTATGAAAATATAACAGTTATCAGCAAGAATAAACAAGCATCTTCTTACTTAAAATCGACAATTAATTTCTTACAATATTACAATAGTAGGTAAAAGTTCGCGTCACACCTTTCACCTTGTGACGGCACACTAGTGTGCCGCGGCACACCAGTTGCGGAACACTGCCATAGAGTATTCGCGATTAAAATTACCACCTAAGCGCTAAAGCTACCAATATGGCCGCTCCATGTAGGATAAATCTTTGGCCGAGTCTGCTGCCACGCACGTGTCAGCAGTAAGAATAAGCGTCAAATTTGCTGCTGCCACGTAATACGTCTGCTAAAAGGATGTTACAAATCTTAAGAACAGATGAAGACGAGAAAAATGCAACTTTATGATTAGTGGGAATGAATTTAGAACCTTTTTCTTTAGAAAGCATTTAGCGATATTAGTTTAATGCTAACGGAACCATACCTAACTACTAGAGCATTTAGGTATATTAGTAGAAGAATGCTAAGGGAGCTAATCTTAAAACATTTATGTGAAAGTAATCGCTACAACTTCACAGTATGTGTTACAGACGTAATTGCATACATATCATGATGAAATCACGATAAAACAAAGACAGAGTTTGCTGCCATGCGCATCTTTTTTGAGGTCCCAGCAGAAAAAGAACGTGGCAGCAGACACTACCTAAATCTTTGTTTACAATCAGGACAAAATGTTATACCAATTCTATATATCTTCACACAAAAATAGGGTGAATCGTATCGTTTGATTGACTTTTTATTGATTTTTAGTTTTGGTTATTATGTTTACATTTTCTACCTACCTGTGGGTGAAATAAAACACCACCTCTTATGCCTTTAGAATGGATGGAGGGTGGCGTGGTATTCGGATTAATAAAAGGTTAGTCGAGCAGACAAACTGTGCAGAATAAGTTTGACTAACAATGGCAGTGAGCCTAAAGTATCTAAAGTAAACATATATTGCTTAAATATGTCTGTATTATACAGTGACGCAACCACAGGAGGCAGGGGGTCATTGCCCTTCCCCCCAACCTTCGACGGAAGTAAATTCTAGGGTAGCAAGGGGGGACAAACATTGACGGCCAAGTGTACCTGCAAGGGGGGGGGGCACAGAGGATTACCCCCTTCGATTTCAAATTTTATGGGAATAGAAATAAATCTTGTAAAATGTTCTTGCTTGCTTGCTTCCCTCGCATTATCTGCTTTTCTCGTTTTCGTCAAGTTCAGATCTGTAGCTAGGGACGGCGGGAGTCGGCCGTGGGCGCAGAATGATCTAAAAAAAAGTTGTAAAAGAGAGAATGCCATGGCGTCCAGTGAAATTATTTGCGCCCTATTAAATCAATATTGTTTTCAATTGCAAAATTTGGATATAAAAATTGTCTTGCTCGCTTCGCCCGCATTCTACTTGTTTTCTGAAATGTAATGTATTTAAATAATATGTGTTGTATATTTGTATTGAATAAGCTTTGAATACATACACAATTTAGAGTTAGCTTGTTGCATATGTATTTTCTATTTTATGTCACTCCATGTTGCATATGTGTAAAACATGTTGTACATGAAAGTTACTCATTTACCTTCGGAATGCATTTATCATTCATTTCCTGCCATTCAAAAGTACAGTTTGTGTGCTTGTTCTCCATTATTAGTTAATGTGAAATTGACGGCTTGAAAATATATTTCAAATGTTTTGTTCGAAACAAATGCTCTAGCACAGACTTCTACCCCCTTTTTGAGTAATTCATGAGGACAATAACGTCTTTGATACTACTACTACTGGCAGTAGTAGTAGTAATAATAATAATAATAAAGCCATTATTAATATTATTATTATTGGTACATTTATTCTGGTACTTGCCCCACCCCCCTAGACAAAAATTCGTGGTTGCACCTCTGGTATATTTTTCCGAAAATTTTGTCTGGCAAAAATAATTTAAGTAATTAATTCGGGATAAACAGGGGGGGGGGGATGTTCTAACTTTTGGGGGTGAGTGCGTCATGGGCACCCCTGGGTATGGGGGAAACGTTTAAATTACGCGATATCCTTAAACATTGCGAATTCGATGTGAATTCCAGGAACTATAACGAAGGTAAAGCTCAGCTGAGAACGAAGCATTTAATTATGACAGGCAAAAATAACACGGAAAATGCAGACGAAAGTAATGTATACGCACTGGTTCTTCAAAGCAGTGCTGTTTCATCAGGATCATGTACATCTCAGGCTGTAACTGGAGCTTTCGGAAATTATCTGAAAATACAGCAATTCACCTGTATTTGCAAAGCTTAGGCAGGAGAAAAATGTAAACATACCGTTACTGTTCTTTCCCCAAAGAGGTAGGCTGGTTTAATAATAACACAGGGTAATAATAATAGAATTCACAATTTCATCGAGGCTATCTTTACTGAAAAAGGACTTACTGAATGAAACAGCAACATTAGCATGTCGATTTTCTATTCCTAGTTACCTTTATGATTACTAGACCTCGGATTGTTAGGTTCTAAAGAGTGTGCTTTTAAGTTTCTAAAATAGGCTCTAAACATCTTAAAATAGGTTCGAAAGACCATAAAATAGGTTCGAAAAATCCTAAAATAGGTCCTAGAAATCTTAAGTTAGGCTCGAAAAATCCTGAAGTATGTTAAAAAAAACTTAAAATAGTTCAAAATTCCTGAAAAATGCTGATTAGGTACAGTCACCTCACCGCCAATGAAAAGGGGACACCTCTAGCCTGAAATACGCACAATTTTGCATAACGTTGTGTGTGTTGCGTAACCCTATGGCGATTGCAGAACTTACCATTGCAAATTTTCTATGAAAATACACTCTTTCCGTATGGTTAGGCAACAATTTTATTCATGTTATCCACAGTCAAACTCCGCAATTTTGTCTGTAAGGATCATCTTATATGCTGAAAATAATCTTTCAACAAAAACATAGTCAGTGGTGCTAACTTCAATGCTGAAATGTTAGTTTACAAGGCGTGAATGCCACAAAGCACCGAAGTGACTCAAAAGTGAGCAAGACCACAGGTCAGACCACTTTGGATTGTACAGGTAACAGTGGCACCAGACATTTTGCTTTGTTTAGAGCTTTGAAAAATCACCATGTACTTGGAGGTTGGGAAATCGACACAGAGTGCATATCAAACATGTTCGTCATTGAATTTTTCGTGACCAAACAAAGCAAATGCCTCTGTGTGACATAAAAATCCTGTAAAACCTATAATAATATATAAAAACCTAAGAAAAGGATTGATTTAGGCGCATAAACCAAAAATAGGTTCTAACAAGTAAAATAGGTTTTTTAGTCACTATAAAACTTCATCAGTTGTTGCGTTTTTTAACGAAACGCTGACATAACTTATTATTTCTTACATACCTGTAAAGGAAAAAATAGGTTAAAAACCTAAAATCCGACGTCTAATGATTACATACATTAATTAATTCTCAAACTATTCTCATCTTTGCACTTAATCGACATGCAAATGTTCCAAATTTAATACATGATGCATTGTTTATCTGGATGCATTGGACAAGACGCTTCATAACTTTCCGAAAAAAAAGTTTTATTCATAAAGTACAATTAAAACTTTACTTTCATGGTAATCGAATCGTCTTTCGGAAAATAAAGTGAACAGACTCGCGCATTATTCTTAATTTCCTTGCCACATTTCAATGCTATCCCCCATGCCAATCTTCTTCTGTCAATCAATTCTGTTTTCCCTGATTTATTTACAAATTTCATTTTGTTGATTCCATGGGGTGGAAACTTTTCAGTTGTCCTGACCCACAAAACGACTTAGAGCAAAAAACTGAACAGTAGACGTTACTCTTTCGAACATTTGCCATGATTTGAACGACTTCAACACAACATAGTATCCTAGTTCCGGAAAATCCCACCAGATGTCATATCGGATAATTTTAATCGCGAATAGAAGGCCATAACCCATCACTAGCTAGTCGTCATCTTCTTCTTCTCCATTGTGGCTCTATCAACGGCTAGGTAGCCATATAGTCCTCATGGATTGTATCCGAAAGTGTCAGGCCGTGTCCGAAAGGTGCAAGACAGTATTTGAAGCGATCTCGTCGACTGGAAGTGAAAGTCTTTCGAATTGCACTTCTACTGCAGCGCCAAATACGATCAGTAGATAAAACTGAGGAATCGTTGTTTTCCCCGCGTTTTATACACTTGTTTCTAACCATAGAAATCACATAGCATTTTTACATGTTCTTATACCGTATATACATTAGAAAGGGCCTCCCCCATGGCGCAGTGGTAGCGTCATTGCCTTGTACTCAAGGGGTCCCGGGTTCGATTCCCGGTGGAGGCACAAGTGGTTCGGATCCCACTTTAAACTGTAGGTCCAGTCCCGATTAGCCTTACTGTGCATAAAGTGGACTTAAAACACCAACTAAAACCATACATTAGAAGAACTTCAACCAACAACTTGCTGGCCTAAACCTGTGTTGTTGGCTTTCTACCTCCTTGATTTCAAACAATTAATAACGAGTGCGGATATCATGTGACCAAGCCAGCAACGATCCGTACCCCGAGCTATGGTCACGATTGCTTGTGTGTACTTTGCCCTTTCGAACCGCACTAGGTGACGTCACTTCCGTGAAGACCATACCTCAAGTCTGTACTTCGTACCTTTCGGATACAGCCTGAGATATCATCACAGGTAAAATTTAATCTTCATCTATTCATTATATTGTAAGGTAGTGATTGCTGCTATAACTGTTTCAAGCATTGCCATTCATTGGCTGTTAGCTTCTTTGGCTAGTAAATAATCTGTGGTGGTTAGGTTAGGCTTGTTGGGATTGGTTCTCTTAGAAGAAAAAGAAGACGAAAAATGTTTTAAGCAGCAATACCGACCGTATTGTAAATTGGTTCTTCATGTAGTTAATTCAGAAAAAAAATACAAGAACTCTTCCACCTACTGGGCCTTTGGTTGTCCTTGACAACATTTCATCCGCCTACCAGAAGCGTGGCGAACGGAACTCGCTAGTTGCCACACTTTGAGCACAAGAATCCTTTATATCATTACAGTATTGCCTTTCATTAGTAACTAACTCCAATCGTTGTTACGTATTGATATTATTATACTAACCTTTAGCGGATCGGACCTTCCTTTCCCTGCAAGCCTCTCGGGATGGGAGATTTTGTGCTCGTTTTTCATAAGTGCATTACTGCACTTCATAGAAGGATTGGTTGATTGATTTGTTGTTTAGGTCCACTTTATGTACAGAAAGGTTAATCGGGACTTGACCTACAGTTTAGGGTTGGATCTGAACCACTCTACATATGCCTCCGGGACCCCTTGATTGCCATTATGCCATCGGCGAGGCCCTACTTCGAAGAAGGAAACCAATAGACAGTTGCAATTGTATCTTACTTCAAAGAATCACGGTCTTGTATGTACGTAAAAATTTAAATTTAACACAAAAATTCCTATTTGGAGGACCCCAGTGACCCTCGTAACCTGAGTGAATTTTAGAAAATCTAGAATGTGGCGCCGTTCGAGTATCAATATGTACCCTTCTCTAACACTACAGTCAATGTTCGAAGTGAGGGACGATACGGTGTTCGAAGTGAGGGGCGTTGCGGGGAATTTCAAGAAAGTCAGGCACTGATAGTGCAGACAATATCAAGAATTAACCTCTTGTAAATAAGATTCCTTGGAATTTCTTGGCTGTTCGAGATTATGTATTACCATGTGGTTTCAATTAATCGTGTAAGTGCAATTTTATCTGATAGCTAAGGCGAATTTTGCAGATCATCATCGTTATGATGGTTTAAATGATTTATACTTACAGATCGCTGTGTGTCAGAAGGAAGAACCTACGGACATGGGGAGCTTATTTCAAAGCCAGACCCTTGCGTTCTGTGCCTCTGTTACTATGGAGACGTCTTGTGTCAGGAAACAAAATGTCCGCCTGTTAATGAGGGGTGCGAGCGCCAAGAGAAGGAAGGTTATTGCTGTGGCCCCATAGTCTGCCGTAAGTTCTGTAGTTTTACCTTTCTATTTATTATTACTTATTCATACGCTTCAGGCATGGCAGCACTTTTACAATGAAAAGTTTAACTTGCTAAATACCTACGTTAAATAACGAAAATGTAAATATAAATAAATTCGGACAATAATTAACTGTATTGTTCTTTAAAATATATAAATAGACAATGACATAAATAAATAAAACTAAAGTTCAACGTAATATAAAATCAACTGCAAAAATAATAGGTATTGCTACAATTAACATTCATGAAGATAATATTTATGAAGTTTAGAAATTAATATTTTTATTAATCTTGTTATCATTATTATCTTGAAACAACTATACTGAATCCTACCCATTATTTCTTTGTATAAACGGCCATGATTAGTATATTTTTTTGAACTCCAAAAAGTTAGAATATTGACACGCTACATCAGGCCTAATTCTTATTCGATAATATACCGGTACTGTAATACTACTGATTTCACAACAATGCATCCTGGTTATCATGGTAACGCAATACTAGCTATTTTTCATATATGACACCGCTTACGACTTAGCGTTCACACCTTGCTTGGACGGTAAGACATGTATATTTCGATCGTTGTATAAATCGTATGAAGGGATGGAAACTCTGACATTCCATACTTCTGAGGACATATCCGATAACGTAGTAGATAGTGCTGTCGAACTGTAATCAAGAATTAATTGGTTCAATTCATCTCTAGAAACTTTGGCACTAACTTGTGTATAGTATCATGAAAGATCTCAAAGAGTTTTATTACTATTTCATGTGAATCCTGGTAAAATAAATAATTGAAGCACACTAAAATCGCCTTTCGTTACAGCTACGACAGAGTCCCCTGCCATTGATCGAGCTGATGTTACAACGGAAGTAGGTCCTTTGGGATTTATTTCTGCACTAAAGCCCCACCTAGGGGTGCCAGCACCTACAGTTGCTGAAGGGGTCATTACACCGGACCCTTTCAAAGATGTCATCAAAACTGAACCTGCTCCTGATCTGCCATCACTCATCAACCAAATGGTCCCTTTCCTCTTCAGTGCAGAAACTACGACGACAACCAAACCATCCACCACGGAGTCACTTGTGGAAAACATTACCGAAGTACCCCATATCCCAGAGGCTCAAGTGACGCCAATGCCTATTGCTATTGCGGAAAAAGAGGTAGAAAACCAGTCTGGCAATGAAGAAGATTTGAATTCCGAGGAAGAAGCCGACACCAATGAGGAAGATTCTGGGTTTTCTCTCAACAGTGTCTTGGAGCTTCTCTTTCCCAGCGGCGGGCCAACATTTGGCGCTGACGACAAGGAGTCGCCTTTCTTTGTCCAACTCACAAGCACAACAACCGAAGCAACAACCACAAGTCGCCCAACGACCAGAAGAACAACAACAATCGGAAGTGCCATATTTGTACCAAACTTTCCAGAAACTGTCACCAAACCTACATCAGCACCAGCGGTACAGCGACCAATCACCACAACGTTGCGAACACCAGAATTTAATCATCCAGATAGTATTAACAGTGTTCATTTACCACTCTATGGTGATCCAGTAGTAGCATCGGGAATGTTAAAATTGGCCGGATGTAATATCTATGGGCGTATGTACCGAGTTGGACGTATTATATCAGAATTATCAGGGCCTTGCATGGAATGTAGATGTACAGAAATTGGAGTCCAATGCAAACCACTAGTTTGTTAACTGTATTCGAGTTATCACACTGTTAATCCAAAGAACTGAATATTCTTTTAAATAATCTTTTCATGTTGCATAACTTTGTCCATTATGCATTTGTGGATAACAAACTACTAAATTTGTTGCATTTTTAATATCCTGATGTAATAAATGAAAAAAAATTACAGCATATGAGATAAATGCATAATCAGGGGAGTATTTAAGAAGCTATTGTGAATTATTAGGAGAAACCAAAAATATTTAGATACAAGAAATTATCATCCGTTCTATGACAGTGTTGTCAATTATGATGGGAAACTAAATAAGAATGATTAATTTGCTTGATATGAGTTCCATACTCATTAAAAGAAATACCTGTTAGTGGTTTAGCTCCAAAAAATTTCAATGAAACTCAAGTGTATACATTCCATATACATCCTTATAACAAACGCACAATGTTTCAGAAGAAATACACATATAGAACCAAAAGTCAGTCAGTCACACATTACAAGTTTTTCAATTATTGGGAGTTGGTTGCAGGTCATAATTAATGAAAGAAAGGAAATCATCTTTCATCATTTCTAAATACTTAGGAACCACTCCATAATGACAGCAAAAAGTAAAGTATATTCTTCCATCTCATATCAATTCTACACTTCCGATAACCACCATTCATGTTCAATTGCAAGATTTATTTATTATAACTTAATTTGTTAACCATTATTATATGCAGCATGCAATAACACATCATTTTTTCCCCATCCAGTCATTAATGAAAGAGGCTCTTTTTTATATTAGGTGCATTGTTTATTGTTAGTGTAATTTATAGGTAGTTTATGTTATTTATTTGTGAGTTATAAATGTGTGCATGATGAGAACATGAAAGCATTATTTTTAATAGCATTCAGAAGAAAGTTTTTTATATACAGCTTGTAAAAATGTTTCTTGTTTGTGCACGTATGTGAATTTGTATGTGTGTTTAATTATAAGTGTTTATTAGTTTAGTCCTTCACTACCAGTACCAATAAATTATGGATTGATACTTTACACATTTACGAGAAGTGAGCAAATATGTTGAAAGAAAACTTTACCATCTAAAATAATATTACATTCCAGTGTTGCAATAAATCAATTTTATGTTGTCATAAATTATATTATTCATATCTGTAATTTTATAAAAATATATATTAGTCATAGCTCAAGTAGGTATAAAAATGTAAAAATTTTCACTGTAGGCTTATCTTTTTTCCAATGTTCGAATTGAAGGTATGGAAACCTAGTTATACTCCTATTCCCTCTGATCTCCCCCTACACCAAGTTTTACGTTTCTAAAATCGTTCCCTACAAATGAAGAAAAATTCGCCTCTCTAAGACTAGTTACTCTTAATATGATTTGCCTTTATGTTTTTCACATATGAAGTGCTGGGAAGTGTAAAATCTGTCAAAGCTTGTCATAATAAAATCGCATGGGATTAATTAAGCAATGGATTATACAAAATGATATTGACCTCACTCATTTGATATTTAAGAAAGATATATTTATTTTTGTTACACAAATGTGATTTACATTGCAATCCTTGATAAATTTAAACCACACACGATAACCTAGAAAAATACTTAAAACACTTATTATGGTTGTAAACTGTGATTAAGGTACCATTTCATTAATGAATGAATGTAATTGTATGCATGTAGAATAATGGAGTACATACTCTTTATTTAGTAATTTGCCAAATATGGAACTCCCTTTTATATGAAATGTTTTCATGTAATCCATTACTGATTCTCATATTGAATCGCTTAGTCCAACTCCACCGCATTTTGTTGTAAAGTTGGAACAATGCTTCGTTGTAAAAAAAATCAGTTTGTTATTATTTGAATGGCTCAAGAAATATTTTTATACCTGGTCTAGTTAATTGCATCTTGGTTATGCAAAAGCAGCCTCTCGAATTCAGTAATAAATATGTAAACGCCAAATGTCGATATTTATAATGCGTTCCAAATTGTATGTTTGAGAATTGAAGAAAGAACTTTTGTGCTATTTGTACATGACCTAAAAATTAAAAGAAGCAGTTTGTTTAAACTGTTCAAAATATAACTATTTATTTATCATTTTTCTTAACCTTTAAACACCGGAACCTGACAAATGTGACACATTTAGTTCCTTCGGCTTTTAGAACATACTGTGACTCAGGTAATGTTCGGAGATACATGTTTTGAGTGCTAAACTTAGTAATTAGTAAAGTTTAATTTGATTCTGGCTACATTTGGGGGGGGGGAGGTTTCTAACCTAAAAAAGTACGACTTTTATATTAGATTTTTTTTTCTCCGAAAGTGTCAACAGCAAGTGCGAAATTCTTGCCACGAGAATCGAACATTTTTCAGACAATGTACAGTGGGATCCATGAGTATTACCTTGCAAATTGTCCATCACCATGTTCGTGCACTTTATTTGACCCAATAAGAACTTCAAGAATTATAAGTAAACTCAAAACAAGCTATTGACAACTTCTGCACCAGCATACATAAAAATCCATCGCTTAAAAACACATAGAATGTTAGAGAAACATTCATGAAAATATTCATGGACAATTTGCCGAGCAATACTAGTTGATCCCACTGTACATGTACCGTTTTGAACCCTCACATTCCGGCGTTGCCTACGTGGGAACCCGACGAAGTTCAAATTTCGTGGGAAAAAAAAGATAATAAAATGTTTAAAATTTAATATTTTCTTCTTCCACTTGATAAATGAAACTTGATTTTTTCGACCACAGGCTGTAGCCTAGTCTTTCAAGAAAACGAGGTATAATTTGTAACTCTAGAATGCATAGTAAAATCTTGAGGAAACAAGCACAGATTTTACTTAGAATATATTTTTTCTCCGTAAGTATCAGCAGCATATACGAAATTCTCGACAGCCCCCATCACTCACTCTGAGGATTCGCACCTGGAAACAGCATCTTGAATTCACCATCCTCAATAACAATTAAAAACAGCAATGATGAACTCTTTCTCATGAATGTTAAACCTTTTTTCTGTTGGTCTTCTAAATCATCGGTATATGATGGGCAACCGTGGATGGAGAATGAAGGAATCCGTGTCCAAAATATTGAGGATTTGGAGCACACCCCCTGCTCCTTACGACATCTGCAATTCAGCCCACATCAGCGTCAGAGAGACTTCCGATGACCCTCATCTCGCCTCTCATCTGTATGGAGGAGGAGTTCGCGATGGCAACAGAGCGGTCGGCCTTTATAAGATATTGAAATCCTTTGTTCAGCTGCGATTTTTGCTGGACGTGAAATTTATATATAGGCATCGGTGGGTATCCATTCAGAGATCTCTTACAGAGTATGTATAGGGTTGATATTACTTGGGAGAGACGAAACTCGATTTAGATTGATGCTTTCTTGGATAAAATCTTCAAGCCAGTCAGGAGTGTAGACAGGAGTTTTTGTTCGGGTGAAACCCAACCTTCCATAAATTGTGTTAGAAAACCTTAAACTCTCGGAGAATGTCCAATGGTAACACTATTAAGCTTAAACATTTTTTCTCATCTTCATTCTTAGTTCTCATAATTTGCATTTTTATTAAAAATTGAAACTGCAAAAAATAAAAAAATAAAAAAAAATAGTAAAAATGAAAATGATGAGAACTAAACTAAGATTGAAAATGGAAATTAAAAGATATTTAGTTAAGGTTCCCATCTGAAGAACACCCTGATATACGTAGGGTAGAAACGTTACTTGTAAAGTGTTTTTAGTTTATAATAAAACTACCTTGTCAGCAACTGTAGTGTTCTTAAAATCTCGTATTACATTCCTATATTACAAATATATATTACGTACCATTTTCATGGTAATATTACCAATATCAAGGTAGAAGTTATTCACTCCTATTTATATATAACTTGTTGGCACACAAAAAAAGAGAGGAAGAAAAACTGGCATTAAGTGTCTAAGAAAACGTTAAACGCAATTGGCAGATGGGTTGTCATGACAAAAGCGTGATTGGCCTGCGGGCTACCCACAACTTCGAATGCATCAGCAAGGTATCGGCTGATGGATCTGTGATCTTTTTAGCACACAGGTGCGGCGATTAGGTAGGGGGGCAGTTGCCTCCCAGTTTTTGCAACTTTTTCCCCGCACTATGCTAAAACTTAGTACCAAGGGAAAGTAAACTGTCCTTGTCCTTCGCCTCCCAATTTTTGAACCCAATCACCACCACTGAACACACATAATCTATATCTCAGATAGAGACCTACGTGGCGCAGTGGTTATAATAGTTCGCTACGACTACAGGGGTCCTGGGTTCGAATCCCGGCCTGGGCATTGGTGTTCTTTGAGAGCGTCCATCCATCAACTTCGTCTTATCATCATTCATTCTCATCTTTGCTATTAGCCAAAAGTTGCAGAAAAGTTATATAAAATGAACCAAATCAATCAGTCAATCTACGTGTATACAGGATGAAGGGTTGGAAATCGTTGTCTATTCTTGGTCTCTTATCGTACAATTCGAAATTTTGCGTAACCTTCTTTAACACTTCGGTGATGGGTGAAGACATTAACCAACAGAACAAGCATCGAAGACACAAACTACTCTATTATGAAATCCAATACATTATTATGAATAAAGGCTGTTACTCCATTATGAATGACTGTTTCATCAATAAAAGAGGAGCTTTAAAAAGATCCCAATTTTTTTTATACAAGGTTGGCGGCAGAAGAAAAAATAAATAACGCACATATTTGCATTTTTCAGTATATATTTCCACCTCTAATAAATGCAATAAGAGAACGACAAGATTCTAAATACACATATATAGAAATCACTTGCAATGTTATTAAGGACAAAAATATAGATCCTATTTTTTTCGTTATATATACATGTCCAATTTCACTTTTATTGAACTCTAAGTAATGATAGAAATATAATAATTCATCACTTGTATAATACAAACTTGCAGAGATTGGTCAATTTTATATTGCAAAATTACATTTCTTTTAAACAGATAAAGCAAGTAAGTTTATGCGCTGCATTATATCATTGATGTTGTTAAGGATGCTTTTGAAGTGAATTTCCTGTCCTGTGTATACTAGTGGGACTTTATTTTTAAAAATTGTATTAATATAATTCCAAATATCTTGGACTTTTTTTATGAGCTTCGCTGACAACATTACTAATATACTAACATAATAAGCCTAAACTAAAGCTATATATGAAACTTTTGAATTTACAATCAAGGAAACAATGAGTATGCTAAATAACCACGTATCAAACTAAAAATACATCTCATTGCCTATTGTGATTTCCTTGTATTAAGAGAAAGGCATTTCAATTGCATTATTAACAGATATCCTCTGAAAACTGAAACACGTCCCGATGGTCTAGGGTAAACTATCATAGTTTATACATACATAGCTTATACGAGTACATTCTACAGTCAGATTAATTTGCATTTGTTACTTGAGAATATTAATAGCAGATAATCTACTTCTTAATAGAAAGTATACGCCTATCAGTGGTGGCAAATAGAATTCATTTTACTTCACTCATTTAACATATCTCTGAGACCTATTTAAGATTAATCGCAACAGTGAGAATTATGATGATCTCAAGAACATCCAAAACAAACAACAGTGACTTTCCCGGAATTTGAACAAGGCCTTGACGCACCTGGGTGATAAAAAAATAACACTTTTCCCTCAAAAGTAACTTCCTGGGAATAAGTTGGAATATAGTACAAAGCTTATTGAAATTTATAACAAATGTGCAAATGAAACATGGGCGAAGGGGGAGGGTGAAATAGGAGCATTTATGTAAACTTTATAATTTGACTAAATACCGAATTAAGTGATTGTCTATTTACCCCCAGACAAATTTATTTCCATGTTAATGAATTGTTTTTCTAGTGAACGCTAACAACATGATATCACTCAGTAGCAAATTTGTACAGGCAGCAAGAAAGGGGTGAAGATTTAAAAGAGCTAATAAGAATACGATTTACGGTACTCAAATATATAATTTCATATCGAATTCTCAAGGAAACTATAAAATGACAGACAGTTATAATAACGATACTCAAATGCTTTTCAAAGATAAAGTTTCAAATTATTTGCAGAGATAAGTTGCGATTGGTTCAAAGAATTTGTGAAAATAAAACCCTGAAATGTTGACTGTAAACGTGATTCATTACCTACTATGCTAGCTTGCAAGTCTCATTACAATTTATTATGCCATGAAAAGATCACAGACAATTTATAGTTGAAGTTTTGTGCGAAACGAAGCGTAAATACAAGATTACATATTAGGATAAATACATTTACTGCATGCAAATACATATACTTATTCAATATTATATTACACAATTATTGGAATCATGTATTTTATAAATCTAGCAAATCGGGAAATTTGCAAACGAACAAGAGCTTATATTTTTAAACCTATGAATTACTAAACCTTAGATATAACTGGAAGAAACTTCTTAATCTTAATGGGTAAAAATATACTATATTTTATTTAGCATTATAAACAAACTACTTTTGGAAGGAAAAAAATGCCGATATTATCTTGGTGGTTTGGTTAGCGATGTATGTACACTTTCATCTAGTTAAAAATAATTTGCAAAATTTTACATCTAGTAATTTATAATGCGGGATCTTTCTTCAGACAAAACTTTAAGTTGCATATATTTTACAATAGTACACAAAAATATACATAATCCACTATTTGATAATAGTGGTGTAATTTTTACAATTAGTTTGATTTCTGGTCATCTCTGTTTCTTTTCCGTGGACTATAATTATCACTTAAATAATGTTTTCATTTACTTTCTCAAAAAGATTCATAGTTAAACTATCCTACATTATAATTAATCATCGTACACCATAAATTCAAATTATATACAATTATATACTTGTCAGAGAAATTAATTTAGAAGCGTACGGCACTCAGTCTTCTTTTGTTTATAATATATTATGTAGTCACCTTACCATCACCGATTTCAATTGTGCAATAATAAAACTTGCTAAAATACTATTTTGTGGAACGAGAAATAATAGTAATAATACTAAATGAGCAGAGATTACAATAGGAAGATTCTTTAGAAGTAATTTGACGGAGCTTTTACTTAATACCTAATACTTAATACCTTATCCAATAGGTTCGTGTAAAAATCTGTTGCTGCGAAGAAAAGTTTAAAAAAAGTAAAATATACTAAGATAAGCGTGTAAAAAATGTGAATACTGATTATTAAATTGGATATAATAAGAAATACTTAGCTCCATACATACATTGCATATCACCTCTGTCATAATAAGCAATGCTTTTTTGAAAGAAAGAAAAAAAATAGAAAATTAATTAAAGAACTTAAACCAAGATCCTTGCTTGTCTCGTGTTTATGGTTTCTTCGTTGATTCTCTGAATGTTGTCGAGACCTCTATTGAAAAGACGTTGAAGGAGATCTCGCGCGCCGCCATCCCAGGGGCAGAGCCGTAACGGACCGCCTCTGCTATGGCTGGAAGCCCATTTTGCTGCGAGCAGATTTCCTGGATTTGTTGTGGATTTCAGCCGTGCGAAGGGTGATTCCAAAGATGTCCTCGTGGTAACGATTTTCATCCTGTTCAAGATAGAATGGGTGAATATTCTAAGTTAGTTGGTGTTTATGCACAGTAAGGCGCATATTTTAAGTGAACATTCATTTTCACATAGGGTAGTGGCGTGCCCAAGGGGGGGGGGTTGGTGGGGGTTATAACCCCCCCCCCCCTTTTGATCCGGTATTCCTATAAGAGAAAACGTCAAAGGTAGGAAAAGATGGCAAAATGAGAGCTGACTACCAGAAAAAGTGTACGTAACACCTCCCTTTCGAAAATCCTGGGAACGTCACTGACATAGAGCATCGTCATGTTCACAAGCATTCAATTTTTTGTGTGCTCTTATTACAATATCTGGCCTCCCGGTGGCCAAGTGGTAAAGTCATCGCCTTGTAATCAAAGGATCCCGGGTTCGGTAACCGGTGGAGACACACTGTAATTCAGATCCAACTTCAAACTGTAGGTGCCGGACCGTGTGGCCTCGTGGTTAGCACATTGCGCTGCGACGCCAAGTGTCCCGGGTTCAAATACCGCTCGGGCTTGGTTGTTTGTGAATGTCCATTCATCAATTTCACCATTTCATCACTCATCCCCATCTTCTCAAATTAGCCAAGAGGCACAAGAGGCAATAAACTAAATCAATCAAATCAAATCAAATCAAACTGTAGGTCCAGTCCCGATTAGCCGTATATTCGTAAAGTGAACATAAAACTCAGTCATACTTAAAAAAATATATATTTGAAAAGTGTTTTCCAAAATTCACAGAAACAAAACAATATTTTATGGTCATTTTTGCTTCAAAAGAAACTTACACTTAGAAACTGACAATGTGAACACAATATTTAAATTAGGGGCTATTTGTAAGACAATATTTCATTAAGAGATATGTAATTCTAATGCCATTGGGAGAAAGGTGCAGTGACGACGAGAGAGGGGCTAACTCGTGATCAACTAGACCGTCCCCTCCCCCTTTACAGCCCTCGAACAATCAAGAAAATTGCATGAATGAATGCTCTCTTAGACCAAATGTGCATATTTGTGTGGCATTTAGGGATTAAATTTTGTTGTCCCCAAGAAAATATTTTCGTTCTTCTTCACTTACTTTTCCTGGTGTGCTCTGTGCTAAAGGTTAGACGTACTGCTGTGATATTTCAAAGTGATTCATTTACAACTGAAATGACAGTTGAAAGAAGGGAAGAAACGCCAAAAATCTCCACGGTTCATCTCTTAAAGCACTGGCCTACTCAGGGGTGCCCACAGACATTTTTGGAAGCGACAAAATTTTATAGTTTAGCTACCATAACTTCACACAAAAAATGGAGTGATCGTTTCGTTTGATTGACTTGTTAATTATTTTTAGTTATGGTTATTTGATGTTCAGCATCTACTTCATGATATAACATCCACAAGAACACTATTTCCTGTAGCAAACATGAAAGTGAGCCGTGCTTTTTCCTTAGTCTTCTAAATGCCTGGTGTTTTAATTGTTGTAGTTCCGAGTCGGCTCGTAACGTTCGACATGCGGACGTCATTTTTAGTGTTGAATTATTTCAGGCACGATTTGTCTCTTGTACGTGTTCCTGAGCTATACGACTTACTGGATAATTGTAAAATACTGTCAGTTTTCGTTGTATAAAGCAAAGGCGCTTTCTGCACCCCCCAAAATTCGCCGAGAGAAACAGATATAGGCCTATATATAAATATTGTTTATGCCAACCTTTGCCCCTCGCCAATTTTTTCAAAGTTGCCGCCCCTGGTGTTAAGCTTACGAATTTCAAAATTTAATTTAAAGAAAAATCAAATTATCAACATTCAAACAATAATCTATTACTGTGTGATTATCCAAACTAGGGGGGGTTGTGATGAACAATTCTTTTGTGGGGGGATTTTGATGAACGACTTTGGGGGGATGCGTCCACAGCCTTGGGGGGGGGCACCCCTGGGCGTACTCATCACCAAAAGGGGAAAAAAAAACGAAATCCGGTTCCAACATGTAGAAATCAACATTGTCAACTCTGAGTTTCTAGGATTGAGACAAAACAGACAAGTTTGAGGCTACCCTACTTAACATAAGCAGTACAAATTCACCACATGGGAGTCCAAAGAACGTGAAATTTTGTTGTTCGAGACTAGAATTTGTGTCAACAAAAAGAAAATCTTTGAAGTTGACCGCACAGTTGTTACTACGTTAGTGTCGTGGTGACTTACCCTCAAGGACAGCATGTAGTTCTCCACTTCGGCGTCGTTCATTCCTCCCACCTCCTGAATCAAGCTCTTGAGCGTCTGGTACACGTGCTCCGCCATGGTGCAGTCTCCGCAGACGAAGAAATGGCCTCCCTCGTCCACAATCTGCCTGTACACGGAGGACGCCTCCTCCTTTATGAGGTCCTGGACGTAGGTCTGTGGAAGAAGCAATCACACCAGTAGGTTCAACACTGGAGCGAACACTTTAGAATGAAGATATATTTCCGAGACAAGCATTTAAAAATATGATTTTTCTACAAAATAGTTTTTTTTTATTTATTTCAGTGATTTCTTCTACATATTTTTGTACATATTTTGCATACTTCGACGAAATCAAAATCCGGGCCTTAATAATGAGCGATACTATCTCTCATATTAAAAAAAAATCAACTCTTCATATTTCTAGGTATTGTGTACTGCAAAACTTTTCTGGTGGCCATGCAACCCTAGTTGTGTCTTAAAAAAAAAATAGTTCGCCATTTGCTTGCTATAAGATTTAAAATGGCTACTAAGACGTAATTTTCACTTTTCTCGTCTAAATCGAGTGAAAATGTGAATAGTAAAGCTTTTAAATGATGTAGCAAGTCATGTTTCCAAAAAAAGACATTCTTGTGTAACTAAGAATTAGACTAATATTAAGTGCAACGGCATGGTAGCTCGAAGAGAATAAATATCACACTAATCTATGTGTCATTTGGGTCTTAAGAACGAAAAGTTCGTAGCCTTTACTGCAGGAAATGGCTCAAAACTAATTTCCTCCAGCTTGGGTTGCTTAGCAGCACATGTTCAACCAACCATTCGGTGAGAAATTTCTGTATCACTCAGGAGTTGTTTTGTCTGCAGGTGACTCTTTATACAAAAGTACACTGCTCGAAAATCGTTACACCGTCACAATTGAATGAGTTTTGTCAAATTACAGTAGTACTACATGTGCCATATTTGAGACTGCCATAATTGCTGCCCCTAGAGGAGAAAACCGTCGTGCTGCGCTCTTGATCTACAAAGCTTAGCGAGTTTTAGCACCTAAGATTATTTTTTGTTGATTCCGGACACCCCAGATCGAATTAAAAATATCCGTTATATGTACATATTCATAAACATGATTCAAACCCGTAAACGAGCAGGTTGCATCTTTACCTTTGGTATTGAAGGTTCCCGCGAGAGGGCAAGGAACACGTTGTCCAGAACCCCTTTCTCCACCATGGCGGCCTTCTCTTCCATATACAAATCAAGGGCCTTCTGGCGACAACCAAAAAACAGGATCATCTTCCCAAACTGCTGCTTCTCTGGAAAAAAATAGTAAATTGAAAGTGACTTCCAAGTTTCAGTTACGCACAATTGCGGACTTATCTTAGTCTCCTTGCATATGCGCCGACTCCATGGGGCTTGGGGGGGGGGGGGGCTCGAGCCCCCCTCAATGTTAACGATGTGGGGGCAGAGCCTCCAAATAATTTTGCTTAAGAGGATATAATGTATTATTTTGCTTCTCTTGTAAAGTTTACTCTGAATTGTGCCACATGAACTTAACTTTAAATACACATTTGAAATGTTCTAGACCATCAATTTGGGGGTCCGAGACCGCTAAAGCATCAACTTTTTTTTGGGGGGGGGCTATGACCAGAGACAGCAAAACACATGACTTATTACTATATACTAACTATGTAATTATGACTATTGTTAAAATTTTTAATAAAAAGAGTTTCAAGAGACGATGTGCATGAACTAGGGTAGTGGATGGGACGTTTGGGCTACAAATGGCTCTAACATGACATTCAGAACAAGATCATTGATATCAGGGAGATCTGTTTTGCACTCCGTGATAGCAGATATTAAAAGTCGGGAATATTTTGCTATTATGGTTGACGAAACTTGTGACATATCCATCCGTGGACAATTAATATTCTGCGTTAGAACTGTGAATAACAATTTTGATATTTTTGAGGAATTCGTGGGCTTTTATGAGATTCCGAACTCTGAGGCCAAAACTTAAAAAAGGGAGAGAATGAGTCATTCATTAATTTATTTCAGTGATCAGAGCCTCCCCCCCCAATAATTTTGACAAGTCGGCGCCCCTGTCTCCTTGTCATCTTTAGGACATCAAGCAGAGATCTTCAAAATATTTTTTCGTAAAAAATGATATGGCAACAATAGTATGACAAAGTGATTGTAAAGTTTAGTATAAGTATTTTGACACTATTTAATTTCAGCTGAAACTTCTAAACTTGTATACATTTTAAATTATATTTCGCTTAAACTACGACATCATATGTAATACATCTTTACGAACGAGCATTCAAATATTGTGACATGTGGGTCGTAATGAAAGCATAGTTATGTTATAGGCTGAGGACATACTATACATTGAAGCGAGGAATACTTAGTTCGAGATTTTCTGCAAAATTCATCATGTGGTCATTTTGCATGAAGAAGATGTACTACTTAGACATACTTACAGGCCCCACCATGACCTTAACCCGGATCTCTTGCACATCTTCCATTATTTGATAGAGTAATATCACATTATGACAGATACCAGGGTTTGAGTCCTGGTCAAGCCTGCATTCTTCGCTGAAATTTCTATTTTGTATCCATGTGTAACGTGTAGAATATTCTTCAACTTGTTTTGAAATGTTATATACGGGTATATGTATATTACTAACCAGATCCAGCGTTCCTGAGTTGCGCCATTCGATGTTGCCAGAATCCTCTGAACGGCGCGATCCCTGTTCCTGGACCCACCATGATTATGGGCCTCGAGGTGTCACTGGGCAGATGGAAGTTGGGAGCACTGTCAAGGAAACGAATATAGTACTTTAGAAACTGGCTCTTAAAGGAAACAGACAGGAGAGATTATGATAGTTTCCGAATCATTCATAGCAAAGGCAAATAAGTTAATATTGTCCAAACTTACCTTCTTACAAATACATAGATATCTTCGCTTTCTTGAGCTTCCTTCAAGTAATTCGAACAGACACCATAATGGACTGGCCCTTCTCCCCCTGCAATAATAAGAACATGTAAAGTTCAAAGGCTCTAATAACTTTATAATGAAATGATATGCATTTAGGACTAAAATATAATATGAATTTCATTGTTTAGTAGTGTAATTTATTAATTCGAATATGGAAATGCAGTAAATATTGTATACTTTCTGTTTCTCGGAACAAATGTTTCAAACTGTATATAAAAATGTGTTACATACAAATACAATATTGGTCTTGTTTTGAAGCTCTTTGCATCTGTTTTTAGCCTGGCCCTGTGGCGGAGTGGTTAGCACGTCGTGCTACGACGCCAGGGGTCCTGGGTTTCGAATCCTGGCCTGGGCATGGATATTTGTGAGTGTCCATTCATCAATTTCATCATATCATCACTCATCCCCATCTTAGCAAATTAGTCAAAGTGGCACAAAAAGCGAAGTAAAATAAAGCAAATCAAATCAAAGCATCTATTTTTAAAATGCATTATCATTGTCAACTCACATTGTGAAACCGATTTTATATAAATTTTTATTCAGCGGAGTAAAGCTGTACTTGAAACGCGGCAACACCGCAAGAATTGACTCGCAGCGCCAGCCGGTAGTTTCCATGGTTCAACGGACATCGCTGTGTGCAGTGTTGCCACGTTTCGCGTAAAGCTTTACTCCGCTGAATAAACATCTGTATAAAATCGGTTTCGCAATGTCAATTGACAATGATAATGCATTTTGAAAACAGATGCAAAGAGCTTCTTCAAAACAAGACCAATATTCTATTTGAAGGACTACCCAATACTAAGAAAAAGTTGTCTTGCAAAATTGAGAAAAACTATTTTTGACAAATTTTGAAAAATTGAAAATCAAGAATTGTGTTTAAATCGTTTCTGCTTTATAACGATCGGACAACCCATTTTTGATTTATAACATTTCAAAGAGAGGAATTATTTGAAAAATAAAAAAAAACGGTCCTTTTTTGCTCTTACGGCGACAAGAAAGAGAAGACACACTTGAAAACAAAATTTATTAGCATAGATTAAAGCAGAATGAAATAAGCTAAATTTTGATGTAACTCGTTTTTATGTAGGTCTACTGGTTAATTTTTCATTGGAGTCCAAACTCGAGTATCTATAATTCATAATCCGATAGTAGATCTTGAAATACTAGTTTTCTTCAATTTTAATATCAAATTTTTAATGGCAAGTTCTACTAACGCCGTAGAGTTAGGCAACACACATAACGCTCTGCAGAGAAGCAAATATTTCAGGATCTAGGTGTCCCATTTTTTTGCCAGTGACGGTAGCTTTTGCTTAGTTACAGAAACAATTATTGTTGCATGTTGAAACCAATAGTGTCGAAGGTCTCACTGAAATTGCATGATTTGGTACCCAGTAAGAATTGATTGATTTATTTGATTTAACAAATCATGTTTAGTGAAGCTTCTTCGAAATGATATAAAAAAAATTAATATTTACTAAAACTTGGTAATTTTGACTAAATTTATTGGTAACTGTAAACTAACGTGCACCATCACCAAGCGCATGTAGTTTTGATGGCCAATTATATTTTGTCCTATTTAAACTAACAAACATGCACGATTACGAAAACCATTTGGTCCTTCGTGAATAATCATTTGTCCGAGAAATGTTTGGTTGCCAATAAAACTAGTTTTGTTCAGTGAAGTAAATTATTGTTTTACGGAAGCAAGACAAAGGCAGTAGTTTAATGAGAGAAAACAACGAATGACTTCGAGGCGAAATACCCGAACATCTTGATCGCTTCACATACCTGGGAGGTACTATAAACATTGGCATGGAATAAGAAAGCCAGAGTGAGAAGAGTATTGGTTAAGGAAGCCCTTAATAGAAGAACTGCTTTTATGGACCTTTGATGTAGGTATGAACTAAGGATAAGTGTCATGAAGTGTATTGTGTGGAGTGTATCATTGAAAGTCTTGCGCAAGGTGCAGAAACCTGGATGTTACGAAGAAGTGAGGAAAACTGCTAGCTGTTGGATATGGCAAAAGATCGAGTGCGTCCAATGGACAAAATAAGAAATTAAACTGTGATACTCAAGTTTATCCAAACGTTTCCATTTGAGGATGTAAGGTGGTTTTTAGTAATGTGTAAAGATTAATAATATCAGGCCAAAATAACCATAAATTCGGCTTTGGTAAAAAAAAAATTAGGAGGATCTTGAGGAAAATTTGTAGTGTGCTATGGTTTTGTGGACAAATCATTGCCACAGAAAATTCTCTGTTTGAAAAGCAATTGACGTGTTTTTGGAAGTAGTATTAGGTGTAATTGGCACTAAATCTCACCTCTTTATAATGCTCGGCTACATTAATAGAAATTAATAGAACATTTAGATAGCTTTTAGAATGGTGCTAGGGACAGTTGTTGAAAAAAGAGTAATTCCTTGGAGTGACCAAGAAAAATAAAATAAATTGACCAGGACACTGGCTAAGAAGGAACACAAGGAGGAATGTTAGTAAGTAGAGTCCAGAGAAGAAGAAGAAGGTATCAGCTGATGAATTGGGTGGATCTTACGCGCCTATTGGACAAAGACCAACGAACAAATTAATGATCGCTTATACCAGCATCTCGAAAGTATGGTCTTCGCCCAACATATTATTTTTACAAAATCATAATAAATTTGCAAAGAGGAGTTTGCACAACAAGAGCCTACCTTCGGTTCTATAGCTGACAACAGCCACGGTCAGGTGCAGCTGGTTGGCATGAACGGTTGGAGAGGAGGAAATGCTGTAGAACCGTGGCTGCAGAGGAGTCAGTTGGGTTGCCAGGAGGGCGGCGTCTGGCCTCACGGAAGGAAACTCCTCCAGAACCTTCAAAAGGTGAGGAAATCGCCAATGGCGCCAGTCCTCGTACTCGGCTGGGTCCTGAAACAAAAGTAAATATAGATGCATTTTTTAAGCCTTGTAAACGCTTGTTAAATGAATGTAATGTTAATTTGAGATGTAAAGGTTGGAAAAACGTTCTTAATTCCAAGAATAATGGAAATGATACTAGTTGTACCTTTTATGAACATAAGGGAACCTTTTCGGTATCATGAATTTTCCATATTGAAGAACAACATGTAAGAGACAGCATATAGCTGGCTGCGAAATCCGGTACTTGACACAATACAGTTTATTATATTATAACCCAGCTTTAGGCATACTATAAGTTAACTTAAATGTAAGACAATGCGCTTACCAAACTTAGCGGTTTTTAGAACTTTGTGGGTGGAAACAAAGTAAGTATGTGAAAGATTGATTGATTTGCTTTATTCTGCTTCGCTTTTGTGCGACTTTTGGCTAATTGCAAAGATGGGAATGAGTGATAATATGCCCAGGTCTAGATTCGAACCCGGTACCCCTGGCATCGTAGCGCGATGTGCTAACCACTCCGCCACGGGGGACGGCATATGTGAAAGAAAATGAAGTCTCACGGGATGTACACTACATGGACATTCACACACAACATTGACAATATGGGTTTAGAGCGAATTATGTAAGATTTTAAGTCAGATATAACTCCGACCTACACAAGTACATGGCACCATCGGTTGTTCATTATTGCCTTCTCTTCAAGTGGGAAGGTTATCGTTAAGAAACTAAATGAATGCTAACCAGGATATGCCCCGTAGATAATATTCATAATCTGGCCTATTGGTATAAAAAAATTGGCCAATCACATTAATATACGTGTATATACTCTTCATGTATTTGTGATAAGTTTGTAAACATTTCGGTGGTGCACACTATTAGACAAGTCAAACAAGAATCTTCATAAGGCTTCAGTTTATATTTTAAGGCCTTTCACTCCACCAAATTAGATATTTCCAACTTTATTCCTAAGATATTGACAGTTAAAAAGAACGATTGTTGAATTCATGTTGTTTAACTCTCAGATGGGTACACCTGTTGGAATTATTTTCAATGCAACAATATATTAGCAAGCAGGTCTTTCGGTTCAGTAAATTATGTATTTGTATCTTGTACTTGTAGTTTGTAAGTAATCAATAGACATGGATTGACTTCGATTGTTGAATAGAACAAACAATTGGACAGACCAATAGAGAATTGCTATCATATTAAGGTGATAAATCAGTCATTTGAGGTCGCCAAATTTCATATGTGTGATTTGAATACACGTGTAATATCATGAAAATTAATTGGTTGGTGTTTTTCAATCATTTTATTACGTTAAATGATCCAATAATTATTTATGCATATAATAATAATTTAAAATATTATAATTATTTAATGTATGATTAAATAATTATTTAAACATATGATTATAATCAATATCGCTTTAAGCTAGTATGTATATTCTAGGTCTTTGTTTACATAGATATAAGAGTTTCCTAGATACCTACTACGTAACTTAAGGTCATTTGTTGTGCCTAAGAGTCAGGGACACGGTCCAGCACGAGATAATTTATGTTGAGCTGAGCTGGCATGGAGATTCCTATCCAAAAAATACACAGAGTGGGGGTCACGATTATCAAATGAAAGTACTTTCCAAGCGTTTCTGATGAATGCTCTAAAAATATAAAGTTGTTACCGTCGCTAGCAGAGAAAGTCTACGCTGCTCGCTGGGATCCGTGGCCATCCCAGCTAAATGTTGAAGCAAGTTTGGAGTAGGAGGCGTTGTGATGTCCAGGAATCTCGTCAACAGCATCCGCAGGGAACACGCAGGCAATCTCTCGTGAGGTTCCCAGGTCTTCAACACCCCTGAAAATATGGTACAAAAGTAGACATATCAGTGCTTTAACTGAGCAAATGTTCTCAAGACACCAAAAGGTCAACCTCACTTCAACGTAGTACACCATGGTCTGCATTTTGCAGACTAACAAGGCTTTGACGTCTGGACGCATGACCAATATAATTTAATTTCTAAGTACATTATTTTCTAAACAAAGAATAATCATGGCTGTTCAATGGTGCTGGTATATGAAAATTAAAGGAAATTTGAAAACATTGCTAATTTGCGGAACACAGAACTGTTTGAATACTTCTGAGAATTGAATGTAAACTATAAGCACTAAGCTATAAGCCATGTGACAGCCTTTACCTGTAAGCGACTGTGTGGCTGAGTCTTGAGATGAGGGGCTGGGGATGTATTGGGGAGTTTATTTTTTTTCTGTTAGTTTGGGCCATAAATATTGCAACTCTACAATTGTACGTTTATATCTATGTCACATCTAATTTCCCAACAGCATTTCTCCTAATTCCGTGGCGGATAGCAAAGCGCGCTGCTTCGCAAGGCGTTCCGGGTTCGAATCCCAGCCTGGACATAGGTGTTCTTTGTGAATGTCTTCCTTCATCAATTTCATCATACCATCGCTCATCCTCTTCGTCGCGATTAAACAAACGTGGCAGAAAAGCAACGTAAAATAACCCAATTCAATAAACCTAACAGCATTTCTGATCTCTTTTCAGATCTATTCCCTCTCCCTTTAAAATATCCTGGATATGTGCTTCATAGCAACATATACAAACACGAAGTTCAACACGGGGACAAGTCTGAGATCTGGTCGCGGTGGCTCAGTCGGTAACGCGTCTGACTACCATGCTAAAGGTCCCGGGTTCGATCCCCGGCCGGTTCAAATCCGGGAACTTTTCTAACGGTGGAAGCGACCCCTCCGCCCACCCAGCGTCGAATAACATGGGTACCTGGGGGAAACCCTGGGGGGTAAAGGCGGTCAGGGGCGTGATGCTGATCACATCACCCCACTCACAACCGGATCAAGAAAGTGTGGGGCGTTACCCCCACACCCTCTATACGCCTTCATGGCGTGGTGCTATGCACAGGGGAACACTTTACCTTTTTTTATGTATGTATATACAGAGCATTCCCTGACATTCAGTACGAGACTCGGCGGCAAGCGGCCCGGCGTCAGCGCTTGTCTTTCCCGGTGAACGGGGTCAGCGACAGTCGCTAGAGTCGGCTATTAAAATTACAGTTTTCATATTATGTACTAACCTTGTCTACAGAAGGTGTTGAAAATGATGTCCGTCTGCTGCAACACATTCCTGGCATCTCCGAAGGAAATTGGCACTTACATGTGCAAGTGCGTCTACTGTAATTCTCCCGATTTCTCGTACAATACTCTCTTGTCTTTTTATACTTTATTTTTAAGATTTCTCCATTTTTGCTTCCACTTTCATTCAGAACTGACCCTGTTATTTTAAACATTTTTACGAGGTTTAATGTAGTGGTCCTATGTGGAACGGGAACACCAGGAAATTTCGTTGCAAAACGTCGTTGCACTTCTCCACAATTCCTCTCTCCGAAGTGACACTCGACAAGATAAATCCTTTGTTGTATTGAACACTTTTGTGTTGCCATATTAAGCCACAATCTTCAACACACGGACACGACACAACACAACTTCCGAGGTAGGATTATACTGGTTTCAGTCTGCGTCGTCAACAGAAAGGGAAAGAGAGCGAAGGCAGGGAGAGCGAAAGAAACAGACTGTAGCGTGCGACTGTCGCGGAACCCGTTCATCGGGAAAGACAAGCGCTGACTCCAGGCCGCTTGCCGCCGAGTCTCGTAGCGAATTTCAGGAAATGCTCTGTATATATAGTATATATATATATATATATATATACACACACACACACACACACACACACATGCATGCATACCCCCCCCACACACACGCACAGCACATATTTCCGGATCTGGCTTCTCCCTAAAAAAAATCCTGGGCACGGCCTCTCGGAAGCCATCACATAAGTCGACCGAGAGATGCTGGAGAAGTGTGACCTTAAACTGACTGTCGACGAGATGTGTGGAATACACATGCTCTCAATTTAGACCTATTTTCATTTAAATAATTGTAAACTTCAGCTATAATGATAGATTAGAATTGTTAACATTATTTTGAATAACCGTTGAATACTATTCGGGATATATTTCTTTCTCACCGTTCGCTGTGTGCTTTTCCTTTTGAATTTGCAGCTCTACAGGTTTGTCAGGATCCAAGGAGTTTTGTAATTTTAGCAGAAGTCCGTCGACTAATTCCTTCCGGTTACAGGCGAACACTCCGACGTGGTCTCCCGGTAAGTACTTTATGCCTGATTTCGATGTGTCCAATTCCAAGCACATGGTTGCGCGGCTGTAAGGAGAACAAGTGAAAAATATATTATGAACGTATTAGAAAGGGTTCTTGATCAGGGCGCGTTGTATATACACACAGGATGTCATTTTAATAGCGCCCACGAACCACAGTAACGTATGGAGGGGATCAAAACAAACAACTCTTCTCAGTAACATTTTTACCGTTGGTGTCTCGTTTCGGCGCTACAGACGTTCGAAAAAAAATCGTTTTCCTGCCTGTATACTGGCAACCCAACAACATTTGATGTAACGTAATTTCCTGTTGTGAAGTGGGTGCATGCCAGGCTTCAGGGAACACTGTAACGAACCTGAGAGTTTAAGGTTTTATATTTGTAAGACGTTAAGATTTTTAAAATGTTTGTTACTTCAAATAATGTTCAAGTTGTCACAGATAATTATAGTTAGATTGATACAGTTGTGTTTGGAATTTGTGTAGATGTTTATAAATACGTCATAATCTGTTCGTGTTGACGTCACTTTCTCATCTCAGCAGAGGAAGTGAACACACCTGAATGTTTATCACCTGACGACAGACTGAGTTTGGAAAACAGGTGAAGGTGAAGAATCAACAAGAACGTGGTAACAGTTAATAGAATGCCGGAATAATGTAATTGGTAACTATTTTCGTTTCATTCTGGCTATACTCGAAATAATAATTAAGTACAGAAACTTTCGTGTATTTATGTTTGTCTTGTCCAACGTTAATTCTATATGCAAGTGTCTTTAGTGATTGTGATGTGATTTAATATGATATAGAATTGTTCCTCGTCAGGCAGAAACGTAAGCAAATCTGTGTCTTGCTTGTAAGTACACATACGATAGGAAATATAAGTGCTTATAAAACTACGTTTAACTTTGAATACTGTGTTGTGTTTCTTTTCGGCCCAGCAAGCCCTGATGATTTGCAAAGATTCTCATGTTCCCGACTAAAGGAGTAGCGGACTAACTTTGTGATGACTGGTGTCCAACCGGGGGACGTTGCAACACACACACATAAATGTTACGTAGGCTAAGGAACATATTACTTCGTCCAATGCAGGTAGGCATAGGCGTAACTTGGCGGGTGCAAAGGAGGCACTTGTCCCCCAATTTCCAGGTTGATATAAATCTACAAGTTAGTGGTACTTTTGTTAACTTCGTGGAACCTTAGGAGCATACACTCGATCGCTTGAAGCATAAAAACTAAGAGAGATACGTAGTCGTCCCTTGAGACATATCTGTAATACTTTTGATTCCTTAGAACTTACTCAATGGCGTAGTGCCCACATTGCCGCTTTGTGATCAGGGGTCTCCGGTTCGAACCCTGGTGGAGGAATATAGTGGTTCGGATTCTACTTTCATCCGTATGTCCAGTCCCGATGTCCCTATCCTTGCGTAAAGTAGACTGTGAATTTTATGAACATTATGCTTAAAAAGTGTTGACACACTTAACTACAGGGTGTTTCACACGCTCTCGGCCCCTGGTTTTGCTTATAAAATCAAACCATTGGTCATAATGTAATGAAATTTGATAAGGACATACTTTGGTGTATGAGAAACAATGTGGCATGATTAGAGATGGCGCCCCAACCTCTTTAGTCCTTACGTGGGCATTACGCGTGAGTCTGGGTGATTCTGCCATTAAGTGCAAATCGTACGGACGTGTGCTTTCAGTCTGAGTTCTTGGCCTTGCTGTTGTGGCGCACCTGATAGCGGTTCGTGTTTGTTCGGGTTCAGTTGAGAGTTTGTGCTTCCAATCAGTGCTTCGTGATTACAGCACAGTAACAAAGCAGTACAGTTATGAGTCGGTACTCAGTTAAAGAGCGTGTGTTTATCGTTTGCATGTACTGGAATACGGAGTCCATAAAGGCGTGCCAGAGACTATTTATTGCATAGTTTGGGGTCCGAAAACCACTTGCAAAGTCTTCTATTCAATATTTGGTGTGCAGGCAAGCATTGACGCTAATGGCGACCACTTCCAACACTCGCTGTGATGTCACCATGTTTCTCATACACCAAGGTATGTATGTAGCAAATTTCATTACATTATGACCAAGAGTTTGACTTTTACAGAGGTTGTTTCCGATCTATGGTGACGAAATTGCACACCTTGGGCAGCACCACCAAGCGGGAAGAGAACGAAGCTGCCAGTCGTGTGAGCACGTTAGACCGTTGACTGTGCGTGACAGGTGTGGTTATTGCGTATCGGGAAGAATTCCGCCGAAAATCAGTGCATATTGGGAGGGTTACATAACTGCACTTTCCGTCGTAAACTACAGTTATAATGCCATTATAAGACTGTATAAGCGAAAATCAGAGCTGAAGAGCGAGTGATACACCCTGTACTATCTTTGAAGAAACACAATTTACTTTAATCATTATCGTAAAATGTATTTTCTTGTCGTTTATTTTCACAAGAATAGAAAACAATATAATGCGTACCTGGCTTTGTTTCCATGCAGATTCCTGTTGTGAAGTAAGCAGCACGGAAACACCTTCTTGTTATGGCACTTAGACAGTCCTTAGGGGAAGAAAAACTTAATTTTAATAACCAGTTGTGAAACAATAATTCTTTAGTGCCCTATATTAAAGAAAAATATATTTGTCATTCTTTTAGACTGGATTTAAAACAACTCATTTAGTTGCTACTGGTTTAACGGAGGGATTTTCCACTTGGATTTCACACATTTCTTGTTCGAGGAGTGTGTTTATAGTTGCATTGAATATTTTGAAGCATAGTTACCTATTAAAAAGAACTACAAGTATGGAGATTATTATGGATCTTATTAACTAGCGGGGCTTTATTTTGTTTTTAGCTTACAATGTAGTATCCTTGCGTTCAATCTTGTCTTTACCAGCTATAGACGAAAGCATTTCCTTTAACATGAAAGCTATTCATGAAATATTTCGGTTAGCTGTTGCGATTACAATGTATGATACATACAGCTCGAAAGGCACATCGAGTTACACCATATATGGCGAGTGTACGGTGTTTACAATTGAAAAAAAACAACTAAAATATTCTTCCATACGTGTACAGTAAACGCTGTGAAGTACAGGGTGGGAAATAACCTTTTGCTAGGGGTCTGCAGGAAAAAGTAACAACAATTAATAAATTATGGTAATACCAAATGTTTACTACGACAATTGTGGTTACAAAAACAAAATTAAAAGTTAGTTCACGACAAAGCACCTTGCTTCAAGGCAAATGCTAAAACCAAGACCTTCTTTGGCGAAGTAGTATTGACTTCTTCAGCAGTTCTGAATGGCCGGGTGCATCACCGGACCTGAATGCAGCGGAGCACTTTGGGGCTATTCTGAAGGACGCAGTTGAGTCCTTGATGATAGTGGAACGCAGACCGGACCACCATTCCTGGCCAACACTCCTTGCACATCTGGAACAAGTCCTCCGTGACATGGAATATAATATGGACTGTTTGCGAATCTTCTGAGCTCCTACCCTGATCGTCTTCGTGCTGTGAGAGAAGCAAACGGCGGACATACTAACTTTTAATTTTGTTTTTGTAACCACAATTGTCGTAGTAAACATTTGGTATTACCATAATTTTTTAATTGTTGTTACTTTTTACTGTGGACCCCTAGCAAAAGGTTATTTCCCACCCTGTATATATTTAAGTAGCGCCATTCTTTTGTACCTAAAACCATTGAATACGAAGCGTTATTCCTCGCGGTTGAATAGTTATCGGCTTTTAAAAATGTGAAGTGATACATTGTTTACATCTCGCGCGGCCGCCATTACAACTGCGCTCGTGACCTAGAGGTCGCTTCTGATTGGTTATGCTACGAAAAATGCTACGGAAATAGGACGGATTCTATTCTTGAGAAATGACATGAGATTTCTCACTTTACACAGTAGCATTTTGGTCATGGCATAAATGTTAAGAAAAATGCTAAGGAAAATGCTTTCGTCTATAGCGGGCCTTAGACTTGGTTTCTAAATGGCGAATACTAGGAAGGATTACCCTATGTGTTTTTCCAACTATCTATTTCATCATTCATCTTCTCCGGGGCCATTGACACTGGGACGTGGAAAACCAACGTAATGTAACTGGACACAGAGAAAGAGCAGAGAATTATATGGGGGAAAAGAATTACATTAGGACATTAGGTTCATTTGGCCCAAGTGGAACCCAAAAGCATAACGCTTTTGGGTCTCTTGAAAGAAAATGGAAGGGCCCACCAACCTTCTGATAAGTCTGTTTCCTTAGCTTCTGCGAATCGCACTATGGCGGCAGACAGTGTTTCCGACTTCAGCGCCAGTGTTGCCTCAATGAAAGTATCGTCATCGTCTAAGCAGAATGTCTCACATGCAACCTGTAAGTAGATAGGAAACCTAAGCCATAGTACATACCAAAATATATGCGTTATATTATGCAGCAAGGAAAGTTTGGAGGACAGATTTTTTTTTTATCCTTTGTTATCAGTTCATTAACCTTTTTCTTCAGAGGGTCAGTTATATCAGGAAAGGCCATTCTGTTTTCCTATTTATTTTTCTACAACACACATACGCACACACACAGATAAGGGGGGGACTGTATCGAAAGTAATGAAAGAGTTGGCATTACCTTTTTATAAAGTGACATAAGTCATTCAAACTGCATCATCAAAACTACTTTGAGTTGAAAGTGGTAGCTATGACTCGTAACTTGATGAAAAATCATATTTTTCCGGGTTAGAACCGGGAAACGTTCTTATTTGTGCACTTTTCATTCATTGGTCATTTTTAGGTATTTTGCAATACCTAATACTTTTGCTCCTTCACGATCGTCTTATGCATTTTATTCACATTTACTTTTCCAAAAATTCTACAACGAAAAATCAATTTTGTACTTCTTAGGAAATGGAAAAGAAAAAGTGCAATCGTTTGTTTACAACAATCGAACAATTAACGTTGCAGGCAGGCGCGAATAAAAGGCACAATTGCACTTAATTAACATTCGCTCCTTCACTATCAGTTAAAACCACTAAACATCCCAAATTTAAATCTTTAGCTCATTTTTAATTGACTTCAAGGCCATTTTAAAAGTATTTTTGTGGCATTTGTCTGAAGTCATCAACTTCGGAGCCATAGTGATGACATTGGATACATACCCTTCCTTCAGCATTCTTGATGAAGCCACTGAATAGTTAAGTACTGGCCAATGAACACGTGTTAGCGAACTTACATTAAAAACATTCCTAGCCCAGCTTTTGAAGGCCTGCTCTTGCCCACACATTTCATCCCCGTGGGCTAGCTTCAAGATTCGTTCACCTCCGAGTTCTCCCAGCTGGTTGTCCACGTACTTGCCGAATGCACAGAAGTTCGGGTAGGCGCTCGACCCCAAGGCGAAAACACCGAACCTAGAGAGAGAAGTGAACATTAAAAGTACGTCTAACTCGCCAATGCTGTGGGAATAGGTGGAAAACATTCTGAAGCTAAGATATAGACTTTTATGTTAAGACACAGAAAATGCAAGCTTAACAAGAAGCAATCAATAATAATTGATATATTTAACTTCATTTAACTGGAATTAGGCGGACTCGAAAGTTTAACTCCTTGCAGGTAAGTATGTCTTACAATATAATATTCTTGCATACATTAATTACAATAAAAATATAGAGAAAAAAACATCTCTAACATGGAAGATCAACACAAGGCATAAAGAAAAGTTTCAAAATTAAGGTTATGTTAATCGCGTGTGTGCTGACTAATTACTTTCTGTGTAGATAACTTCGAAATGTTTCTCTCAACACAGTGATACTTGTGATTTCAACTCCACTTCTTTATAGTTTTAATGCATGTGTGAACCAATGAAAATTGATTGCTTTAAGTTTGAAAAAAATGATGAAACTGCTTTTCTCCGTAGCATTTTCGGTACATTCCAAAATAATAAATTCGAACTTTTCAAAATTTTATATGGTGAATCGCACGTAATTGGTTACTATATTTAAATTTTGAAGTTACATTGTCTGTTACTCTAAAAAGGTGAGTTGTTATGTTGTTCATAATAGAGCTTGTTTATTTTATTAGAAGTTATAAATAACAGGGAAGAATATGAATTTATAGAAAGTGGCTGTTGAAGTGGGTGAGGACTATGATACCTAGGTACAGTACTTTAAAACATGAACAACTACAGATCCCATAATCAATTTACCATTTGGTAGTAAATATAATTTGAAGTAGGTGAAGTTTTCATGGCATTTTGTACACTTTCGAATATATTCATAGAATTTATTACTATATGTGTGCGCAAGAGCGCCGTTATTGAAGTTAGTACTATCCATTCGTAGTAATGCATCAGATAAGAATTTATTACTGCGTGTATTTCTACTTTTCATATGGATTTTGTGAATTCAACAAAATAATAATAACATTTTTATATTAACTGGCATTGCATTAAAAAATCAAATGAATAAGCAGTGTACTTAATTAGTCTTCTTAATAACAATGTGGTTTTACTAACTAATGAGTCCAGGTTTCCAGACTTCATTCTTTATGGCAGATGGAGTAGCAATACATCGATTGATTTAGTTTATTTCACTTCGCTTTTTTGCCACTTTTGGCTAATCGCGAATATGAGGATGAGAGATGATATGAAATTGATGAAAGGAAAATCACAAAGAGCACCCATGCCCAGGCCGTGATTCGAACCCGTGACCCCTGGCGACGTAGAGCGCTGTGCTAACCAGGATACTTGACGAGGATTATGGGACTTGAGCTGGCCTGAAAAGTTCTAAACTTGTACACTGACATTTATTCAACTTGCATTTACATTTGGCGAATGCATCTAATTCTAAGGAGAAATTCTATCCTTTTTTTAAATTTTAGGAAACCAGTTTCCAGGGGAGAAGAACCACTTAAACCCCACAAACACCACATTGATTACAAAACAATATGTACATCTAAACTGGTCTTGCCAAATATTCATCTCCTTGACTCCAGACGATATAACATCTCTTTCATTCTCCACAATCTATCTCATTCCCCATCTAACGTTAAGTCGAGCGAAGACATGCTCGCAATACAGCTGTTGCCATCTCGAAGGTAATCCCACTCATTAATCATCGTGAAGAAGGAAGCAGGCAAAGATCGTAGATAATCCCGCGGGAACTCCCGGAGGATACTAATCCCACCCTGAGCATCCAGGGATTTTCCGCATCGATGGAATTCTGATCAGGTCTTTTTGTCCTAATCTTTCTCTCGTCTTCTCTTCTTTTCTCGCAAATTCCCCACAACAGGCGGAGGAAGTGTAATTGACAGCAATTAACGAAGATCCCTGTCTTCTCTTCCACGTAACAAGTGTCCCGTGGGTAGAAAATCGCGTCTCGAGATAGCTATCACCATCTTTTGCATCTCTAATGGACCTAATCCGGGTGCTGTCATATCTTGCCCGTATATTTCCATGAAATCTCAATTTCGCACGGTGCTGAATTAATGTTTCATAAGAATTGCATGTTTTCACAGAGGGGAAATTTTGTACGTGCATTATTAATGATTTAAACAAGTTTAAGCTAAAACTGCGACATCAGGTATGTTGATTGATTGATTAATTTTGTTTATTTTACTTCGCTTTACTGCCATTTTTGGCTAATCGCGAAGATGAGGATGAGGGATGATATGATGAAATTGATGAAGGGACACTCACAAAGAACACCCACGCCAAGACCAGTATGCGAACGCAAGACTTCGGCGTTGTAGCGTGCTGTGCTAACCACTCCGCCGGTGACATCAGTTATGAAATTGTTATATGATTGTGCGTGCATACCATACCGTGATCATGGAGGTTTGTTTCGACATTGAAGTTTCGACTACTTCTTTGTTGTCCTGCCTTCTTGTCTTGTCATTGTAGACTTTTTATATGGCTTATTTTGACAATTGTTAGCATATTTTCCCCTTTCGTCACCGCTGTTGGGCTACTTGGTAATTGCATCAAAATTATAATACTTTTGTAGGATTGTTATTGTAAGAATTAGGCTATTGTAGCTGAGACCTGATCCTAATCCATTCTAATATTTAAAGGTTGTATATTTACATCAACCTGCGCCATCATTCCAATTAATTTGCTTTATTTGTCTTGAGTTATGTTAATTTGTCTCTATACAACTACTGATCATAGTGAACGCTGCTTGACTTTATGATACTTTATTCTTATTAACGATTCCAGTTCTCTTGAGCCATTTTGTGATTGGCTCTTTGAATCTATCGCGTTCTCGCTGTGTTTGGCTGTTGAGACAGTTCTCATTTCATTCTCATCCAGCCACGTTGTCTTTTGAGAGTTTACAGTTGGCGTGCATTTCATTGGCTTACAGGAATAAGCGCTCACCCATCTGTCGCTTGGCAAAGAGGAACACTGCTTCACTTTGTATGAATCGGTCTATTTAGCCGGTGCGTGCAAATGAAGTAGTGATGAACCCGCCGTAACTGTGAAAGTGCTCTAGCATGCATGTGTGGAGTATGTGGAGTTAAGCCGAAGTCTTCGTCTGTCGCGTTCTTTCAGTGGAAAACCTCTCGTCATCTGACACGAGAGGCGAATGCACATAGAATAGCTTCTGAAGCACAGAAACATTTGCCATTTTGAAGGAAGTATTACTGTAACGAACAAAAATCACGAAACAAATTAAATTATATATTTGTCCTAGGCGTGCAGTGCGACTAAGCTGGTAGCCACGAGCCGCCACTGCTCACGATACGGTTGTTTGGAACACTCAGAGAAGTGTTTATTTTTAAAAATAAAATACAATTTATATTTGAGACGATGCAATGGTCTCTAGTGTCCAAGATATATAAGTCCCAATTGAATTTCATACAAAAAAATATTTTTTTTCAATGTATTTTATACATCTTGTTCAGATGTAAAACTAGAATCAAGGAACAAAATCAGTTTCATCATTAATTAGTCGTAAACAAATACTCGTATATTATATTTATTTACTTTGGATATCTTCCGCAAATATAACGGGTGATTTTTTTATCCTGAATCAATTGAATATCTTGAAAAAAAATCATCCTACAAAAAAATGTTCGAAATAAAAAGTTGATAGTTTGGAGGGGGAAGTTTAGTGGTGCAACAAAAGAACACCACCTCCCCCTCTTGTAGGTGGGGCGGGGGGCAACTTTGAAATTTCAAATAAAAACCCCTATTTTTTATTACAGATTCGGATTTCACGGAAAAAAATACACAAGTTTTGTCTGAAACATTTTTTTCGATTTTCGATAGATGGCGCTATAATCGACAAATTTTCATTTCTTGAATGTTTACACTTTAAAACCAATGTATTTAATTTCGCAATTCATTTAAATTCAAAAAATAAAACATTCTCGTGCATGAACTTTGTACTAATTCTTGACAAATCTTTTATATTTTATTTTCTCTTTTACCAATAGTCAGTTCCATGATTACTTCTTTTAAAAATGATAATTCCTATATTTTATATACACACATTATATTTGAAAAAGATTTAGCCTGTATCAGGAGTATACAGGTCCTAAATTGGCCGAAGGAAGGTTTGATGGACTCAATAATTAAATTGTTTATGAACGAAATTCATTTTCACAAAATGTCTCAACGAAATTAACAATAGGCATACTTCAGAGCAAGTAATATTTATTACTATTATTACTAAATCACGTTTTCTATTTCTAGAGTACCTGTACCTGTCAAGAAAAAAATCAATAAAAGAAACACATTCACAGTAAGAATTCTTAACCCAGGTTCTCTCCTTACCTGACGTTGCTGAGAGGCCCAAAGTTGTCCTCCGACATGACGTCGCTAACTGATCCTCGAAGGGACTCCTGCTTTTTTATCGGTGGCGTTTCTGTTTGGCTGTTCATCTTGATGAAGGATTTGGAGCTGGCGAGAGTGCTGGCCACATTAGGAGATTAGTGCAGTTAGTTGCAGAGCATTGCAAAGCGAGACAGATATGAATACACTACTTCGTAAACAATCAACAATCATGCTGATAGACAACATTCTGCAGCGTATTTTTAGCAAGATGTTAGGTTAAATCTTATGTATACTTAGCTACAGCTCCATGCATATTGCATTTAGGTTAAATTTTATTTAGAGTAACAAATTACAGAGTTTATATTTTCAAATACTACAAATGAAAATAGTATTTAGTGCTACAAAGTGAATTTATAAATGAAAGCTCACATTGGGCTTAACTTTTTAAAGAATCTACACTTGCTTAGTGGAATTTTACCCTTTTTCTAAGTTGGAGAAACTGACTTACACCAAATGAAAGTATTTGAATTCTTAATTATTATGATGGCAAATTAAGAGCAATAGATTTATGCAAAATAAAGCTGATGTGCTATTACAGTATATCATTTGAATTTCTAGTGCAGTGATTTTTCACTTTTATCCAGTGGCAATAGGAAAAAAAGTCACACATTCAAAATTCTTCTTAACAACCTTTTTTCTTACAACATTTCTTTAAGAACAAGTCATTAACATAGAATGAATATTCAGTTAAATTAATATGTTACAACTATACTGCTTACAACCTAAATAAGCCCTTTCACTTGGTGGAAAATCATATATTTGGTAATGTCGTCGCCATGTAACAAAGGAGTCCAGAGTTCGATACCTTGGTGGAGGCACATAGTGGTTCGGATCCCACTTTAAACTGTAGGTCCAGTCCCGATTAGCCTTACTGTGCATAAAGTGGACTTAAAACACCAAATAAATTTATTCTTAAGAATATTGGCAGAAGTGTATGAATATTGGTGGACCGATTAAACATAATATTCTAATTAATAATATAACATTTTTTCTCATCAGAACGTATATGTGATTTCCTTTAAGATGAAAGCATGTGTTAGCATTAATGCTGTTTGCGATTTGAAGCACAGCTCACGTTAATGGAATTCAGGTTCACAAAAATGATATGAATGGAGCTATAAGCCCTGTTCGACGGGCCAGACAACTTCATGTCGGCTTGAAGATCTTGCACGTTTAGCGTTCGGCGGGCGGAAGTTGACGTCACGTCTTACAGAGTGAAAGCGTCCGGCCATTCAGACGGCTTACAGCCATCTTGCAGCCGGAGGAAGTCAAGGAAAAGTTGACTCGTTTCGTCTGCACAAGATCTTGCAAGATGGCAGCGCCGTGGAGATATATGCGATTTGGGATAATGTTATTGCGGAGATGACTATAGTTATACTTGGCGCCGTCTGACAACATTCTTTGTACTCAAGATAAATAAATCATACTTTGAAAATGTTGAAATATTGGTTTGAAGTGGGAGAAGTTCATTGTTTTACATATATGAAGACCACGTTCACTGAATATCTCGTCTGCTTCAAAGAACGAAGAGCGTGACTTCGACACAAGATTTGAACAATACAATCTACTTTAATGAATGCTAAGTACATATCCATAATGAGACCTGCCGTGGTAACATTTTTTTCTATTCAGAACAAATATTTTGATTGAACTCGGAATATTATGAAGCTGAATATGAGAATGAACTCAAAATTGATTTTAATTACTTAAATACAGTTAATCGTATGACCAAGGATGATATACCATATTTACTCCCTTCCGAGAATAGAAGCTACTTTTTTCATTCTTTCCTAAATATATTTATTCTCCGAAAGTTTCCTCTTTGCAGTTTGTATGCTAGTTGTTGCATTGACTAGTTTCATCCACAGACCACGTGTGACTTTTTTTGTCGTCCGGCGATTCAGCTAAGATGATCATAAACCGGATGTTGGTAGTCACGTGTTTCCTCTCAGATGCATCTTGCAGTTGTCTGGCTCGCCGAATGGGGCTATAAACCCAGAAAGTGCTTGTCGCTATATCTTGCAGGCGCAGCAAAAAAAGTTGAAAAGTAGACGAACTAAAACTTTTTGAGTTTACATCCGTATCAGTTTTGTGAACATGAATTCCATTAAACGCTAGTAATATATGTTTCAAATCGGGAACATCATTTATGCTCACCCTGTGATTTTCACATCAAGTTTGAAAAGAAAATATAACATTGTATAGCCTATATGAAATGTAGGCCTTTATTGCATATTGCAGTGTCATTATAAAACGATATTTCCAACCGCTAAAGCTTTAAAGTAGCTGTTGGTTTCGCTAATATGCTTATAAATTCAGATCGAGAAAATGCATAGCAGAATTTAGAGACAAATGCATTATCCATTTAGGCGTATGAAAGCAAAGGCAAGATCAGGACGAACACATATTTATGTGTGAACGAGTGATATTATTTTCGTGCAAAAATCTCATGTGCCACGTAGAACATAAAACACGTTTGTTCAAAATCATACGCGTCCATGAATTAATCGCTCTGTAAACCTTACAGAAATTGTTATTATATTTTCTCAGTCGGTGGATATGAGACAACGCTAAGGAAAGTTTTATGGGGGACGTTACCACATGTCCTTCAACCGAAGAGTGAAAAAACAACACGTATTGAGACAAATCGTAACTGCTTTATCGCAAATTATTTGCATATTTCATCACTTATTAACCTTTTGGTGCCCAAGCGTCTCGATCGAGATACCCAAAAGTAACCCTCGGGGTACCAAGCGTCTCGATCGAGACGCTATGTCAAGGTCGTAGTTTTTACGTTATAACTTTTCTATTTTTGGCTAGAATTTCGATTTTATTTTTTTATTTTTTGTTCCTAACATATGTATTTAACAGAAATGGTTTTTTGCATTTTTTTTGTCTTCATGAAAATGGAAGGGGAAAGGCGGGAAAAGGGATTTCTCTTTAGCGTCTCTTTTCAAGGTCAATTTTTTGCCGACAAAGGAAGACCGGCTTTGATGTTCTAAAGCAACGCTTTTCTGTTTCTTACATGCCAGCGATAATTTCTATGTGCATTTTTAACTTTTCATATCCTTTTTTTCGGGGGGCGGGGGGGGGCGAAACCCCATTTTTTTTTAAAAAAGTATTTTCTGGGGATTTCCCCCCTTTCCCCCTCCATATATACGCCGAATGTGCATAAATTATATATCGCCTAGATCTGTGATTCATTCTGCGTACAACGGTATATCTTTCATATCTCTAGGGCATTTAGTTTCTGAGCTATAGTCATTTCAAGGTACTGCTGCATTTTGAAGCTTGAATCAGTGGCGTCCCGACCATTCCTTTTGGAGGTACAACTCAAGTCACATTGGTCGTACGACAATGATGCAAATATTTTTCTGTTTCTTACATGCCAGCGATAATTTCTACGTGCATTTTGAACTTTTCATATCCTTTTTTCGGGGGGGCAGGGGGCCGAAACCCCATTTTTTTTAAAAAAAAATAGTTTCAGGGGATTTCACCCCTTCCCCCTCCATATATACGCCGAATGTGCATAAATTATATATCGTCTAAATCTGTGATTCATTCTGCGTACAACGGTATATATTTCATATCTCTAGGACATTTAGTTTCTGAGCTATAGTCATTTCAAGGTACTGCTGCATTTTGAAGCTTGAATCAGTGGCGTCCCGACCATTCCTTTTGGGGGTACAACTCAAGCCACATTGGTCATACGACAATGATGCAAATATTTTTTTGTTTCCTACATGCCAGCGATAATTTCTATGTGCATTTTTAACTTTTCATATCCTTTTTTTCGGGGGGCGAGGGGGCGAAACCCCATTTTTTTAAAAAAAGAAAAGTATTTTCAGGGGATTTCCCCCTTTCCCCCTCCATATATACGCCGAATGTGCATAAATTATATATCGCCTAAATCTGTGATTCATTCTGCGTACAACGGTATATCTTTCATATCTCTAGGGCATTTAGTTTCTGAGCTATAGTCATTTCAAGGTACCGATGCATTTTGAAGCTTGAATCAGTGGCGTCCCGACCATTCCTTTTGGGGGTACAACTCAAGTCACATTGGTCGTACGACAATGATGCAAATATTTTTCTGTTTCTTACATGCCAGCGATAATTTCTACGTGCATTTTTAACTTTTCATATCCTTTTTTCGGGGGGGCAGGGGGCCGAAACCCCATTTTTTTTTTAAAAAAAATAGTTTCAGGGGATTTCACCCCTTCCCCCTCCATATATACGCCGAAGGTGCATAAATTATATATCGTCTAAATCTGTGATTCATTCTGCGTACAACGGTATATATTTCATATCTCTAGGACATTTAGTTTCTGAGCTATAGTCATTTCAAGGTACTGCTGCATTTTGAAGCTTGAATCAGTGGCGTCCCGACCATTCCTTTTGGGGGTACAACTCAAGCCACATTGGTCATACGACAATGATGCAAATATTTTTTTGTTTCCTACATGCCAGCGATAATTTCTATGTGCATTTTTAACTTTTCATATCCTTTTTTTCGGGGGGCGAGGGGGCGAAACCCCATTTTTTTAAAAAAAGAAAAGTATTTTCAGGGGATTTCCCCCTTTCCCCCTCCATATATACGCCGAATGTGCATAAATTATATATCGCCTAAATCTGTGATTCATTCTGCGTACAACGGTATATCTTTCATATCTCTAGGGCATTTAGTTTCTGAGCTATAGTCATTTCAAGGTACCGATGCATTTTGAAGCTTGAATCAGTGGCGTCCCGACCATTCCTTTTGGGGGTACAACTCAAGTCACATTGGTCGTACGACAATGATGCAAATATTTTTCTGTTTCTTACATGCCAGCGATAATTTCTACGTGCATTTTTAACTTTTCATATCCTTTTTTCGGGGGGGCAGGGGGCCGAAACCCCATTTTTTTTAAAAAAAAAATAGTTTCAGGGGATTTCACCCCTTCCCCCTCCATATATACGCCGAATGTGCATAAATTATATATCGTCTAAATCTGTGATTCATTCTGCGTACAACGGTATATATTTCATATCTCTAGGACATTTAGTTTCTGAGCTATAGTCATTTCAAGGTACTGCTGCATTTTGAAGCTTGAATCAGTGGCGTCCCGACCATTCCTTTTGGGGGTACAACTCAAGCCACATTGGTCATACGACACTGATGCAAATATTTTTTTGTTTCCTACATGCCAGCGATAATTTCTATGTGCATTTTTAACTTTTCATATCCTTTTTTTCGGGGGGCGAGGGGGCGAAACCCCATTTTTTTAAAAAAAGAAAAGTATTTTCAGGGGATTTCCCCCTTTCCCCCTCCATATATACGCCGAATGTGCATAAAGTATATATCGCCTAAATCTGTGATTCATTCTGCGTACAACGGTATATATTTCATATCTCTAGGACATTTAGTTTCTGAGCTATAGTCATTTCAAGGTACCGATGCATTTTGAAGCTTGAATCAGTGGCGTGCCGACAATTCCTTTTGGGGGTACAACTCAAGTTACATTGGTCATATGATAATAATGCAAATATTTTTGTGTTCCTTACATGTCAGCGATCATTTCCATGTGTATGTCGACACTGTCATGTACTTTTTGCTTGAGGGGGGGTGGGGGAACAACAGTTTTTCCCCCGAAATTTTGGAATTTTGAGAGTTAGCCCCCTCCCCCCACCACATATACGCCGAATTTGCAAAAAAATTATATAGTCTGAATCTCTGGTTCATTCCGCGTACAACGGTATATCACTCATCTCTCTAGGGCAATTAGCTTCCGATCTACACTCATTTAATTGAAACTCTGCATTTTGCTCAAAATCGGCTCGGTACCCCGAGGCTTACTATTGAAAAAGGGCTTGGGCGTCAAAAGGTTAAATATTTACAGAGTTGCGACAGATCGGAAGCCCACATGTAGTGCTTCAACGTCTGAGACGTAAACAAAATCTGACACGCAACTTTGGGGTTGCAGGCACTTTCTGTCCCCACCCCCACATTCACGCAGAAGGACACATTTTCCTATATAAAGTATTGTTTATGCCCATCCCCCCCCCAAAAAAAATTACCTTGCCCCCGAAATTTATCTTAAGTTGGCTCCATTGCGCGTAACACACAACCCGCATCAACTTACCTGAATCCATCGTCTCCGTTCGCACCGTGCTCTCGCATTCTCATGGCGTACAGCGCCTGCGCAAACACCTGCAACGAGATATTTTGAATATTATGGGAGAACTTTGTGTGTTGCTTACAATGAAAGCCTAGAAGATCTTCGAATTTACAGAAAGAGTTACGGTAATTTGCAGCGAGATATTAAAAAAGTATACTTCATTAACGTTAAGGGCCATAAACAAACAAGCCTTGCAAATTGTTTGGTGCTACATTGTTTGGAGTTGCCGTAAAGTGTACAATATAATCATTAGCATGTGAATGTTAATTGAATATTATCCATTGTCTATCATATGTGTAACGCTCTTGGGGGGAATAGAAACGTTACATGGGTAGCTCAGTTCTTTAGACATTTGAAAACACAAGACACTATTTCATATTTCTTACAACTTATTCACCAAAGCTTATACATAGAATGTTTATAAGTTCTTTCCCTAAAGTAGCTGGGCCTCCCCGATGGCGCAATGGTAGCGTCGTCGCCTTGTAATCAAGGGGTCCTGGTTCGATACCCGGTGGAGGCACATAGTGGTTCGGATCCCACTTTAAACTGTAGGTCTAGTCCCAATTACTGTGCATAAAGTGGACTTAAAACACCAATTCAACCAACCAACCTAAACTAGCTAAGTGTAATATCTCTGTAGGAGACTATCCAAGATTTAGTCTAAGTTAGAAAAAAGATGCCCCATGACCTTACTGGCGCAGTCCGGTGTCGAGCAGCAATTTCCATGGACTTGGATACTGTTGCATTTTGGGGGAGGGGGTTTATAGCAAAGTGTCTTCCTGTCCCCTTTGTTTACCCGTGACCTTTCAAAGTCATTCCGATCTCAGTGGCTCTTTATACATAAGTTCATTTCCTCATTTTGCTCTTGATGGGTAATCATCAGATTCCCATATTTAGTCCTAGAGCGATTATCCATATTTGGAAAATCACAAGTTCACTGTTTTCCTTGTTTTCAGAGAACCTTGAAGTTGTTTACTAATAGTTCACCCTTCTATGGGTTATCCACTTCTCCTTATTCCAACCTTGGCCTTTGGCCAATGAATTGGACATCCCTTTTCCGTGCTGCTGGTTCGCAAAGAGACAGAGTCTGTATGCTTTAGTGTTTCACGATGATGTGCGTATAATAAAGTAGACTTCCATATTGTTGAGACTAGAGTTCTCGCCACGAAAGCAGTCCAGTCAAGGTCACGCTACCCACCTACAGTGTTGCCAATAAGCAATAACTTCAACCGACGATCACATACGTTCAACGCATTAAGTGTCGACTGAGCAGCTTAGAAGAAGTGTGGAAACCCTGGAGGGCCAGGGGTGTGGAGGAGGATGGGGGACCGGGGGAGAAGCAGAGAAAAGGCACCCCTTCCGCACTCGTAATAATAAAGCACTGACCTTGACTGGACTGTTTTCGTGGCGAGATAGCACCAAGTCAATACTCAAATATTTTAACAAAGATACATTTATTCTGTTAATTGGTCCGTTGTAAAGGATGGTTGTAAAATTCATCCGTTACAGTACTAGACTCTAGTGCTTTAAACTTCTACTTATTCTAACACTATTTTTCGAGAGACTGCCTCTTCTCTCGTGTTCAGGTGAAATTTATTTTGTCGCTGGTGGGAATCGAGCCAACGATAGATCTGTAATCAGACATGTGATTTTTACTACAAATCTGTTGGTCTATCCAACTACTCCACGGCAGCCGATTCCCCAAGATTTCTGTACTAATTTTTGCTCCATTTATGCTACTATTTGTAATTTTTGAGGAGAGGGTGCTTGACTTCTACAATGGGATGGCTTATAGGTTTCAGATCATTGCTGTGAAGGCTGCTTCTTTCATTTTCCTTAGTTTCCAATGTTGATCTTCTCAACTGAATCGAAATTTCATCAAAAGATGCCGGGAATGTGTGAATGTAGGTGGACATCACTTTCAACAACTCTTATGACACAGCTTAGGACTCGTTATTCAATATAAATATAAATAAATAAAGCGGGACGTTACTTATCGAAAAAGGCGGGATCTGTGCAATGCCTCGCCGTCTGCAGTTACGCACTATCTCGGCCCCGAACCAAACTGAACGCACTGTATTTACTATTACGAGTGCGGTAGAGGTGCCTTTTCTCTTCTTCTCCCCAACCCTCGCCCCCTATCCGCATTTCGTCTTTCTCAAGAAGAAAGACTGTTAATAAACTGTTAAGATGGTTATCCAGGAGTCGACCCACCAAAGACGTAACTGGGATATCCGCAGATGACAGAGGCGGACTTTAATTCGATAAGCGGTTCCGGAAGGCATCCATCCGTACTTGAATTAATGCAATAAGGTGTCAGCGTGATGAATTGCATTGACTACGGAGACCGACGAGAGAGAGAGAGAGAGAGAGACACTAAGAAGCACTTCTCAAGCTAATTAAATGATTTTAAATGTTCTTCTGGCAGTATTAAGTGAATTATGATTACATAAATGGGAGAAGAATTAGCGTTTCAGCAGACATCAACTCAACAATGATACCCGCTGACAAGTTTCATTAACATCTCTAATATTAATTTCAAGCTACAAATTTGGAAAGCTGGGTGAAGGTTGTGTCGGCTCGTTCCAGAAGTACAGAGCATTCCCTGACATTCGCTACGAGACTCAGCGGCAAGCGGCCCGGCATCAGCCCTTGTCTTTCCCGGTGAACGGGTCCGCGACAGTCACTAGAGTCGGAAATTAAAATTACAGTTTTCATATTGTGTACTAACCTTGACTACAGAAGGTGTTGAAAATGATGTCCCTCTGCTGCAACACATTCCTGGCATCTCCGAAGGAAATTGGCATTTACACGTGCAAGTTCATCTACCGTAATTCCCCCGATTTCTCGTACAATACTCTCTTCTAACTCACGGATGGTGTGCGAATTGTCTTTGTATACTTTATTATTTTTAGATTTCCCCATTTCTCTTTCTACAGGAAATTTCGTTGTAAAACGTCGTCGCATTTCTCCACAATTCCTCCGAAGTAACACTCGACAAGATAAATCTTTTGTTGTAATGTAAACTTTTGTGGTCCAATATTAAGCCACAATCTTCAACACACGGACACGACACAACACAACTTCAGAGGGAGGATTATACTGGCGTCAGTCTGCAACGTCAACAGAAAGAGAAAAAGATCGAAGGCAGGGAGAGTGAAAAAAACAGAACTGTTTCGTCGAGTTTTTCTTCGGTTAGAATCCGTCGTTTTTGCTTAGGGGTTCTATATTTTAACGGTCCAGTTTCTCGTAATGTAAGGACAAGACGTCTAACCATCTCTGTACCTGGAGGTGAAACGCCAGGGAATTTCAGTGCAAATTGCGTACACGCGTCTCGACACGAGTCTGTTTTCACGTAAGTGTCATACATAAAATTTCTTTGTTCTAACGTGAACTTTGCGGCTGGCATTTCAATCGCCTCACTTACACACAACACACACTGACTGCAATTGCACAAAGATGTAGCACGGCAAGTAACCAACAACCACGTACGAAATTAGCACGGTCTTGGTTCAAGGTCTGTTCCTCACTCCATTCGCAGCTCTGTCCAGGGCACCTGTAGTCGCGAAGGAAAGAACAACTCAAGCTCCGAGCTTTCAGATTGCAAATAATGCTCACGAAAACCATTGACGTTTTACGGTTTAGTCTGCAACGTAATCTTGATACAGTGTTGCACATTCGAAACCTCCGAACGATTCGGAGCGAAGCGAAACTCATTTTGGAAGGTAAATTTGGACGGAACGTTACTGGTCGAAAATGTCGGCATCTCCGCTAGCGCCGCCCGCCACACTTCTCTCGATATCTCGGCCTCGCAAGGAAATGGACGCACGGTACTAGACTATGGATATGAAAGTAAAATTTGATTGAATGATTATAGTTTATTTTACTTCGCTTTCCTGCCAGTTTTGACTAATTGCGAGTATGAGAATGAACGGTGATCAGATGAAACAGATGGAAGAGCAATCACAAACATATAATTGGACAGAATGCAACACTGGTCCCACAGAGGATTATGCTGGCCATGGGTTTAGACGCCAGAGCCTGGTTAGTATAAAAATGCAGGCCAGGGTGTACTTGTGGAAGTGAGGTTGATATTTGGGCGTCTTGTGAAAGTGCCACCCTTTACACTCAGAAAGTAAAATGTAGCCTACATGGATTGGCAGATATTTCAAATACGAATTAAATGCGAAAATAATGATCTCATCTTCCTTGACAAATCGGTTAGTGTAGTGTGCTGGGTTCGAATTCTCGATACGAAAATCTGTTTGCCTCTCGTCTATTTCATCAACGTCAATGTCATCCGCACGGGAACAGATCTCGCCAATATTTTCGCTTAGAAACTGAATGTAAAGGAATCTTATCGCCGTTATTAAAAACCATGAAGCATTTCCAAGCAATGTTAAAAATAAAACCAGATGTGTCGGGGCTTGTTTGTGCATGGGAGGGATTCATAGTGATCTATTTTCCATTAATCACAGGAGGCTTTAACATGAGTCAACCATGAATGTAACATTTCTTTTTTACCCTATCATTATAGTTTCCTATTTGCTTTGGAAGGGAGAATTGTTGCCAATTATCTATTTTGGAGTCAGATCTGACGCTTTTGCACACTCGAGTGGGGCTTAAAAATTTGAAACGCTAACAGAAGTATTTTAGCTCCACGAGAGTAATTTAGCTATACATATAGCCTTTTTAGTATTATAACTCTCTCTAACTCTCTAGCCTTCTTAAACCCGAAGGTTCATGGCTGCAGAAACACAGGCCTGTCCCTATCTTGAGCAAGATCTATATACTCTTTTCCATCCCTACCGATTCCTTTTTAGTATTATGCTGTTAATAAATTAGTATCTAATGATATCTTGCCCTGTTCGTTCGCAGATGGGAGCTTACAAGTAAGAATCGTTAAGCTCATAGTCCAAGAAATAATTGATAGTTCAATGAACGTTTGTCCTGAATATGCTTTTTACACGTATATTCGCTGTCCCCCTCCACGTCCTCAAGCTACTTTTTTCTAGCTGGTGTGAGGATTACATATTGACCCCCTCTAATATTTTATTTTCGATTTCATACAACCATAATGAGAGGGGGATACCGTCCAATCTAGTCGTTGAAATCTAAGAATAAATTGCCATTACTTTAAAGTTAATGGTAATTGTAGCCACCTTTGATACCAAAAACTTCCCCAGGAGGCAGTTTATCGTGCTTTCGAAAATCTAGCTCTTTGAAAGTCATTTTAGCTCCATTTTAAGTGCAACGTAGCTCTTTTACGCGGATCCGGTTTGGCAACACTGAAGGAGGAGAGTGATTTGTTTTCGAGAAGTAGCTATTTAACACTTTTCATTTGTTACTGATACTTCGGTTGGAGTTTGATTGTTTTTGTGCCAATTATCACTACTTTACGAAAAACATGTCGTATTACTTTACAATACTTGTAAGCTGTAAAATACTTTACAATAAAAGATACTTTCTAATAAGAAATATATATTAAATCAAACTATTATATTTACCTCTCCATTTTCTGGTGGGTCGCCATTGCCAAATGTAGATGTGACAACCAATAACAGGGCTTCATGTTCAATGCTTGTCATATCATAGTCCTCCATGCAATATACCTATGAAAGAACATACACACTTAAAGGTACTTTTAGATAAAAATACTAAACTAGTTGAGTCAATAGGTTTATGGTAATTGTGTACATAATTGAGACATTCTTATAGCAACTAATAAATGTTACTACTACTATTAATAAATAATGGTTTATTTCTGGTGCAACGTCCGCGCGCCGGAGCACTGCACACTACACCACGGAGCGGTGCAAAAGTGTACCCATATATGCTAGCTTGTAGCCAGCCGAAGACATGGACTCAAAGTATCTCAGGGCTTGCGGGGTTTAATATTGAAAGGTCAAAGGTCAACTAGTAAATGTTTATTTATATTTATACACGCATGTAAATAACCTGTTTAGCACATACGCTCTTAAATCCTCCTCAGTGAGGTACCTGGGCAGTATTAATATTCTTATCTAATTTAGGGGGGGGAACCAACTAGTACAGGTAACCAATAGGAACCTTGGTAGTCGTCACATGCCACGCCGCCTGGGGACAACATGCGAAAGCGTCCAATCAATAGCGAGGGACGGGCCAAGGGCCCGCGGTTTCACAAAGGTGTTGGTATGAAAGGACGCCGCAAAGTCAATCCAGCTACGACAAGGGAACGGTTCGGTCCCTTGGTATGTCCAGTCAGTAGCAAGAGACGGCAAGGTACAAAGGGAAGGTCTGGAAGCACCCAGGAGACTTGGGCTTGGGCCGCCACGACCCAAGGTTAGCACACCAAGCTCTTATGGAGCAGACCAGGTAGGTAGGCAATCTGCTTTTCTTATCCTCCTCCTTCCTTCTCAAGGAAGCTATTGGATCCCGGTAGGGGGAACATCCAGACTAGATCTGGGAACCAGGTCTTTCGCAGTCGGCATCTGGCAGTCGACTGAGCTCCGGGCCTCGCTGCTTTGTTTATATACTGTTTGGTGGCAGCACTGAGGCGGGTGGAGAAGATCGGAACTAAGCCGGCTGCAGCGTTGCAAACTCCCTTCAATTCACGAGATGCAACTCGTGCGTTATAAAATATCAAGTTTAGCATTGTAAAAACCACTAGCATGTGGCGATATAAACTTAACACTTGTGTGCTAAACTGAACACGTTACGTTACATTAAAGAAATTACAAGATAAAGAGATTAAACAATGCAAGTTACAAATTAAACAACAATTACTGCACAAAAGATAACTGAATGCGTAAACCACGCAGGGTATTTAGCATGCTTTCTTTAACCAAAACGTGTGTGCCATAACAATATATGCTTAACAACAATGCACTCAAAATTAGATAAAAGATAAATCAAAAGCGTAAGCCTCGCAGGGCATTTCTCAAGCATTAATAATTATATATTAAAGAATATGGCTATCACACAGGATAGCTAAATGTGATGACCACGCAGGGTCGTTACATATGCCCCTCTCTCGGGCAAAAATTTTGAGGAAAATTAAAAAGTTTAAATTTTCAGAAAAATTTTTGGTAAACCAGAGTCTATATCTCTTTTACTTTTTCAATCACTAAGTCTTTTCTTCATTCACTATTTGTCTTCTCCGTTCGGGGGAACACCTGAAGAGACGAAGGTTGTCAAAATTCACTCGGTCAACTGGGCTCTTGGTCGTCGGGTTCAACAGCAGGGCAGTGTTGCTTCGAACATCCGAGGCGACATAGGGGCCAATGTATACCTCAAACAATTTGGCGATAGTCCTATTCTTTCGGGAACTTAACTTGTGATTCCTGACAAGAACCAAGTCACCTTCTTCTAATTGAAGAGCGTTTCTTTTTAACCTAATTCTTCTTTTCTTGCTTTTGGTGCTTTCCCTAGTCCTTGCCATAAATAGTTTCTGATTCCAATTAGATATTTGGGAATCTGCTTCATTTATGGGCCAGTTGAAGTGGTCCAAAACTTCATTAGGCACAGGCCTGTTAAAGAATAACTCGGAGGGAGCGTAACCGGTCGTGTCGGAAACAGAGTTGTTTAGAAGCCAAGATATTTCGGTTAAGTATTTTGACCAGGACTGGTGCTCTCGATGACAGAATAGCCGTAGTAATCTTACTATTTCCTGATTCATCCGCTCGATGGTATTGCTGCTAGGATGATAAGCGGTGGTGAAATAATACTTTATTCCCTTTTTATCCAGATATTCCTTCCACAAGCCTGATGTGAATTGCGTTCCTCTGTCTGATAGAATGGCTCTGACTTTAGGAAAGTGGGTAAAATATCCTTTCTCCATCACATTAATGATCTCTCTGGCCGTGCCTCGCCTCAGGGGATAGACAGAGACAAACTTTGTTCCTACATCAACCAAGGTGAAGACGTATTGATAACCCAAAGACATAGGTAACTTTCCAATTAGGTCGATGGACAAAAGTTCATGCGGGTCTTTCTGGTTAATGTGTAATTTGTCTTTGATGATCCCAAGTTTATCCATCTTGGTCTTCGCACAGGTCAGGCAATCTCTAACATGTCTGGCTACGTCTTGTTTTAATTTAGGCCAAAAATATCTGTTCTTCACTCTTTTCAAAGTCTTAGCCATGCCAAAATGTCCTAACTCATCATGGTTCTCTCGTAAAACCTTATCTTTTAATTTCTCAGGAACACACAATTTCCAGGAGACTTCGTCGCCCGTTGTTTTTCTAAACAGGAGATTTCCGTACAACTGATACAACCTTCTCACCTTGGACTCAGCAGGGGAGTCTTCATCTTCCTTCTGTCTCAGTACTTCCAAGATGGAAAGGCAGAAAGAATCATGCTCTTGAGCTTGCACCCAATTCTCGACATTGTCTACTTCTCCTCTTTCCTGCCAAATGTAATTAACATGGAAAAATTTTGGTTCTTCATCTTCCTCACTGACTTCTACAGGATAACGACTGAGTACATCTGGCACTACGTTTTCCTTTCCCTGTATATAGATAATTTCGAATGAGTAGGATTGTAATTTGAGAGACCATCTAGTGAGGCGACAGTTCCAATTTCTAGAATTTTGGAGCCAGACCAATCCCCGGTGATCTGTATATATCTTGAAATGTCTTCCTCGGAGATAAATTTCGAATTTACTTACACCAAAAAGTATGGCTAGGCATTCCAGCTCATGGATGGAGTAATGCACTTCATTATTCTTCAGTTTTCTGCTCGCATACTGGATTACAACCTTTTCTTCATCTAGTTCTTGGAAAAGGACACAGCCTAATCCTTTTGTGGAAGCATCGCACTGTATGCAAAACTCTTGATTTAAATCAGGCTGAGCTAGTGCAGGAGCGGTTACTAATTCTTGCTTGAGCAGGTCGAAAGCTGATTGTTGAAAAGTACTCCAAGTCCACTTAGCACTTTTGGAAAGCAATTTCAGCAAAGGTTCTGTTTTAGCCGAAAAATCCTTTATGAATTTTCGCCTCCAATTGGCTAGTCCTAAAAACTTCCGAATATCTTTCTTGTTCTTTGGCAAGGGAAAATTCAAGATGGCTTCATTCTTTTTCGGGTCTATTTTTATCTGGTCACCCGAGATCACATGTCCTAAATACACTAGTTCACTCTTTACAAAATTGCACTTTCGAAGTTTTACTTTTAGTCCTACTTCTTCTAGTCTGAGTAATACTGCTTTTATGTGTTGAAGGTGGTTGCTGAAATCCGCATCAAAAATTAGAAGATCATCTATGTAAACTGTCAAATAATTTTCTGTTTCAGGGCCAAAAACTTGATGCATGACAGATACGAAAGTAGATACAGCGTTAGATAAACCATACGGCATCTTCAAGAATTCGTATTGGCGACCTTTGTATGAAAACGCAGTATACCTTCGGCATTCTGGCTTCAAAGGAATTTGCAAATAGCCTGAGGCCAGGTCCAAACTCGTGAAATACCGTGCTTGTTTAAACTTCTGTAAGGATTCGTCAATGGGTGGAACCGAACTTTTGGGAACTATCATCAATGCATTCAATTGTCTAAAATCCAGGCATGGTCTCACACTTCCATCAGGTTTGTCCACGACTAACAATGGATTCAGGTATGGTGATACAGATGGTTGAATAATGTTCCAGGTCTTCCATAAGCTGAGCTCTTCCTCTAGAGCTGCCCTTTTTGAAAGCGGTACTGGATACGGCGCACGATGAACTGGCTCATTACTCTTCAGAAGGATTTCACACTCTGCACTTTCCATTGTTCCGGGCTTCTCTGAGAATACTTCCAAAAATTGAATCAGCACGTTTAACAACTCCTGCTTCTGGGAATCTTTTAGAATATCTACTGTGTCGACCTTCTCCCTGAGGTCCGCGGGTTTATACATCCATTTCTTGTCTCTCTCTTGGACATTTTGGATATACCTCACAAGTTCAATATCCAGTGGATTCCCTTCCTCATGTTCAGGAGTTTTCCCGAAATTCAACTTTACAGAGTTTTTCCTGAAATTTATCTCTGCCTCGTGCTGCCTCAAAAATGGCATGCCCAAAAGAAGATCCGTACTAAATCCCTTTAATATAAATACTTCAGTACTGAAAGTCATTCCACCTATTTGTAGCTCTACTCGCCTACTTCCAAAAACTCGCTTTCTGTGGGTACCAGAGAAATCAACTAATCTTATTTCTGGAACCTTTTGTACCTGAATGCCTGGTATTTGATCCTTTAGTTTAGTCCAGACCTTATGACTTAGAATTGAACATTCGCTCCCGGTATCAATTACACAGTTTATCGGTATTTCCATTAATTTTGCAGACACTGCTGGTGATTTGTAACTGGTCTTCGATGCTCGAGCAGATTTCAGATCACTTTGCAAATTTATTTCCTCTGTTTCGGACAATTGAAAATTTACTTTTAGTTCCTGGATAGACCTTTGTGGTCGCTCCTCCGAGGCCCCTTGCCTAAATGGGAACGAAGCACCTAGACAAGGCTCTAGTTTGTTTGACTAGACTGTGACCTTTGGTTATGCAGGAAGTCCCGGGTTGTCTCTAGGGCTTCCTCCTGCTCAGAGGTCAAGTCTTCTCTGGTTGGTGACTGCCTTCTAGTCTGTTCTGCATCCCGAGGTGAGTATCGTCTAGGGGAACTCCCTTCCTGATAATTCCTCATATCAGGGAAGCTTCGACCTCTTTCTGGATAAGGTCGATTAAAGTTCCTCTGACCATCCTGTTGGTTGCGGTCCGCTCCTCTCCAGTTTTGTCTTCTATAAAACTTTGGATTCCTCGCAGCATTCCTTTCTCTACCGCTGGTTCTGGTCTCGATGTTGCGGACTTTGAAGCTCTTATTATTGATTCCAGGCTCTTTACTCTTGGGGTCTTCCTTATTTCTCCAGGCATCGGGATCGTCATAGATGTCGAAGTCCTTGAGAAAACTGGTCAATTCATCAACTGATCTCGGAGCATGCGCAAGGCAGAGGTTCCGGATACGATACGGCAGCTGTCCTATTATTAGATTCAGCACTTCACTTTCGCTGAAATTGTCACTCAAGTTTCGATAGGCAGCGTAGATGCTCCAAGCGAAGCTCTCCATATTCTCGTGGACTGGGCGAAAATATCGTCGATTTCTCACAGCAGTTAACTGTCTCTGTTTGGCTTTCTCAGAGGCAAACTCCTCCTTAAATCTTAGGCAAAAGTCGGCATAGTTGACAAAACTATCTATGTTTCCCGCCAGCCAATGTTCAGCCTTGCCTGCAAATACTCTAGGAAGTAACTCAAGTCTATAGTGCTCAGGTATCTGCATAAGCTCGAAACTGACATTGAGCTCTCTAAGGTACTTCTCTGCCGATTGGGCCTCGATATCGCCTTTGAATTTTGGTATGTGGGCGATATCAGCCATCCTAGGCATCTTGAAATCGGCTCTACGTCGAGGAGGAGATCCATCAGAACTGTCTCCCTCTCTAGGTCGCTTGCCTCTATCTGTTCGAACTGTTCTTTCGATGCAGTAGGGACTTTGCACTACTCTAGGAGGTTCAAAGGTGACCGCTTCCGGGTTTAAGCTTCCACCCCGTTCAATAGAATCCGGGAGTACATCTGAAGTGGCTTCGGTTTGCAACTGCAGTCTTTGAAACTTATCCTGCAGCTCACCTACTCTTCTAATTATAGTTCCAGTTTGTTCATGGATCTCTCTTCGAAGGGACACTTCCAGTCTCTTGGTCTCTTCACGGAGAGAGCTCACTTTTTCTCCAGCAGTTGTTACAACTTCTTCCCGGAGATTCCGCGTCAATGCGTCGGCAGCCTCCTTCTGCTCTCGTACAGTTTTTTCCATCTGCTCGGTCCTTTCCCCAAGGGTTTTTACCACTGAACTCATTGCTTCGACAGAGGCCTCTATATGTTTAACCCTCTCGGGATCTTCATTAGTAGCTTCCCCTCTAGACTGGACCAGCTCTAAGCAGGTATCTAGATTGCTCTTCATTTGCTCATGCTCTCTTTCTATCTCTCCACGCCACTCAGCTAAGGGCTCTAGTTGTTCTTCTACTACCCTTACTACCTCCTGTTGGCAAGAGATCCGGATTTTCTCCAACTCTTCTCTAACACTATCTCGTTGGTCAACCTTAAGCTGAGAGAAAAGCGTTCGCAACTCCTCTCTACCTTTCTCGGCTTCTAGCTGCCTTCTTTCTTCCTCTTCTTCCTTATCTTTCTTTCTCTTTTCTTCTTGACTTTCCACCAGGACACGGAGAACTTCTAACTCCCTTTCTCTTTTCTCTTCAGCTTCTCTCTTCTCCACCTCTCTTTTCTCTTCAAGAGACTTTATCAGAGTCCTAAACTCTTGTACCTCTTCTTTTCTTTTAGCTTCTTCTTCTGCTTTCTCTCTGGCCCTTTTAGCTTCTTCTTCTGCTTTCTCTCTGGCCCTTTTAGCTTCTTCTTCTGCTTTCTCTTCTTTAATACGGGCTATCTCCTCTTCCTTCTCAAGGAGTCTCCTATCCTCCATGGATTCGACCACCTGTCTCAGCTCTAACAACTCTTTCTTTCGAGTTTTCTCTAATTGAGCAGTTTCCCTTTTTCTTTGTTTTTCATCAGCTTGTCTACGCTCTTCTTCCTCCTTCTTTTCTTTACGTCTCAGTTCTTCCTCATCTTTCTTACGCTCCTCTTTATCTTTCCTTAACCACTCCAGCAGCCAATGGTCTGATTGGGTCTTACTTGGAAGACTTGGTTCAAGCAGGGTCGCTACCAAGGGTGCTGATGAGCATGTTTTACACTTTGCCTCTGCAACAGTCTCTGAGGTCTCTTCTTGCCCCTCACATCTCCGATGGAAATTCTTGAGACACTGGAAACACTGGAAGGACTCCATCTCGGCTCCAGGATCATCACAGCATGCGAACCCAGTCTCACCTTCCATGGTTTTTCTCCCTCTGCTCCGTAGACTCATTCCAGACGTTTCTTTTTCCATTTTGTCACAATCGTATATGTCACAACACTTTACCTTCGTGAATTCTGTATGGTTTCTCCGAAAACACCTCACTACCTTCGTGAATTCAATGGACGAACACTGTCACTAACTCTTGCACTACAACCAGTGAGCCACTTCTAGTCCATATACGGCTTCACCACGTAACTAATCTGACCCCACGTTTTACAAGTCGAGCCCTGTGTTTTTGCAAATTCGGGCCCCACGTTGGGCGCCAAAAACTTTTGCAACGTCCGCGCGCCGGAGCACTGCACACTACACCACGGAGCGGTGCAAAAGTGTACCCATATATGCTAGCTTGTAGCCAGCCGAAGACATGGACTCAAAGTATCTCAGGGCTTGCGGGGTTTAATATTGAAAGGTCAAAGGTCAACTAGTAAATGTTTATTTATATTTATACACGCATGTAAATAACCTGTTTAGCACATACGCTCTTAAATCCTCCTCAGTGAGGTACCTGGGCAGTATTAATATTCTTATCTAATTTAGGGGGGGGAACCAACTAGTACAGGTAACCAATAGGAACCTTGGTAGTCGTCACATGCCACGCCGCCTGGGGACAACATGCGAAAGCGTCCAATCAATAGCGAGGGACGGGCCAAGGGCCCGCGGTTTCACAAAGGTGTTGGTATGAAAGGACGCCGCAAAGTCAATCCAGCTACGACAAGGGAACGGTTCGGTCCCTTGGTATGTCCAGTCAGTAGCAAGAGACGGCAAGGTACAAAGGGAAGGTCTGGAAGCACCCAGGAGACTTGGGCTTGGGCCGCCACGACCCAAGGTTAGCACACCAAGCTCTTATGGAGCAGACCAGGTAGGTAGGCAATCTGCTTTTCTTATCCTCCTCCTTCCTTCTCAAGGAAGCTATTGGATCCCGGTAGGGGGAACATCCAGACTAGATCTGGGAACCAGGTCTTTCGCAGTCGGCATCTGGCAGTCGACTGAGCTCCGGGCCTCGCTGCTTTGTTTATATACTGTTTGGTGGCAGCACTGAGGCGGGTGGAGAAGATCGGAACTAAGCCGGCTGCAGCGTTGCAAACTCCCTTCAATTCACGAGATGCAACTCGTGCGTTATAAAATATCAAGTTTAGCATTGTAAAAACCACTAGCATGTGGCGATATAAACTTAACACTTGTGTGCTAAACTGAACACGTTACGTTACATTAAAGAAATTACAAGATAAAGAGATTAAACAATGCAAGTTACAAATTAAACAACAATTACTGCACAAAAGATAACTGAATGCGTAAACCACGCAGGGTATTTAGCATGCTTTCTTTAACCAAAACGTGTGTGCCATAACAATATATGCTTAACAACAATGCACTCAAAATTAGATAAAAGATAAATCAAAAGCGTAAGCCTCGCAGGGCATTTCTCAAGCATTAATAATTATATATTAAAGAATATGGCTATCACACAGGATAGCTAAATGTGATGACCACGCAGGGTCGTTACACTGGTGTGCAATGCACGGTCAAATATTGCCAAAATACAGATGAATATACTATTTCGATATGGGTATACAGAAGTAAGTAATCTTTAAATTACTTATTGTGAAGCTAGTATATTTACAAGTGAAATTGATAAAACCAGTTGTGTACGGGCATATGAGGAAGATAATCTAATTTAAGAGGAATGCAATAATTTGACAATTTCTTATCGACACTTTGTTAAATTATTTCCACAATCTCTAGATCATATTTTCTAATAATAAATAACGATAATAATAGCAAGAACATAGGCTGGCTCTTCTACTTGACTCTTGTCAGCATTCGTACACATAAGAGGATACATAGTTAATAAGGACATATGAATACTAAAGAAAGAAAACATTAAGGCATTATACTAAGTAGAAGAAATATAGTCTAGAAGTTCACATAAACTTGAAAAAGATCATAGTAAAAATAGAATGATAATCATTACTACGAAGTGTTACATTGGTGCATAAGATGTGAGGTTTCTCTATGTGTGCCATTGATTCTGAATGATTTCAAAAACATTTTTTTCATATTTAAATTAAAAATTGCCGGTAAATTCGTTTAAAATATTCTTCAAATGCAGTGTAAGAAAGACGGGAAAATATAAATATGATAACTGAAAAATAACACTACAAACCAATTTTGTGACGAACAGCTTTACCTGAGCATTGAATGCATGGCCGAAGATTTCGCAGAGTTTCTTGGCGTACATCTCGGATTTTCCTGTCTCCGTGGCGTACAGAACAGTCGCTTTGATCCGTCTGGACAGCGCTTTCCCAAACAATTTCGATGTGAATTTCACAGCCCTGTAAAATACATAAAGTTCAATATCTAGAATCGAGTAACCATATGCTCTACATATCTTTGAACCCTTATGAGAGTCACAATATGGAAAAAACATTCAACACGTACTTGGTAAATCTTTTCTAGCCTTATTCCTCTAGTTCTCACATTTCTCTTGGTACCCGGGTTCGATTCCCCGTGGATGCACATAGTAGTTCGAATCCCATTTTAAACTGCAGGTCACGTCCCGATCTGCGCATAAAGTGAATTAGAGAAAAAAATTCAATTTCTCACATTTCTCAAAATATTCAGCCTACAATTCTTCTGGTATAAATAGAGCTGGTCGAGAATAAAACTAAGTAACTCAAGTCAAACTTCGTTCATTGCTTTGTGACTTAAATCCAGTAAGAATCTGGAAGCCCGTGCCTATTTTTTTTTTATATGATTGAGACTGAAAGTTTAGGTCCTAAGACATTTCCTTTTTACTCTTGGGTTTAGGGCACCATTTTGATATATGATAAATGCATGTCTCCAGGAATTGTTAATACAGTTGCACTACAATTTGTCAGATAAATCTAGGAAATAAAGTGCTTAGTTTAGGAAAAGCCGTAGGGCAAAGGTTGATAGATAAATTTTGTGAGCCACGATAACTAGCGTTAATCTAGATATTTCGATTTGGAAATTTAATACCTGTCAAATACCTTTGAGTACTGGTTCTGTATTGAATTGGAGCAAAACCGGCCAAGTTTGAATATAACAGCAGCATTCGGAACATCGGTTTTCTGTTACCATCTTGAAGCTCTTTGGCCGGTGTTGTGAGGTAATGATTTATTGAAAAAGAAACTGGATTTTACGTATATGTACACGCTGTGTAACGTGTGTTCAAGAATGAAAATAGCCAAACACTGCAAGCATCACGTAAAATGTGGTAAATGAAAAACGGAAAGACAAATATGAAAACATGTTATCTACATATAACTACACGCGGAAACGAAAGATCAGAGGTTGAAAGGTCTTGAAGTTGTTAAATGATTTCTTGGTTAATACTGCGGATACAGCAACTGTACAATTGCTATTTTTCATATCTCAAGTCCGCTAAATCAGCTAAATCGCCGACTTCCGTGGGGAAATGATTAGCACAGTATGCTATGGCGTCAGGGGCTCCAGGTTCCCATTCCAGGCATGAGCATAGGTGCTCTTAATGAGTGTCATCAATTTCATCATACTATCACTCATTCTCATCGTCGCGATTTGCCAAAAGCGGCATAAAAGCGATGTAACATAACCTCATTTAATCAATAAATCTTCTTCTTACTTTGCGCTACAACTCTTTATGAGTTTTAGCCTGCTCAACAATTCTCTTCCATTTCATTCTATCCTGGACATCCTTCTTCCAATCTGAGATCTTCATTATTCTAATATCACTTCTAATATCATCTTCCCATCTAAATTTAGGTCTACCTACTGGCCTCTTGACAAATGGTTTCCATTTATATATCTTTTTGACTGTTCTCTCATTGGACAATCGTTCGATATGCACTAACCAGCTTAATCTTTGGGCTTTTATGAATGTAATTATATTCTTATGCTTAATCAACTTGTCCAGCTAATAATTTGTTTTTATTCTCCAAGAGCCATTTTGGTGGGGATAAATATTTTATTTCATATTGTCCTTTCAAATATTAGTAGTTTTTGTATTAGGCTATCTTTCAGGACCCACGTTTCACTGGTATTTGTTGTAACAGGTATAATAATTGTCCAATATACGTAATTCAAGTTTTGATTTTTTTTAGAGGAGATTATTTTGTAATAATTTCTTGTTTATGCAAAATGAAGCACATAAATCAAGGAAAAGTAAGCAAAATTGGATTCATAAATTTATGACTAGAGTTTCTTTAGTGTGTCTTCAGATGAGGCTTTCAAGCGTTTGTTACACCAAGTTTTGGAAAGTTGGCGGTTTCAATTCCTAACACCAAACTCCATCTTCATCGAGTCCTAGACCTTTTCTTTAAGTTAAGCATTTTAAAACAACGCTACTTAAGGTGAGATTATGAAATTAAAAGTCCAAGAGCACTTGGATCAAGTGTCCGTTTGTAATAAAAGCCGTTGGGCTTCCATTATGCGTTGGCGTTGAGGCACTTGCTGAGGTCTAAGTGAAAATCATGTCGTCACTCTTTACGCCACGAATTACAAAAGGGAGCTATAATTGAACATTCTTGCCGATTCATTTCCTTAGACTTATCTTTAAAACTGCGGATATTTCTTTCTTTTTGAGAAAGTTAACATACTTTTCTCCGTTCGCATTCTACAACAACGTTGTGAATAAGCTGAGATAGAGCTGCAGCGATGCGAAAAGCATGAGCAGAGAAATTGAGAAAAATTCAGGGAATAGGTTTCGGTGTCTTGGAAAGTACAAAATTAGTAACTAAAATATTTTCCTAATGCAGAAATTTTGATCCAATTATTCATTCAGTTTATGTACTTGCTATGAGAAAGTGTTCTTTACTAATTACCTATTTTTGCATACAGGTTATTTATAGATTCGTTGATTCTAGCCAGTTTCATAAGGGAGGGGTTGTAGAAAGCAATACGATATTTCAGGTCACTGTAATAGTAATAAGTCCAAACTAACTTACAAGAGAGAACAATTTTAACTCACACTAAACACTTGCTTTTGCGTGAAAATTTTATGCTTCAGTTACCTTGCAATCTGCTTGAAGTGGAACTTTCTTCTCGGCTTCTTCGAACTTTTGCCAAGTTCTCTTCCTTTCTTCCACATGTGCGTCTTCCATGCTGGTTCCTAAAAGAATCGGAACCAGATAATCCAAAGGTAGATGCATCAAACAATGTTACCTATCTATGGTTGAGGATATGGCTTTTAAATTTTATCGTTAACGTTACTAAACTTTTCTAGTTAGTCCCTCACCAAGTTATGAAATGTTTAAAGTTATTAATTAATTTGTTAAGATTCAGCATGTTTCCTTATTGACAAGGTTCAGAAGTTGAAAAGTTAATCTTTGCATCGGTAGTAGTCAGTTTCTCTTCTAGAACAACAAAGAATTGTTTTCGTTTACTTTTATATTTGTCCTTTTTTGGCTTATTGGCTTTCAGGAAAGAATCCAAGATCTTACATTACACGTAGCTGCAAATTAAAAGTACAATGCATTTAATGTTTTAACCTTAGTTTCGATAATTTATGCCACCAAACAATTGACTGTGTTCAATTTTATTCAAGTACTTTCTCAAATGCATGACTCTTTTGTCATTTGTATAACATTCAGGTTACATTCTAATATCTAGTAATATAACTTTAAAGATTATTTCTTCAAATTGTTAGCAAAAAGAAGGTAAAAACCTTACGTTATGTGTCTTTAATATAACATAGGTATACACGGACTATTGTCTAGACATTTATTTGAAATTTGAAACTCACAAAGGTTCTTCTTCAGGGAAGGGAATAAGATTTCATAGATATAAGTTTAAACAAGGTAAATGTGGATGATAACATGGCTGACCACGATCAACTGTCATCACTTTTATTCACATATATCATTAACTTTTAACTTTTACTTGTTATAACCCATGTACAGTTGTTCCTCTTCCCTTCTCTGATGAATATCCCAGGTGTGTTTGGAAATTTGAAAATATATAGGTAAGTACGTGTCAATAGTTCATCTGGTAATTTTCTTAAGATCTTTTATTTTTTTAGAATGTTCAGGTCGACACTTGAGTCCAGCTCCCAGCAACTGCACCAGAAAAAATAATAGTGCGAAGGTAGAAGTAGAATGTTTTTTTTTGTTGGGGATGTGGGTCGCCCACCCCTATTTCACATCCCACAAAATATGATACCAAAAGAGTATGTAGAATTTTTTTCTTTCGGACGGGCTGAGGCGGTATATGCAATTAAATATATCCTAATTACAATTTTTAACTTTTGTTTTAGAAATTGTTGAAGGACAACATGGTAGTGGGGAGGGGCAATTTTAAGGGAGTTCGCATTTACTGCTTTGGTTTCACCCGAGTTCTTTACGGTTTTCATTTGAAAATTTTTATTTTCTCAAAATTGTAAGTGTTGTAGCCTCATCAGTCACCCCTGTGTACGCCAGTGCTAAATACAATAAAATACATATTTGGGCTATCCATATTCCATGTTTGCTGGAGGTGCGGCAGGGGCAAGTGTGTCGAGGGGAGGTGAGACAGAAGTCAAAACATACCTGGTACTCGTATGATGGCTTCAGGAAGTAGAGTGCCATTTCCTGGTGGAAGACAGGCGTGATGGAGCCTGACATGGGGGGCACTATCCACACCCAGTCGGAGGGACAGCCGCTCCTCAGACGCATCTCGTTCTCGTAGTGCTTCATGAAAGAATCCGCCGCCGTGTGGTGGTCCACAATTGTCACGTTCTTCGACTGGGATTGAAAACAATTTGTTTAACATAAACAAAGCTACAAGCAGAATGTTGCCGTCTAAAATAACACTTCTTAACGTATTATAACCAATAATATCAATAATGAGAACCAGCACCCTGGAAATGAACAAGTTAAAGCTGAAGTTTCAAGACAACGATTCTTACTGATGACTAGGCTGAAGATGACTCTTTTGTTCCCTAGCTGGAGAATGTAGGTTCTAAGTTTAAAATACGATTCGGATCATTGCAAAAAGGAATGCACGACTTTTACAGTGTCAGTATTTGTCTAGTTCAGCCACAAGAGCTATTTCAAAGATACTTTTTGAGAGCCTAGAACGGAAAAATGATTAAAAATAGATGGAATATCTAGATATAGCCTATATTCTGATTGAATTCTGTTCTTTCTTTGCCCTGTCGCGTACGTGTTGGCAAAGCCAAATAGAGTGCACTATAGTTAAAGGAAATTCAGAGTTTTGCAACTAATCAGAACGCACTACATCAGTCTGCATATCTACTGAAACGAAGAGCAAAGATTTTTGTATTTTGTTCTTGTAGAATGTCTATAATCTGATTTAAGTACTTATTTTGTCGTTATTGGGTGCCTTTTTATCTGTCTAATTTGAGAGAAAAGTGTGTATCAATCCTCACCTTGCCAGTGACGCAGTTTGGAATTACATGCACTCTTGAAGTTGTGTTTACTTTGCATGTTACTTTACAGCCTGCATATCTCACCCACTGTGCTGCATTGCTTGCATATTTTTTCAGCTCATAGAGGAGATGTACTATTGTGGAAACCTACAGAAAATACAGGCTCGGCGAGGACTCGAGACCGAAGCATTAGGAGAATGAAAAGATTTGCCGGGTATTCGTGTTTGAGTCCTCAAACATACTATGACTTATTTGTCGCCATGTTCCCACAGCAATCGCATTATTTAAGTTTGATTGAGGATAGAAGAGCTACTCTTTTCAGGCACCCTTATGTTTTCGGAATTAATCTATGTGTTTCGTAGTGGCACCTAATCAATTATATTTATTTTGTTTGTTTGTTTGTTGAGCAGCTTCGAACCCTGTATGTGTCATCACTAATTTCATCACTTCATGATTCATCCTCATCACTGCAATTAACTCAAAAGGTAGAATAGCGACGAGTTTGAGTTGGTGTTTTAGGTCCACTTTATGCACAGAGAGGCTAATCGGGACTGGACCTAGAGTTTAAAGTGGGATCCGAACCACTGTGTGTTTCCACCAGGTATCGAATCCGGGACCCCTTGATTACAAGGCGACGACGCTACCACTGCGCCATCGGGGAGGCACTAGAATGGCGACGAAAAGTAAAAAAAAATGTAAAATAGAAAATATCATTTTAAATGTACGTAAATGTCTTATGTTTGGCCAGCTGTAGTGACGTACAGTATATCACAACCACAGAAAACAAAGACTTAAGTTTTGAAGAACATTCGATAGACCTACTGTTGAATTCAGTATCTAAAGGGAATTATAAAAAAATATTGAAATATACCTGGAAACTATGTAGCACAGCAACATTGGCTTCAACAAGTGCTTTATCCTTCCACAAATTGACTGATGTCCTTGTATCTAGGCCCATCTTCGTTGCTATCGTCTGAAAGGCAAAAACGTTAGCGCACGTTACATAACTGGAAAATTATAGAAATAAGAATAGAAACAATAATTTATCAAAATCCATTCGAAATTAAGAACTGAAAACTTGTTTACACATTAAGTCTATTCTGCTCATGTATGTAAGATATATACCTCTAAGATACTTCAATTTCAAATTACATATAGACTACGTTGCTTCATAGCCACACAAGCAGAGTTGTTAAATATCCAAGGAACCCATAAATTCTAATGGGTTCTTTTGGGTTCCGCAACAGGACCGGAAACTTTTTCCTCGCACAGTTTAAATTCGGTCCAAGTTGCGTATTGTTTCATTTCAATACGGAACGTGGACCGTATTTAAATTGACCCGGAAAAAAAGGTTCCTGGACCGGATTGCAATACTTTACAGATAAAAAGGCTCTTTACGGTCCAGAAGTCATTTACGCTTGCTGACTTTCTCCCTTTGATCGTAATTGATTTAATTTAAAACAACCCTGCATACAACAAGCCTATACAGATGTACCGACCATTTCCAAGTGTAGCTCCGTTAATGTGGACCACTTACTTCTAGGAGGTTGTACCGTTGCGAATCGCAGAGGTTCCTGCAACCGATTTCCGTGCTCATGTACCACCCGTTGAAAGGGGCCGCCGTGAACTCCAGGCCTCCACAATCGAACAGCATGCTGGATACTGCAGGCAGGGAGTACCATCTCAGATTTAGTGCCTCGAACCATTCGTATCTGCGTGACAAGAACAAACATACAACTTGACTAACATGTTGTTTGTGTAGTTTGAAAAGTGTTACAGATATCTATACTTCTTTACGCGCCGATGTCAGTTCAAACTGATATGCTGTATTTTTATCGAAAAGCAAGGCGAAGAAACTATATTGTTTATATTATAAACATATCTACTGTTAAAAGTTCTAAAATTTAAACTACACTTCAATTAAACTTCCTCTCTGTTAAAATATTATGTTACAAAACATTCTCATACTCAAATATGTTGAGAGAAATTTTTCATGTGTGTTATATTCTGTGAAGCTACTCAACTTTTTTATCTTCTTGTTTCGGCTTCAGAAATAAACCTTGTGATTTTCAGTTCAGTTCGGAGTATTAATTGTTATACAGAATTAGGTTTGAATAATGGCTTAAAATTTTACTCTCAAGAACAATTCGTATTTAGAGGACATAAACCAATTTTGATAGTAACTCAATCATATATAGACTGTTTCAGATGTCTCCGGATTAGAGAGAAAATATTATTACAAATAACAAGATTTAAAACATACAAACATACTAACTTTTAGACAATATAGCAGGCGGTTAACTTTTGATCTCGTCACCGAAGTACCCGGGTTCAAATACCGGTATGAGCGCGGACGTTCTTTCTCTTGAATTTCAACTAATCATACGTCATCATCGTCGCGAATAGCCACAATCTGACAGAAAAGCAACGTTAGTAGTATAATTGGTACTATTACTGGAACACAAAAAGTACGACCCCCTCAGACTGGTTTTGGCTACACTTAAAACTATGTCAAGATGCTTATATAAGCTTATTGCCCACAGTGTGCTACTCCGTCGAATACAAGAATTTAGTAAAAAAAAAACCTCGGGGATTTCCCGTAAAGAGTACGACCCCCTCAGATTGATTTGGTATTATGTAATATTGCGCATCACGGATTAGTTAGTATTGTGAGAGTGGTTGAAGAGTACGGACGTGTTGTTGCAGTGCTCCTCATAATTTTTTTGTTAAAAATTAAGTATTAGTAATATAGAATATCCTATAACTAGAACACAAAAATAAAACAGACTCGTATAGACTGGACTACAGGTCTGTTCGGTTTGATATAAAGAAATTCTTATTATTCATATTAAACGTATTTCTGGTATACTGTACGAAAGGCTTATATTTTGTATAAAGTAGTCCGATATTTGACACATCCAGCTTGTTTGTTATAATCCACTCATATTTAGAGTCAGGCAGATACACTAATTTATATCTGTCCCAGTTTGTTATACGGGATCAAAACGGCTTCTACTACGTGACACGCTTTTTGCGGTCATTGCCATTCTATAAACACGACGTGCCTGTGCAGACACGCATTTACGGTAGGTCGTTGCATTTGTAGATCAACGTAGTAGGTCAATAGCTTTACGACCTGTCATAGTTTGTCAGACACCTGTGGTTTTTTTTATTAAGTATATAGCTTTTGATTTGAGCCCCAAGAAATGATATATAAATACCAAAAACAAAAAATAGTAACATATTAAGTATACACACTAAGTATACAAAGTACACTGCTGAACCCAACTGATATTTTTTATTAAGCATATAATTTTTATTTGAACCCTAAGAAATTGTATATAAATACATACGACGAAAAATTCCAAATCAAAAATACTGTAATCAATGCGATAAGATTATATCCAGCTCTAATTGGGCTAGGCACCAACGTAATTGTGATCCTGAGAAACGCAAAATGCCCACTAAAATATGTCCAAAATGCCATAGACAATTTTGCAAGGCATACTTCAATAGACATATAGGCTCTTGTTCTGCACAGTCATCAACATTGCCCCTACAGCCATCTACATCTGGTCTAAAAAGAAAGCTTGTTACATCCGATAATACTAGACCGGCAAAGCGATCACGCAATGCACCTATTCTTAGTAGTTTTGATGGTCAACTAAGGGATTACCGTTTCGTATCAGAGCCAAGATGTGATATTAAGAATTTTTTTAATAGTAAAAATTCTCATACACTAGCTATTGTAAATGCACAAAATGGCTCTTATAAGCAATCTCTTAAATTGTATACTGAATATAAGAAACCAAACGGTACAAAATTTACACACCCCCACATAACAGAAACTGTACCTGTATACTCAAATACAAACTTAGATGAAATACTAAGCAGGTTGATAGACCAATTGCTTATCAAACATTCTGAGTTTGCTGCTAAAGAATCAGGATGGAGTCTTCGTGGATCTCCACACAGGCTCTATGTTAATATTTCTGAATTCAGACCTCTACAAGGTTCTACATATCTGCTTTTACCTGACAATATCGAAAAGAGAAAAGCTGTGGTTAACGTAGAAAATTCCGACCAGAAATGCTTCTTGTGGTGTATTCTGGCTGCTCTGTTTCCAGTTTTAAATAATCCACAGCGAATAAGTCATTATAAACAGTACGAACATGATTTTGATGATGCTATCGATGGCTTAGAATATCCAATGCTTGTCCAGAATATCGATAAATTTGAAAAACAGGCCAGAGATAACAATGGTATCTTATGATATACTTAATAAAAAAAACCACAGGTGTCTGACAAACTATGACAGGTCGTAAAGCTATTGACCTACTACGTTGATCTACAAATGCAACGACCTACCGTAAATGCGTGTCTGCACAGGCACGTCGTGTTTATAGAATGGCAATGACCGCAAAAAGCGTGTCACGTAGTAGAAGCCGTTTTGATCCCGTATAACAAACTGGGACAGATATAAATTAGTGTATCTGCCTGACTCTAAATATGAGTGGATTATAACAAACAAGCTGGATGTGTCAAATATCGGACTACTTTATACAAAATATAAGCCTTTCGTACAGTATACCAGAAATACGTTTAATATGAATAATAAGAATTTCTTTATATCAAACCGAACAGACCTGTAGTCCAGTCTATACGAGTCTGTTTTATTTTTGTGTTCTAGTTATAGGATATTCTATATTACTAATACTTAATTTTTAACAAAAAAATTATGAGGAGCACTGCAACAACGCGTCCGTACTCTTCAACCACTCTCACAATACTAACTAATCTGTGATGCGCAATATTACATAATACCAAATCAATCTGAGGGGGTCGTACTTTTTACGGGAAATCCCCGAGGTTTCTTTTACTAAATTCTGTATTCGACGGAGTAGCACACTGTGGGCAATAAGCTTATATAAGCATCTTGACATAGTTTTAAGTGTAGCCAAAACCAGTCTGAGGGGGGTCGTACTTTTTGTACGTGTAGCCAAATCAATCTGAGGGGGTCGTACTTTTTACGGGAAATTCCCGAGGGCTTTTTTACTAAATTCTTGGATTCGACGGAGTAGCACACTGTGGGCAATAAGCTTATATAAGCATCTTGACATAGTTTTAAGTGTAGCCAAAACCAGTCTGAGGGGGGTCGTACTTTTTGTACGTGTAGCCAAATCAATCTGAGGGGGTCGTACTTTTTACGGGAAATCCCCGAGGTTTTTTTTACTAAATTCTTGGATTCGACGGAGTAGCACACTGTGGGCAATAAGCTTATATAAGCATCTTGACATAGTTTTAAGTGTAGCCAAAGCCAGTCTGAGGGGGGTCGTACTTTTTGTACGTGTAGCCAAATCAATCTGAGGGGGTCGTACTTTTTACGGGAAATTCCCGAGGGCTTTTTTACTAAATTCTAGGATTCGACGGAGTAGTACACTGTGGGCAATAAGCTTATATAAGCATCTTGACATAGTTTTAAGTGTAGCCAAAGCCAGTCTGAGGGGGGTCGTATTGTTTGTGTTCCAGTAATAGTACCAATCATACTACTAACGTTAAATAACAACAGTACGAATACAAATACATAAAATATGCTGAGTAGGAATTGCCCCATCGTTTCGCAACTAGCATTAGCACTTACCTTACTTAGGCAGAATTACAAAACTATTCAGTTTTTCAACAATACCTGATGCTATTTATTAACATGTGTGACTGACTTATTGTAACTCACTCAATCTTTATTGCATAATCAAGTGTATCGACATCATGTACTGTTACCAGTATATTTCCATGGTAATCAGTAGATCTAGGATTTTTATGACCTAATCATCACCAAAACACGTAAAATAAAAAATGTTCTTATGACCTAAAGGTTTAAAAAATATGCCCTTACAACTGAACTGTTTTAAAAATTAATATTTGACGTATGCTAAGATATTTTCACATACTATTTTCAGTTCAATTTATGAGCCCTGAGTTGCAATGTACAATGAATACTTTTTATAAAGAAATAAATACTTCCTTTTTTTCCATTAGAAAAGGAAACTGGTTTTCACTATTTTTCAGAAAATAAACTGGGACGTATAATTGTAAAAAAAAATCAACAACTTGAGTGAACATGGGAGTAAGCACGAATCCACTTCGAAAATGGCTGTATATTCCTTGAAAAAGTGAAAATATGCTGAATATGACCAAAATGCTATCAAAATATGCTCTATCACGTAGCAATGGCGAAATATGCTTAAATATGCTGTTAAAAAGCACATTAATTTAATTAGTTTTGCATAATATGAATGTCTATATATTTAGGGAACACAATAATGTAAGTCATGAAAATCCTGGCCCTGGTAATTGGAGCCCACGGACTTTAGAAGCATCTTGTGCAATTGCCATAGCTGTGAACAATGTTTGAGTCTTTATCTATTGATACTGGATAAGTGAAACTTACATTGGATGCGAAAGAGGCACTTCCAAAATGAGATCAGGAGGGATATCGAAGTACTCTGGGTCATGGCCATTGGCAGATAGAACCAGCGGCAAGATGTCAAATTGCCCACCTTTCCCTTTCCATCCAAGCTTCGTGCAAACCTGAAATACACAAACAATAATCATATGCTTGGCAGAAGAAACCGTATTGTCTTCCGCTGGAAAAACACGTTATTAATGATATATTTTTTAATCAGCACGTTGCTCATTTTGTAACTATATGTATGTGTTTCGTACCTGAAATAGAAGATTATGCAGTAAGTACTCTTTACAAAATTATTGAACATATTTTACGATGAAGCAAGATGATTTGGAGTAAATCTCTCATTATTTCTAATTTCATCAGTAGAGCCCGGATCTTTATATAATATCAAAGTACAAAATATGTACATAAATATGTATCATTAATTGACAAAATTTATTTATTTAAAATATATTTAAGAAACCAATTTTGTCAACTATAAATTACTTTCCACATCGCAAATTATTGTATGTAGAATATGTAAATATGTACGAGAGTTCTTCGTAACTTTCGAAACAAATTGCAAAAAAAAGCGTCTACAGAAAGAACAATCGAATGAAAATACATAGCTACTTTGTACTTTTTGTACAAGGGGGACTTATTGTGTAACTCGCTACGTACAGGAAAGTAGCTTTCTTGCCCACCGATGTCAAGTGTCTAGGTACTTCGCCTAAACCTAAAAGCGAAACGAAAACATGTAACCAGAGAGGGGAGGGGAGAGAAACTCCAGCATCTTTCGATAAATAATAGTTCCAGCAATTTTATTTATTTATTTATTTATTCTTGTCTTCAGCCTGTCTTTCGACTAGGCAGTCAATTTTAGGTGACCGTAAGCACTGTGCATCTCATTGATTAGAAAATATGACATCACATGAGCTACAAATGTTCTTCATTATGTTTCAGAAATCGAAAATATAGGAAAAGGATCAAGATAGGAAAATATTTCCAAAATATGTTGTTTTATGTAAAGTAAATTAGCAAATATGTAAAATATGTAATATCCTGGCAAATATGTAAAAATATGTAACACAAAACTTATGCAAAATGATGTCTGTTACATAATTCGTTGACATTTTCGTGTTAAAGGTATGTATCTAGAAAGGAATAAAATATGTAATTACATACAAATCCTTGCTCTATTCACCAGCAACATCCTTACCTCAGTGAATTCGACGTTCATTGGATCACCCACGACGCTTCCGTCAGGCTGCTTGTATCCAGCGAAGCTCAGCAACTGAGCGTTCCACACCCTGAAGTCGTGCTTCCCGTCCGTCCGTTGGGGAAATATGGTGATAGCTGATCTATTGGAAGAAATATATATGAAGTTACTTCATAAGATAGACATTTTCAATACCTTTGCAAGGTTCAGCTCGGAATATCTTTCGAGGTACCAATCTCCAGTGAGATTCTCCGTCGTAGGCAAATGTCAGTCTACTTTCTTACGAATTTATGCATATGACTAGAAAGTGTTGCGATATGAAGGACCGAACCATGATTCTGTCCACTTAGAATCATGACGTAGCATTATTATAAGGTTTGAATGTTGAATCGTGCACAATATGGGGAAAAAAATATGTTTGATAAAATCTGAGGAAGGTGTAAAGACATTAAGAGCTTCCTATAGCCTAATGTTAAAGTTGACAATTGTCTATTGGAATCTTGGAAAGGCTATACACATACAGTGTGTTAATGCTGTTTTGAATTAAAGTAAATAGTAGATTCTTATGGTGGAATAGTAATGAAGAAGCAGTAAAGCCAGGCAATCGGGGTAGAAGATAAGAGTGACGTTAGCTCTCGAATGCTCGGAACTGTTTCCAGAACTCTCCTGGTGGATATCCCGAGAGAATTCATTAGTCGTCACCAGAAAGCTTCAAGATTTACTCTACAATGAAGCATATTTTGCGATAAGATTACATATAGAATCTATTTTTTCTGAAATATATATTTTATTTTACCTAGCAAAATGGTGACACGATCCAAGATATTGAAACCTGTCAATCTTCAATACCTGTACCAGTCAGCATAAATTCGGTAAAATACTTTAAATTTTAACAACAAAGTTTGTGGACCGATGTAGCATAACGTACCCGCATTAAAATATTATGTATTTCACCAAATTCTAATCCAGGACTGGGCATTGATGTTCTTCGCGAGTGTTCCTTCATCAGTTTCACTTAATCATCTCTCATCCTCATCGTCGCGATTGGCGAAAAGTGGACGAAAAGCTAAGTAAAATAACAAAAAAACTGATACTAGAGCTCGTATAGGCTAATCGCGACTGGAAGCACAGTATAATTTTGGATCCGAACCACAATGTGCCTCTATCGGGTATCGAACCCGGGACATCTTGATAACACCGCGGCGACCTTACTAATACTAAAAAAATGTTGCAAAAATAGTAAATTAGCATTTGGAATAAGTTTTATTCGATTTCTTTTACGCGAAAGAAAGATTGTTAAAGAAAAGTAGTTCTTGTGCAACGATATTGCCATCCAGAGGAAAAAGATATTCAGTCCTCCTTATCCCCTGTCGTATGGGAGAGTGACGTGATTCTGAACTCAAGTGAAATGAAAGTAAGACGGAGGGGAATTAGATTTCCCGCCGATCTCCGTCACCCGTGGAAATCTGGTTTCCAGCAAACTGACAGGACATGACATGCGTCAACACTTAGCTACCTTCCGACGAGAATATCGGACCCTCGAACATCCTCAGACGCCACCACAAGAGACAAGCTCTCACGGTCGAGGGAAATAACGTGGGTATTAGTCCGTGCCAATGTCCATCTCATTAACGCCTAACTTAAGTATATCCTTTCATGGCAATAGTGATAACTAGGACTCGGATAATTAGGCATATTGCATATGCAAATGCATATTTAAGGATTTTTAACTAAAAATGCATATTTCATATGCAGGTGCATATTTATATGAAAATAAGTTGATGTTGTGCATATTTTTGTACCCACGACCAACACCGAGCATATACTGTATTTATTTTTCCTCTCCTCGCTTCTCTTTTCTTTATCTTTTCTCTGTCTTTGTTCTTTTCTTATTCTCACCACAACAATCGATTAAGCTGCCAACGCCGCGTGCAAAGGGTTACAACTTCAAACAAGCATCAAAATTATAGAAGACGTTAAAGAGGCCTTCGCGCAGGTTGAAGATCCTGTGTATGTACAGAAATTGGATGCAGTATTGAAAACGAACAGTGGGTTTGCAACAATGTTGAAAGTTTGCAAAATTCTGCCTACAAATGGACAACGTGTGGATGATCTGGAACTTGATGTGTCTGACTTTGTTGCCCTAAAATACAGCCCACTTGTAACTTGCGAACTGGAACGTGTGTTTTCTGAATATAAGACTATTCTAGCTGAAAACAGGAGTTTCAAGTTCGAAAATTTGAGACATCAAGTTGTTATCAAATGCAATCATGATCTTGATCTGTAATGTATTGTGTTTCATTTATCGCAGAACCATACTAATTGAATAAGATCTGTATAGCGAATGAGCATTCAGAATAATGCATATTTATTGCCTGGCATGTAATTTTTCATAGTTTGTAATATACAGCGTTTGGGTTTTTAAAGTGCATATTTAAGTGCATATTTTACACTTTTTAGTGCATATTTTGCATTTTTTTTAGTACATAACTATCCGAGCCCTAGTGATAACAAACCTGATTGTTTATTTATTTATATATTACCAGGGCAATGCAATGAGTCACTTAACAGTGGAATTTCTTTTGACAATTAATAAACCTAGGAACTACAAAAATTAAGAACAGGTAGATTTTACAACTTAGATAAACAACAAAAAAACTAACCATTTTAGATGGTTTACTTTAACAGTAGGGCTAAACCGATACCACTTTCAACGGATACCCTTATCAATCCCGATACTCTTACCGATACCAATGAAAATTGTAGTAACTAAAAGTTATTAAAAATTGATTAATATTAGTGTGTAAGAATTCAATTCCAATTATATGCATCAATTTACAAAGAGTTTTGATTTAAAATATTCAAGAACTCAATCAGAATATTAAAATACAACCTTAGTGACAATTATGTTCGACCAGTCACAAATAAAGGAGTGCGTTGTGAAAGAAGGATAACACATGCATATGCTGAACATATTTTATTCAGCAGGCTACATGGAACAAAGGAAAACATAAATTTCCGCTGCAACGCAGCAATGTATGGTGTCCACACAAAATAAAACATTTTCGTCCATCTACACGTGACATTGAAGTTCGACCACTGTTAGAGGGGATCCTGTTTACCATGGTGTGACGCCGTCCCGTCGGCGAATAACTGTGGCAATGCGTGGGGGCATGCTGGGGACGAGTCGTTCAAGGTATTCCACATCGATGCGGTGCCATTCCTCCTGCAGGCAGGCGATAAGAGCAGCCACTGTCGTGGGTCCCCTCTGTTGCACACGTCGCTTAAGAACACGCCACACATTCTCAATGGCCGAGAGGTCGGGACTCGATGGTGGCCATGGCAGAGTTCGCACGTGATGGCGAGTCAACCATTCTCTTGTCAGCCGCGCTGTATGAGGCCTGGCATTGTCGTGTTGAAAGATGAGACGCCGCCTGTGGAACAGGTGCCTTCGCACTGTGGGAAGATGCCGCTCCAGTATGCGTGTATAGGCGTGTGCATTCACAATGCCCTCACAGACGTGTAGTGGGCCAACCCCAGATGCCGTCATGCATCCCCATACCATCACTGACGCAGGTTTCTTTACCCGACGTGCATAACATTTTGCTTCATTCTGTTTCTCCTTCCGACAAATTACTGTTTTCCGTATTTTCCCGTACACAACATTGAAAATGGATTCGTCCGTCCACAAAACCCTGTTCCACTGCCGAAATGTCCATCCCCGGTACATTCGTGCCCACCGTAGTCGATTGCCTTTGTTCAACATGGAAAGGAAGAGTTTACGTTTCACCTTGTACACTCGGTAACCGCATCGCTGTAGGTAACGGCGAATGGTTCTGGTTGACACTTTAATGTGAAAGCGTTCTCGAGTCCACAGTCGTAATTCGGCAACAGAAACATGATTGTTGGTCTGGATATAGCGCCTAAATATCCGTAGGTCACGCACGCTCAGCAGGCGTTTTCGACCGGGGGCCTTACCTGGCTCTGTAGTACCCGTATTTTGGTGGTGTTTGATGATGCAGTGGACGGTTGACTTGGGTAAGTTCAGTTGGCGCCCTATTTCCCGTTCACTGAGTCCATCCCGTTGCAACTCCAACACTCATCTCTTCACGGTGTTGTCAATAGGATTGCCCCTGGCCATGGTGATGATGCACTGCGGTTCCTCGGTGCACAGCACGCGCTTATATACGGCGGACTCCCTTATCGTGTCCGTGACGTCATGCTTCCGTCGAATGCGCCACTATCTGGAATTTTCCGTATTGGTCTGATGCCTGGTCGAAGTTCAATGTCACGCGTATAGTTGCCCGTTTTCGTTCTTTACGTGACCTTGGGTGCAACATGCTGGGATCACGATTCTTGCCTGCTCACACGCCTCCTCTTACACACATGTGTCACTTCTGCGGGTCACCCATTCCACCGCCTATGCCTCTGTGCATTTCATCACGTATTCCTTTCTGGTCGAACTTCATTGTCACCAAGGTTGTATATGTTATGCAATCACAAACGTTTTTCCCACAAAACTTCAAATTTTGCATAATTTACACCATAATTAGATTCTGCGGAAGTGTAGCACATCAAAGACATGAAATACGAAAATGCCGGAGAAGTATCGGACGATATCAGTAAATAAATTCAAACTGGTACTTTCCGATACCGATTGGTATTGATTAGTTAAATTAATATATTTGCTACTAAATAATAGATGATGTGTGATGTATGAATATGATGAGAAAATTGGGATAACGTGTCCAGCTGTATGCCAGTCATTACATAAGCTGTATTCTATCATGGAATTTCTCTGCACAAGGTCGCGCATAATGGTAGAGAAGAGGAAAAGCAAGTGGGTGAAGCGATGTGGTACACGCTCCTGCAAAGGCTGGTAGCTGTAGTCGCTTTTTCCCTTCTACGCAGTCCCGTTCCCCATAACGCGTTCATTGGCCAATCCCTGTGGAGTCACTACCTTCGCAGAGACTTGGTTTTGTTCGATCACTTCAGAGATTCCTGGGACAGTGTATATATATTCTTCGAAGGGGAGCCATTTCGGTAGATTTCTCACGACTTCAACGAATCGCAAAGAGTTGCTTTCTTGATACGAGTTTCGGACGAGTAACATAAAGAACTACTTTTGAAAGAAGAGAGGAGGAATTTCATTTCTTGTTAGTGAGTTTGAAAAGAAAAAAGAAGCTGATGTTTCGTTCTTCTGTTTACCAGACGTTTAGACCAGAGATTCAATTGTTATCTAATGCAAGAGCAAGATGCATTTACAAACCCTACCGTTTCTGTATTCAATTTTAAGAGAGGAATAATATAAAGTGGCCACATACAGAAACATGCATACACAAGATTAAACTAATAGTGAGAAAATTATCCATGTTACCTGATGTTTCCTTTATTCGTGCTGTACTTAATGTGGTTGCACAGAGCTTCAAACATACCACTTGTAGTTGTCACATATCTACAGTCGAACACCTGGAAAATAAAAGGATACAGTAAAATAAAACATTTTCATCTGAAACAAAAATAACACTTTCTTCATAGTTTGTTTGTTTCTCACGCAAGATAACAATAAAAGTTCATTGAAAGACTAAACATAAATTTCAAAAATAAGAAAATAAAACAGGATTGATATATTTACAACAATAGTAAAGTAGAATAAAGACAATATTCCAAAACTGTATTTTATGAATTTACGAAAACTTTAAAGGAAATAAATCCTGAGTAGTGTAATTGGCTATATTATAAACTCGAGAAAGTATGAACCCCCCTCGAGCAGATTTGCCTACACTTAAAACAAGCTCAACATGAGCATATGAGCTTTTTGCTCAAGTGTGGAACCCTGTCTAATCCAAGATTTTTGGAAAAATGCCCTCAAAATTTTTCTGAGAAAGTATGACCCCTCTCAGATTGATTTGCCTACACTTATAAAAGGCACTTCTGTGAGATTGTTGTCCATAAACTTGTCAAAAATATGCCCCTCTTGATATTTTTTTTGGCCACACTTAAAACTAGGCCAAGACACACCCACTTACACCCATATATACACATACATACACACCCACCCACACCCACCCACACCCACCCACACCCACCCACACCCACACACACACCCACACACACACACACACACACACACACACATATTGATCTTGACCTTGACCTTGAATTGACCCTGACGTTGACGTTGACGTTGACGTTGATGTTGACGTTGACGTTGACCCCGACGTTGACGTTGACGTTGACGTTGACGTTGACGTTGACCCTGACCTTGACCTTGACCACACCCACCCACATACACACCTACACCCACCTACACCCACCCACATACACACCTACACCCACCCACACCCACCCAGATGTTTTCAATGCGGTCCGTGCTTAGGCTATATAAAAGATTTTGCATTGCATATCAGCCAGTATTGTGAGAGCTGTTGAAGATAAAGGTTGTGTTGTTGCAGTGCTTCTCATATTTTTTTAAACACAAAAATACTGCAGATTTGTATAAATTGAATTACAAATCTATTTTGACTTAATATACAGAATTTTTGACAACCTGTCATAGGTTTATTAAGTATAGAGTTTTGATTTGAACCCCAAGAAATTTTATATAAATACCAAAGCCAAAAATATTAACACACACACACACATATACACACACACACATATACACACACACACACACACAAATCACACTGCTGAACCCAACTGATATTTTTTATTAAGTATAGAGTTTTGATTTGAACCCCAAGAAATTTTATATAAATACCAAAGCCAAAAATATTAACACACATACACACATACACATATACACACACACACATACTAAATATACAAAACACACTGCTGAACCCAACTGATATTTTTTATTAAGCATAGAATTTTGATTTGAACCCCAAGAAATTGTATATAATAAACAACAACAAAAATGCCGAATCAAAAATATTGCAATCAGTGTAATAAGAATATATCCAGCCCCAATTTGGATAAGCACCAAAAGAATTGTAATCCAGATAAAAGCAGAATTCTCACAAAAATTTGCCCAAAATGCCATAGAGAATATAGCATGCAATACTTCACATATAAACATACAGATACTTCTTCTGCACAGTCATCAACATTGCCAAACAAAATTGATTGGAAATATTTGTGTGATTGCCCTGTATAGCTTGGATTGCAAGGCCATATTTTGTAATTTTGTAGACCAGGAACTTGACCCTGTGCACCAGAAACAGGCCATAAGATGTTTATCTACAAATTATGAATACCTGATGATGTGCATGTATTTCCAGGATGACAATAAAACAATTACAGATGTGAGCAGGTGCGGGCAGCCCACTGTGCCCAATATTGAATCTGCATGCTCCAGTTTTGCTGGAACGTATGTTGAAACGTTTATAAAGGAACAATGGTGGAAAATATCAGAATCAGATTATTAGGGTATGTATTATTCACATCTTATCCATAACATATCAGCAAGAGTAAATAATATTTTCAAGGCAGCCTACACAACACAGCTCTGTTAGAGATAGGGATTATGACAATAACAATATCAACAAGGCTCTATATCTATGTGTGAGATTTGTACCTATACAACACAGCTCTGTTAGGGATTCATAACAGTTCCATGCTGTAGAAATATCAGCAAGGCTCTATTAGATGTTATTTCCATAGTAATCACCTGTCCATAATAATTCCAAGCTCAGCAAGGCTCTGTATCTGTGTGGAATTTGTAATTGTTAGAGATAGGGATATTAAGTATAGAATTAATACTAAATATTATTTTATTTTCTGTGTCTGTATCTAATATCTATCTTCATGCCTATCTATAATAATTCCAAGCTCAGTATTAAAGCTTGTTCCCAATAACAGCATCACCGCACAGCTCTGTAAGGTATAGGGATATTGAGTATAGATTTATAAAATTTGTGTCTAATATCTATCTTCATGGCAATCACTTATCCATAATAATTCCAAGCTCAACATTGAAGCTTGTTCCCAATAACAGCATCACCACACAGCTCTGTCAGGTATAGGGATATTGAGTATAGATTTATGATTTCATTCTCTGTGTTTGTGTCTAATATCTATCTTCATGGCAATCACTTATCCATAATAATTCCAAGCTCAACATTGAAGCTTGTTCCCAATAACAGCATCACCGCACAGCTCTGTAAGGTATAGGGATATTGAGTATAGATTTATAAAATTTGTGTCTAATATCTATCTTCATGGCAATCACTTATCCATAATAATTCTAAGCACAGCAAGGATTTGTATCTGTGTAGGATTTGAATGCTGTTCTCAATAACACACCTATCTATAATAATTCTAAGCTCAGCAAGGATTTGTATCTGTGTAGGATTTGAATCCTCTCAATAACAGCTTCACCGCACAGCTCTGTCAGGTATAGGGATATTGAGTATAGATTTATGGATAAATATTATTTACCTCTTCATGGCAATCACTTATCCATGATTTGAATCCTGTTCCCAATAACATTGAGACCGCACAGCTCTGTCAAAAGGATATTGAGTATAGATTTACAAAAATTTATTTACTAGATATTATTTCATTCTCTGTGTTCTTTATGACAATTACCTATCTATAATAATTCCAAGCTCAGCAAGGCTCTGTATCTGTTTGTATTTGTGTCTAATATCTATCTTCATGACAATCACCTATCCATAATAATTCCGCTCTGTATCTGTGTAAGATTTGAATCCTGTTCCCAATAATTATATCACCGCACAGCTTTGTTAGGTATAGGGCAATCACCTATCCATGATTTGAATCCTGTTCCCAATAACAGCATCACTACACAGCTCTATTAAATATAGGGATATTGAGTATAGATTTATAGATAAATATTATTTCTATATCTATATCTAATATCTATCCTCATAGCAATCACCTATCCATGATTTGAATTCTGTTCCCAATAACAGCATCACTACACAGCTCTGTTAGGTATAGGGATATTGAGTATAGATTTATGTTATTAAATATTATTTCATTCTCTGTGTTTGTGTCCAATAACAGCAGAGATATTGAGTATCTATCCTCATGGCAATCACCTATCCATAATAATTCCGCTCTATATCTGTGTAAGATTTAAAACTTGTTCCTAATAATATTAACCGCACAGTTCTGTCAGGTATAGGGATATTGAGTATAGATTGATGGAAAATATTATTTCTGTGTCTGTATCTAATATCTATCCTCATGACAATCACCTATCCATGATTTGAATCCTGTTCCCAATAACAACATCACCGCACAGCTCTGTCAGGTATAAGAATATTGAGTATAGATTTATGGAAAATATTATTTCTGTATCTGTGTCTAATATCTATCCTCATGACAATCACCTATCCATGATTTGAAGCTTGTTCCCAATAATAGCATCACTGCATAGTTTTGTCAGGTATAGGGATATTATAAATTTATTGATAAATATTATTTCTGTGTCTGTGTCTAATCTCTATCCTCATGGCAATCACCTATCTATGATTTGAATCCTGTTCCCAATAACAACATCACAGCACAGTTCTATTAAATATAAAAATATTATAAATTTATTGATACTGTGTTTGTGTCTAATAGGATATTGAAAATATATATCTTCATGGCAATCACTTATCTATAATAATTCCAAAACTCTATATCTGTGTGAGATTTGAAGCTTGTTCCCAATAACAGCATCACTGCACGGTATAGGATATTGAGTATAAATTTATGGAAACTACAGCTCTGTTAAAAATTATTATCTAGATATTATTTCCGTGTCTGTATCTGTGTAATTGAATCTTGTACCTAAGTTCCAATTCCCAATAATAACATTATTGCACAGCTCTGTCATGTATAGGGATATTGAGTATCTATGTTCATGGCAATCACCTATCCATAATAATTCCAAGGCTCTGTATCTGTGTAGGATTTGAATCCTGTTCCCAATAACAACATCACCGCACAGCTCTGTTAATGAATATTTTTGTATCTGTATAATTGAATCTTGTACCTAATAACAAAAAATATTGAGTATCTTCATGGTAATCACCTATCCATAATAGTTCCAAAATTTGAATCCTGTTCCCAATAATTATATCACTGGTATCTTCACTCTAAGCTCAGCAAGAATCTGTATTTGTGCGGGGATTTGAAGCTTGTTCCCAATAATTATATCACCGCACAGTTTTGTTCATGGCATAGTTCTAAGTTTAGCAAGAATCTGTATATTTGAATCCTGTTCCAATAACAGCATCACTGCACAGCTCTGTCAGGTATAGGGATATTGAGTATAGATTTATGGAAAACACAGCTCTGTTAAAATTATTCCCAATAACAGCATCACTGCACAGCTCTGTCAGGTATAGGGATATTATTTCATGGCAATCACCTATCCATAATAGTTCTAAGCCCAGCAAAAATCTGTTTCTGTGTGGGATTTGAATCTTGTTCCCAAAAACAGCATCACCGCACAGCTGTCAGGTATAGGGATATTGAGTATAGATTTATAGAAACCACAGTTCTGTATGCATTATTATTTATCTAGATATTATATCTGTGTCTGTGTAATTGAATTTTGTACCTAATAACAGCAGAAATATTGAGTATCTTCCATGACAATCACCTATTAAGCTCAGCAAGAATCTGTATCTGTGTAGGATTTGAATCCTGTTCCCAATAACAGCATTATTGCACAGGGATATTGAGTATCTAGATATAATTTCATGGCAAAAATTAATTCTTCACTCCTATCCATAAATCTGTGTAGGATTTGAATCCTGTTCCCAATAACAACATCACTGCACAGCTCTGTTAGGTTTAGGGACTAGATATTCATCATCACAACATGCAGCAGAGCTGTTCATAATTGATAAGATATAATTGTACTCAGAACAAACCTCTATAAGATAAGACAACCTGCAACAATTTGGATGTATGAGATGTTTTATTGATTTTATGTTTCTGTATTTTTCAAGCTCTGCTGTTACAAACACTTCAGTCTTGTCCCTGTATATGTACTCAGCAACATATGGGCCATCACTGTAATAATATCTGCTACATGTTCTGTGATTATATGCTCTAACAACTTCATAATCTAAACAAAAAAATAAACCTGAAAACATATCTGTAATCTTATAATAATTATTCTTATCGGTGATACGAACATTGTCAATTCTAACAAGTTTAATTTTCAATATGCTCTTCACATCAGTGCAACAAATTTTTGCAGATTCAATATTGGGCACAGTGGGCTGCCCGCACCTGCTCACATCTGTAATTGTTTTATTGTCATCCTGGAAATACATGCACATCATCAGGTATTCATAATTTGTAGATAAACATCTTATGGCCTGTTTCTGGTGCACAGGGTCAAGTTCCTGGTCTACAAAATTACAAAATATGGCCTTGCAATCCAAGCTATACAGGGCAATCACACAAATATTTCCAATCAATTTTGTTTGGCAATGTTGATGACTGTGCAGAAGAAGTATCTGTATGTTTATATGTGAAGTATTGCATGCTATATTCTCTATGGCATTTTGGGCAAATTTTTGTGAGAATTCTGCTTTTATCTGGATTACAATTCTTTTGGTGCTTATCCAAATTGGGGCTGGATATATTCTTATTACACTGATTGCAATATTTTTGATTCGGCATTTTTGTTGTTGTTTATTATATACAATTTCTTGGGGTTCAAATCAAAATTCTATGCTTAATAAAAAATATCAGTTGGGTTCAGCAGTGTGTTTTGTATATTTAGTATGTGTGTGTGTGTATATGTGTATGTGTGTATGTGTGTTAATATTTTTGGCTTTGGTATTTATATAAAATTTCTTGGGGTTCAAATCAAAACTCTATACTTAATAAAAAATATCAGTTGGGTTCAGCAGTGTGATTTGTGTGTGTGTGTGTGTGTGTATATGTGTGTGTGTGTATATGTGTGTGTGTGTGTTAATATTTTTGGCTTTGGTATTTATATAAAATTTCTTGGGGTTCAAATCAAAACTCTATACTTAATAAACCTATGACAGGTTGTCAAAAATTCTGTATATTAAGTCAAAATAGATTTGTAATTCAATTTATACAAATCTGCAGTATTTTTGTGTTTAAAAAAATATGAGAAGCACTGCAACAACACAACCTTTCTCTTCAACAGCTCTCACAATACTGGCTGATATGCAATGCAAAATCTTTTATATAGCCTAATCACGGACCGCATTGAAAACATCTGGGTGGGTGTGGGTGGGTGTAGGTGTGTATGTGGGTGGGTGTAGGTGGGTGTAGGTGTGTATGTGGGTGGGTGTGGTCAAGGTCAAGGTCAGGGCCAACGTCAAGGTCAACATCAACGTCAACGTCAACGTCAACGTCAACGTCAGGGTCAAGGTCAAGGTCAAGGTCAAGATCAATATGTGTGTGTGTGTGTGTGTGTGTGTGTGTGTGTGGGTGTGTGGGTGTGTGTGTGGGTGTGGGTGGGTGTGGGTGGGTGTGTATGTATGTGTATATATGGGTGTAGGTGGGTGTGTCTTGGCCTAGTTTTAAGTGTGGCCAAAAAAAATATCAAGAGGGGCATATTTTTGACAAGTTTATGGACAACAATCTCACAGAAGTGCCTTTTATAAGTGTAGGCAAATCAATCTGAGAGGGGTCATACTTTCTCAGAAAAATTTTGAGGGCATTTTTCCAAAAATCTTGGATTAGACAGGGTTCCACACTTGAGCAAAAAGCTCATATGCTCATGTTGAGCTTGTTTTAAGTGTAGGCAAATCTGCTCGAGGGGGGTTCATACTTTCTCGAGTTTATAATATAGCCAATTACACTACTATCCTGTGTTCTTGATATTTTAGTACGCTCATATTAGCTACATATGTATACACGCGAGCGCGTACATTTTAAGATGAACCCAAAGTGTAAAGAACTAATTGTATTAGCATAAATTCTCATTTCATAATTTCCATATATTTCCAAATATTCTTGAGGTAATATTTGTTGATAATATTGGGGACTTATTAGATAGAAATATACCTAATTGGAAAGGAATTTGCACATTTACAAACAAACAAGTAATAGTTGTTAGTAACGCAGTAATTTCAATTTAGATTAAAAATAAAACTAGTCCAAAATACATCACCCCCACTCACGACCGGATCAAGAAAGTGTGGGGCGTTACCCCCACACCCCCTATACGCCTTCATGGCGTGGTGCTATGCACAGGGGAACACTTTACCTTTTACCAAAATACCTGGTCAAAGTTGTGCATTACGGTTGACAAGTGACGCTAATTCAAGAAGAGCATACGCCCGACAAGAACTATATCTGAGCGACATCTTTCGTTTCTCCAAGGAACTACACGAGAGCAGATAGCTTTGCGTTTACCTTGAGAGGCAACGCAAAGAACCCACGTTTCTTCCAGGCAAACAAAGGCGTATTTCAAACGTCCCCTCCCACCAACTCCCGAAATGGTGAATCGCTCTCTGTGCAATGGATGCGACAGGGACATCCCATTTCTCCACGAAAGGAAGTTCTGTGAAAAGGAGGTACGTCATTTACGTCTTCGTGGAGATTTTAAAATTCCCAGATAATCCGGATAATAATGTCCCCTTTTGCATTCATTCGACGAGTATTATTTCCACAGTTGTCAGAAAAAGTAAAAAATAATCGAATATCCTGAATATAATTAGCTCTAAAAAGTAGGGGGCCATATCCTACGGTTTAAGACATCTACTCTCTACCGAAGTAACTTTTAACGCAAGTTGTTTTGCAACGAATGTTATTTACTGTTTATTTTAAATTCAATTCTGACCCCAACACACAGTAGCACCGATCTTGAAGGTGATTCTTCCATTCTTCATTTATTATGGAAGGTGCTGCTGCATTTGAGATTTTTTGTAGTCAACTAATATTATGATGATGAAGTTTGTCTTAAGTTTACTTTTTGCACAGATAGGCTAAAAGGCTATGTTTAAAGTGGAATCTCAACCATCATTTACACCAGATATCGAACCCGGGACACCTTGTTTACAAGGAAAGGATCCAAAATTGGACAGCCTACATCATTATACATACAAAAGTATATTATTTTAATCTCGTAATGATTTTTTAATCTGTGACATCCTTATACCTGATTTGGAATATGGAATTCCAAACGAACAGAGGGGGATCCAAATCAGTTTTATATAAAAGCTATTAGAATGTACGAAACGTTGTTTTCATCAATTGGTTATATTTCCTGCAGCACACTATTAAATGAGTTTATTGGGATCATACGAATTCAACTGATAATTTTGATTTTGATAGAGTTGTTGTCTCCATCTTATCTTCATTTTATACCTATGAAAACATTTCATATTTTCTTGTCATCATGAATTGTTTTTGCATGACTTCATGTGTTAGGTAAATAATATTCAACAGCATTCTATTGCAAAAACTAATTTGTTTCATCCTACCTTTTAAATATTATAGAAACTTACAAAATTCTCGTTTAGGAGTAAAATATATATAAAATTTTAAAACGTGTAGCAGATAGGCCACTTTTGCCTTTGCTACGATTGTTTTTGTAACGGTTAGCCATCTTTTGGGTTTGTTACGAATGTTATGTAAGGTGTTGTTACATTTATTTTAATATTTCTTATATACAGGTAAATTATCTATCACAAAATTGAATTCAAAATGCTATTTAACCTGCGACGAGTTTATTTAGTTAAGAAGGCAAGACAGTGTCAAAAAATATTTTTGCTTTTAGATTTGGGATTAACTTGTTTATTAAACCAATGTAGTTAAAAAATAGGGTACCCTTGACCCTCTGTAACCTCTGGAGAAAGTGAAATATTTTGCATGGTTTATGAAGATTTTGTTGTTTATGAACGTTTTCAGTTGATTTTAGCTCTCGGAAATGTGTTATTGTGAAGTAAAGTACGTTTGTTGCCTTAGCATGTTAGTTTACCGTGTAGCCCTATGGCTTCGCGCAAGTGAATATATCACCTAAAACAACTTACCACAACAGCAGCTATAATTTTACCTAGTTAGGTTAGGATTGTTAGGTTTGGTACTGATAGTTATTTTTGACGTGTTCTATCGCCATTTTAGTGTTCATACAAGCAGTGTGATCAAGAAAGTGTGGGGCGTTACCCCCCACACCCCCTATACGCCTTCATGGCGTGGTGCTAAGCACAGGGGAACACTTTACCTTTTTTTACCTTTACCTTTACAAGCAGTGTTTACTAAAAAAAAAGCGGCGAAAGTACTCTGAAATTGCAGATTTTAACTTACATGGGCCATTCTTTGGGATCAAATATCTCCGTTATTTGTACTTTCCTAAAGCTGGAACCACTTTTATATTACCTAAAACATTGAAATCTGTCGATTAAAAAATAGACGTAATTCTCGAGGAGGTACAGTGGGTAAAGGCCCCAAAAATAGGACAGAAAGTATTTTAACAAGGTTAATATCAATCATCAATAACAATCTTATATAAATACATATCCCTCATGAATAACTTAAGTTTCCTAATCTATTCTCTTCCCAAATAGTATTATTCTGAGCACTTAATACACGTAATATCTCAAGAAAATCAATGATTTAACAAGGGGGAAAAATTATTAGCAAAAGTTTTAATAGCACTCATACATACCTAAATAACACTCACACTGGTCGCTACCGTGGTCAACGTTGTTTCCCAGTAACTCAGATGAAATCGAAAGTGTCGGCAGGTTGGATTTATGCAAGTTACAAGTACGTTGATCTTTTACAAAAAATGAGTGTGCGATGCGAGATTTACGTTAAATAGAAAGAAAACATTAATGCACTTCATTGAAGCCGCGTGTATACCGAATGTTACCAACAAATGTTATTAACTTTTGTTACTAACCCGGTTAGCAACAGATGTTGTCAACAAATGTTGATAACCAGAACACTAGTTTGACTTAATTTTTTGTTAAAAACTTTTGTTAACATTTTGGCTGCATGACCTCAGCTGGCTGTCGAGTGTGGCATTATGTGTCATTTTAGCGCAACAGAGAAGACCAAGAAGATTTTGGGTGAGATCTTCACTGCGGGCAAGAACTAGCGGAAGTGGTTTTTGGCTTTAAATTGTGGACAAGTGTGTTCCCAAAGGAGAGGCTTCTCGCGGAACAACTTAACTAAGTTCAGCACTTGATCCTTTGACCACTCCATCTCACTAAAAAGATTTTCCATGATATATACATTATAAAACAAAACACATCTCGCAAGAAACGATGCTCTCGAACTCGCTGTCACTGGCATTATATAGGCGGAGAGGAAGCGGGGAAAATGCTGTTAACATCGAAGAGGCTCTGTTAACATGTGTTGGTAACAAATATTGCTAAAATTCTTTGATCTTTACCGACTTCTTGTGGATAACAAAATTTCTGTTGACGACAGGGGAAATCTGTTACTAACATGAGGTGTTGTCGACAAATTCACAAGCGTTTTTAGGAATGTTACCAACATTTGTTAGCAACACCGGTGTAAACGGGGCTTGAGTCACAAAAAATTGTATCCCTCAGATACGTGGATTCACTCAACGAAAACTCCATACTCCGTGCAGTCAAAAACAGTTAACAAGGCACCCCATATAAGCCACGGAAGCATGGGTTTGCGAGAACCCGACTTTGTACCGCAACCCACTTGCGTGGTAGAAGACGTGATGGTAACTGGCAACTAATAACATTTTGCCAGCACAGAACTGAGGCACAGTTTTCGAAAACTACCAGTAGAAGGCAGATAAGATCAAGCTATGCTTCCTTGACGTAGTTATCGTCTGCAAGGCGTGAACTTGATTACGTAACAACCTTCATTCACACACAAGGGTGGATGGTGGTCTGTGGGGAAATTACGATTTATAATTACAAGATATTCGAATCACCACACATGACATTATAGCAGTTTCTGGGTTCGTCTGTCCTTTCACGCTAGGAATGAATGGTGATCAACGGGCCTAACATAGCAAATAAGTACAACAAATACCATATTTGTTTTGTTCTGGAAGCACTTTGCAACTGTTTCTAAAACCTCTTATCACTCAATTCACATTGCGAAGCTTGAAAACAAGACCAAGATCGCATTTGTAGGACTACCCAATACTAAGATTGATTGATTGATTTGGTGTTTTAAGTCCACTTTATGCACAGTAAGTCTGATCGGGACTGCACCTACAGTTTAAAGTGGTATCCGAACCACAATGTGCCTCCACCGGGAATCGTACCCGCGACCCTTGATTACAAGGCGACAACGCTACCACTGCGCCATCGGGAAGGCCCCCAATACTAAGAAAAAGTTGTTTCACAAAATTGACAAGAACCTTTCTTTGGCCGATTTAAAAGCTCTTAAAATTAAGAATCGTGTTTAAAGCCTTTCTTCCTGGATTGCATTTAAATATCATCACGGTCGGACCATATGTTTCTTATTTATAGAACCTCAAAGAGAGGTCGTTTAGAAAACACAAAGAAACGAAAACGTCTTTTGTTCTCACGACGATAAAAAATTGAAGGCATATTCGAAAGAAAATTGGTTACCATAGCTTAATGCAGAATTGAATAAGCTAATTATTTATGTAACTCGTTTTTACATAGGTCAACTGGTTAATTTTTAATTAGAGCCCAAACTCGAGTATCCATAACTTTGAATCCGATTAGTATATGTTATCTCTATAAGTCATTTGTTTACATGCTGGAAAGAATGTGATTGGTTGATTGATTTGGTTTATTTATTTTACTTCGCTTTTCTTCCACATTTGGCTAATCGCCAAGATGATGATGAGTGATGGTATGATAAAATTGATGAATGGATACTTACAAAGTATTCCCAGGCCGGGATTCGAACCCGGGAGTCCTGGCGCCGTAGCACGTTGTGCTAGCCACTCCGCCGCGAAGGTCGGCCTGCTGATAAGGATTCTAAACTTGTGACTGACTTAGCAGTAAGGGCGCCAGTAAAAATTAGTGGAATGGAAGTCACGCTTATATCTGCCCTGGCACTAAATATCATATGTTAAATATGCACATTTACCTCAGTAGAATGGCAGTTAGAAAAACAGGGCGACTGAAAACGTTCTTTCCTATATAAAAAAAACAACTCATGATACAGGTTTCCATTGTTGCGCATATGCAGTCAAACTCCTTCTTCTTAACTCATTTGATTTCTCGTAGCAATAATTGCTGGTGACACGTTTCCATCAGCCTATTAGGCTTATCTGAAATAGCTGCCGACGTCTCAAAGAGCTCAATTTACATGCTTTAATGTGCGAGAGTTGTGGCTCAGGAAGTTTTTGATTGGATCACTTCCGATTCCCATCCCGAAAATTACCCCCGGGCAAGCCATTCCCCCTCTTCAATATAAGCCAATTCTGCTTATGGACCTTCTTCAAATTTCAACCATCGGTATTGTTTTAAGTCTCTTATTTTGGAACCAGCTGGTATTATGATGTCGTCAGTGAAATATATTTTGTGACGTATCTCTGTAAGTCTCGTAGTTACGATATGATAGAATCTTCTCTCTTTCGATCTACTGTCATTGCTAAATATTAAGTCTAAACAGAGCTATATATTTCTGAAGTTTGAAACGAACTAAGCTTGTTTTTATATATCTATGGTAAATTCTGGAAGAGTTTTCTTAATGTTACTCATTTTCTGATGAAGTATTCCCTTACATTAGTAGTAATGATGAAAAACGTTGTGAATATGAGAACCTATTCAAATGTTCCCACCCACTTTATTGTGACGTAAGGTACTTATGGAAACTCCTCGCTAATCTCAATGAACTTTAATTGCATTTTACAGTCAATTACTTTCTCTATAACCACATTATTGCTAACAAAGTCACAACAAATATTTAATTCAATATAGAAACTAATTCCGCCAATTCTACATTAAAGTATTATTGAATATTAACTTTAAATAATTAAAATATTTCGTTTTATTAATTGACCTGTCACCTGGTGGTGTGTTACAAATTATTTTTAATGCTTTATTTTCAACCATAATAATCCATAATATTTGTAATTGAAGAGCAAACTTGCGTAGTTTTCAACATCAGTTTGGTCAGTGATAAAGATAAGACAAGATTTTGGAAAGTTACTCTTACTCTTCCTGAGTTACAGTTACAATTACTTCGTTCATCTTGTAAACTAACTCAGAATTGCAGTCTCTTTAAAAGTTACTGTTACATTTAGAGTTACTATATTCTTGTTTTTGTTATTATATCTTCTTGAGTTGTAACTGTCATAACTGCAAACAAATTGTCGTGTTTTCAGTTATGACGATCTAGAACGAAATTAAGTTTCATCTAATTATAATTTAACATTATATGTTTAAATATGAAAACATGAAGGTAAGGAAATTCAAATTGATCCCAAATTATCTTCTGGCAGAAATAATAAACTAACTAACTAACTAACTCTCTAGCCTTCTTAAACCCGAAGGTTCATGGCTGCAGCAACACAGGCCTTCCATCTTTCCCTATCTTGAGCAAGATCTATATACTCTTTTCCATCCCTACCGATTTCCCTTAGGTCCATCTCAACGTTGTCCCTCCATCTTCGTCTTGGCCTTCCTACAGGTCTCTTACCATCAGGTTTCCCAAATAGTAAACAAGAGTAAATATTATAACTTGATAAATGTAACTCACAGTTACGATTACTAAAAAAGTAACTTATGAAAACATGTGTAACAACAGTTGAACTCAAATTGCTCCAAGGATGGACAAATTGAGCAAAATTATCAATGATGTTCAATAGAAGTGTCAATTAGATTTCGACTTCATGATAAAAGTAGTCTGGACCCTTATTCTGTTCCCGCCAGAGAGTGATTTGTTGTTCGCAGATCGTTTTTGACAAATGTATGTTGGGTACAAACATGGCAATTGAGCGTACTGTTACAAGAATCCTTGGAAAAGGCAACTACATAATATCAATAAGTTATTCAGGCCTTTGGAGTGCAAATTCTTTGCCTGTCCCCATCTGAAACACCTTCTTTCTATGTGTGGGTTGGTTTCCATTCACCTCTGCTGGCAACGAAGCGTTCAAATTTCCCTCGCAAAGGGAGGGGCGAGCTCTGGTTGGCAGGGAACAAAGCACGTGATCTCTCCACCGCTCCTCTTAGTGGCTGGAAGCACTCACGTGATGGCTGCCAGCAAACAACAGGCCACCTATTGGTCTATAAGGGAGACTTACCTGCAACTTAGACCACTGGATTCGTCCGATGCAGCGAACGGAGTTCCTCCATGCAAGCTTAGCTCCATACACAAGTTCCGTTTCCGTCAGCTGGTAGGTTCCCGTTGACGTCACTTCCTTTTGGACCTGCTCCCATCGAGAGACATGATTCGGCGTGTTCAACCTGGAAGCAGAGACATGAAAAAACAGGTAGGAACACAGAAATAATTAATTTGATTATATTTGTTATTTAGTGTTGTTTTTCTGGCCCTTTTGGTTAATTGCGACGGTGAGAATGAGTGATGATATGATGAAATTGATGAAGGGACACTCAGTAATGAACACTCATGCCCAGGCCGGGATTCGAACCCGGGCCGTGGCTACGTAACGAGCTGTGCTAAACACTCTGTCACGGAGGTAGGCTCAGAATGAATTGATTTTCAATACATAATTCAATAAACTTGATCTCAATATAAAAAAATGTTATTACATGGTATTATCTGCAAATAAATCGAACGTGCAATGTGAATACTTCATAAACAACCAAAAATTGGAAAGAGTCAATACTATGAAGGATCTTGGTATAATAATTGACAAGGATCTCTCGTACTCCACTCATATAATACAAATGGTAAATATTGCATACAAAAAATTAGGTTTTGTAATTAGAATGTCAAAATATTTAAAGGATTTGGATGCAATCACGTTATTATACAATGCAATGGTTAGGAGTACCTTGGAATATGCATCTATAATCTGGTCACCAATAGCTAAAATATATATAGAAAAAATAGAACAAATACAAAAACGCTTTCAACGTTATTTGTATTCCAAAAAACATGGTAAGAATTGTAATGTTAAAATGTTATCTACCAATACACTTCAAAAAGAAATCGACATGCCATCATTAAGGTCAAGGAGAATTTTTATGCAACAGCTATTTTTGTATAAAATAATTAATGGCCTTATTGATAATGCTCAAATTTTAAGCAAAATATCTTTTAATACTACATGTTGTCATCTTCGAAATAGAAACTTGCTGAATTGTCAAATGGCTAAAACTAAGAAGTATCAAAACTCTCCGTTACAGCAAATGTTAGATTTGTACAATAAGCTATCAATGATAGATAATGAGTTAGACTTTTCGTATTCCCTGAATATTTATAGAACAAAGTTGCAATCATTATGTTTTACACAAGAAATTATAGAAATATTTAGGACTTCTGAATATAAATATATGTTATAGGTGAGATATTTATTTGTTATCATTTACTATGAGTGTATGTAGGGCTTTGTATTGTTTTGTATTCCCTGAATGTTTGCAAGACAAAATTTCAATCATTATGGTTTGCGCAAGAAATCATAGAAATTATTGTCTTGTAAGTGCAGACATTTAGGGATTTCTAAACATGTATATATATCATGGGTGATAGGTATATTGTTACCATTTACTATGAGTGTAGGTATGGCTTTGTATTGTTTTGTCTTGTAAATATCTATTTGTGTGAAGTATCTCTTTATTTGTGTGTATGTGTGTTTTTATATATTATTAATTATGTATGTATATTTAAACTGTATGCAAGTCTCCCATAATTGGAGAAGCTTTCTCTGTTGGAGACAACTACAACTACAATTAAATAAATAAATAAATAATTAGCATCTTTACTTGATGTACTGATACGATGTATTGGATTTCCTCGCACTGAAGAAATGAATTAACATAGCAAGTTCGATAATGGCAGTTCTATTTTGAAAGAATACCATAAGAACCGGTCTTCGTGGCGGTAGTGGTTAGTGTAACGCACTGCGAAGTTAGAAGTCTTAAGTTCGAACCCTGAGTAAAATATGGGTGCATTAATGAGTTTACCTGCTCATTCCCTTCATCAGGTCAACATTCATCCTAATCGTCCCGATTAACTAGAAAGGTAGAAAAGAGACGTAAAAATAACCAATATATATATACAGGGTGTCATTTTAATGCCGCCCACGGACCACAGATTCTCATAGAGGACATCAAAACAAACAACTTTTCCCAGTAAAATTTTTCTCGTTGGTGCGTCGATTCGACGTTACAGGCGTTCAAAAAAGACCGTTTTGCCGCCTGTATGCTGGCAACCCAACACAACATTTGATCGTACCTGTGACGTCATATCCTGCGGCGAAACAGCGCACGGCAGGGTTGCAAGGAACACACAAATTTTGTGAAAAATGACAAACTACCAACCACATTATTAGCTGTAAAACGAAGCGAGAAACGTGTCCAGCAGACCGAACATCATAACCTACCAGCCAGAAGATCAGCAGTCATCTCTCAGGGGAAGGGGGAAGTGAACCAACGATATAATAAATGGTAAAACACGTATTCAAAATGAAATGTCATGTCGGATTTTGTCTCAGCTTACATGTAAAATACCAACAACAATAAATTTTATTGGACTTACAGCTTACACGTGGCTGTTTACGCCCAACTACATGTCAAATATTTGCAAAACTTGTTGCAAGGTTGATATCTACAGGTTTGTATCTAGATGTCATACGGTACTTTTGTGCTGATAACGGAAGTATTCCAGGTTCACGTTGTCACATTACGGCTGAAACAAGTACAACCACAGTAACAATCTAATGATGATTCAGTACCGAATATACTGCCCTGTCCACATTTGCAAACTATTACATGTATATCCGGTGCGTAGATAAAAACATAGTGGTCTTAGAGCTTGCATTACTACTACTTACTATATCCCTGTATTTTCAATCATTTTTCCCACTTTCCTCATAATTCTCTGAATATACATTGTATTATCTGTTGCTTACCTTTGGAATTTTGATTTCTTTCATTTCTATTTTGTCATCTGTTCAGTGTGTCACAGACAACTAGTATCAGAAGGACCAAGTGGATAGACTAAATTGTAGATGCCAACTTGGTAACTTGATTTACAAATATTTGACATGTAAGCTGAGACAAAATTCGATATGACCACTTCCATTTGAATTCTATTTTTTTTTTAAAAAAAATCGTATCGTTTGTTTACTTCCTGTTAGGTTACAGAACGTGTTTTCTCGTTTTGTTTTACGGTACATAATGTGGCTGATTGTAGCTATGTCACTTTTCACAGAGTATTTTTGTTCCTGGCAACCCTGGAACGCATCGCTTCACGACGGGATATGACGTCACAAATGCAATCAAATGTTGTGTGTTGTTGCCAGCATTCAGGCTGCAAAACAGGCTTTTTTGAACGAGTGTAGCACCGAAACGACGCACCAACGAGAAAAATGTTACTGAGAAAAGTTGTTTGTTTTGATGTCCTCTATACGTTTCCGTGGTCCGTGGGCGCCATTAAAATGACACCCTGTATATAAATGGATGTATGTGTGAATCAAGGGGTCCCGGGTTCGATACCCGGTGGAGGCACAAGTGGTTCGGATCCCACATTAAATTGTAGGTCCAGTCCCGATGGGCCTTACTGTGCATAAAGTGGATTTGAAACAACATATCAATCAATCAATCAATGTATGTGGTAATATGTGTATATGTGTGTGCTTGTTTGTTCAACAGTAACTCTCGAACGCCTGGGGCGAGTTCAACCAAACTTTGTACACGTATCACTTGCAATATAGAAAGAAATACTGTGGGGGCAACACACCCCCAGCACCCCTAGGGATGGGGGTGGGAAGGGGACATAAAATAACATTCTGTTGCGTGGCATTTTCGTGTCATATCCTGCAAATTATGCTTCCTGGAACACAGCACGGCGAAGTTGGTTGCCTACACAAAAGGTGCGATATTGCTATCCTCGAGCAATTTCAACACATATCACTTACAATCTGGAAAGAAATACTGTGGGGCTAAGACACCCCTGTCACTCCAAGGGGTGACATGTAAAAATAATCGAAAACGACCGATATTAGTATGGAATCCATAGTTTACGGGGTCGCTAAGATGAATAGTCACACTCCCAATGCCGTTCAACTCCAAGTTAATTTTACACTATAGTTACAATTCATTAATTTCCTGTCTAATAGAAAATTGGGATAAATAAATACCCGGGAAACTCCGGGCAATCAGCTAGTATAGAAATAAAACACAGAAAGGAGACATATAAGAAATCAATAAATGTACAACACTATCTTAAGAAGTATTGTTGAAAATTACGGAACCCTTCTGTAGATATCTAAATAGATTCGTGATGATTTGTTATTCTTTGTAAAAAAATATCCTAATTATCAACAGAAATGAATTCATAATGTGCTCATAGTCTCTTGATTTTTTAAATGTATTTATGTGTACTGACGAAAATACATATGTTATAGTGACATAGTAAACGTATCGTATAGGTAGATAAATAATATATATGGTGCATCTTACTGATAACTTGGCATTTTTCGTATGGAAGCTATACTTCCAAATGACACGATAGCAATGGGAGCAGTCGCCCACCCCCATCACAAATATCAGGTTTAATAAAATATAACTATCCTTTTATTCATTTATTTGGTTAGTTTACATCGCTTTTATGCCACTTAGGACTAATCGCGACGATGAGGAAGAGTGATAATATGATGGAATTGATGAAAGGGCACTCACAACGAACACCCATTCGGGTTTCGAACCCGGGAGCCCTGACGCCGTAGCGCGGTGTGATAACTACTCCGCCACGGAGGTCCATTGTAGGGCAGATATCTTCGGTGATGGTCTACAAAAGTTTCAATGGAAGAATTCTGACCACAATCAATTGTGACAATATATGTGCCAAAAAGAGCCTAACAGAAACTACTATCTGAATAGCCTGACATATTGTATTGTAGTAAATATGTGTTTCAAACTAACTAACTAACTATCTAGCCTTCTTAAACTCGAAGGTTTACGGCTGCAGCAACACAAGCCCATGGCAAGATCAATCCAATCTTATCCATCCTTTTAGGTCCATCTCAAAGCTATCCCTTCATCTTCGTGTTGGTCTTCCTACAGGTCTTTTACCATCAGGTTTCCCAACAAGTTTCCTGTAAATTCTTCTTTCCTCTCCCATTCATGTCACATGGCCTTCCCACCTAAGTCTTCTTAATTTAATTATTCTAATAATATCTGGACATGAATACAAATTATGCAGTTTTAAAATATGTAACCTGTGTTATCATCCCTTTTAGGTCCAAATATTTTTTTCTGAGGAATATGTGAGTTATCAAACTATTTACCTTTCGCTATTGTTAAACGATTTGTCGTATTTAAATACCATTTGAAAACAACTAAACTTTTGTTGGAAACAAATAATCATTGTAATTGCGCCTAAACATACCAAAACTAAGTAAGCATCTTTACCATTTCCTGTACGTACATCGACTACAGCTGCTGACGACAGAACTGAAATGTTGTCCGATTGGCTCTTCTGTGTTGTATTTTTAGTTAAACTTTCAGGAACCAATGACAGCGCCATATCAAGGAATCTGTTGAAAGTGTTCCTCCACTTTGTTGCTTCCACCGCCGAGATTGTCCTCCTACTCCTCAACTGACAGATAATCGTTGGGTGACGAAGCCAAGGCGACAATGTTATCGACGAGCATCTCCCTTTCTATTACGCTAGACAATGTTGTATCTTGCGGCAGAACCATCGCTCGTCATCTGCGATTTCTTATTCATCTGTTTCCCTGCGCAAGGGGAACGACGGCATCCATGTTTTCAGCACCATCCTTCAATACATCCTAATTTCCAGTCTTCAATTTCGGACTTCCCACTACTTACACGGGAATAGATATATCTCACACAATATTTTTGTTCCTATTGAACAAGAAATAACTAAAATTCTCCATTCGAAAGCGTATATAGCTGAAAATAAATTAATTTTACACAGGGTGTTCTCGTACGAGAGTGCCTAACTATCAGGCTTCCAATTTTCAGTCTTCAAATTCTGACTTCTCACTATTTACACGGATATGTCCTGCTCAATATTTTGTGTTACTGATAAACAAGAAACACTTCTGCAATCTACAGTTTTCTGTTGTAAGCGAATATAACTGAACTCATATACCTATATAACTAATTTTATACAGGGTGTTATCGTACACCACTGCCTAACTTTTAGTCTTCCAATTTAGACTTCCCACTACTTATACGGGAAGAGACATCCTTAGCTCAGTACTTTTGTTACTGTTAAACAACAAACACTACTACAAGCTAAAATTTTCCATTCCTTCAAAGAAACACATTTTATACAGTCTGTTCTGGTACAACAGTACCTAACTTTCAATCTTCCAATTTCCAGTCTACAAATTCGAACTCGCCACTAATTAAACGGTAAGAGATTTCGCTCAATATTTATGTCACTGTTAAACAAGAAACACGTGTATAATCTAAAATTTTCCGTTCCTAAGCGAATATAGCTAAAAGGAAACTAATTTCATACAGGGTAGTCTCATACAAGACAACGCTGCAAACGTTAACCGGTTATAGGACAACAAGGCGAAGAACTTTCATTAAGAATGTTTTGCTCGTTGAGGCCTCGTTTCGAACCCACGATAAACTGCTATTTTAATCTTGTATTATTGTAACTGCTAATGCCATCTAGTTTTCCGTTGGAGAAAGTACTAAACCGAATATTACCACGTTGTGGATGCTGTAGCATGTCATCATAACAAGAAAAATGAAAGGTTTACCATGGAGGAGATTCGACCCATCGAACTCTGACACTTGGATCAGTTGCTTTAACCACCAGACCACGATGCCATTACTTCTGTTTTATTCTGCAACTATTGCTGCTCAATGGAACCTCACCACCCTATCACCACCTTGCTAAGAGCCTATAGTTGAGAAACGTAATCTACCTATGAAATATTGTAGTAATTTTATGTGGATTCTAAGAAGCCTTAACCTGTTGTACCTAACGAAACTATGAATGCACTTATGGACGTTATTTGAATGCTATTTTCCCTAAGACATACACAACTGACTTAGTACAAGAGCACTTTTAGGAAGGTTATTTAACTCGTAAGACACCAAAACAGGGACAGCGCTACAGGAGAGCTAGGGGGAGCTTCAGCCCCCCTGTAACCTCCTAGATTTTTGTAGTACGGTAGACTCAGTTTGACCTAAAACTTTAAAAGTAGGCGTTTACATTTTCCATTACAGTGGAACATTGATAACTTGAATCTCAACATCTCGAACTCCTTGATAAGTCGATTTTTTTGTAAATCCCTTGAATTGTCCATAACACTCAATACTAACTTTACCTCAACAACTCCAATAAAACCTTGATAAGACGAATTTTTGTACAGCTTATGGGATGCCGTTTGAACTCAATAACTCGAAGGTAGAGTATGAAAAACCTCTATGAGTCGAAGTTAAATTCTAATCACCCCAATAACTCGAAGTTTTAGTCGCACGGACCTCAATAAGTCCAAGTGTAGGGTGCTTACGTACAATATCAGGTGATCAACAATCGTGTCGGGACATACGTAGTGTCGACGTTCAGAAGGGTCAGTAAACTTGAGACCTCTATAACTCGAAGTCGGCGATTTTGGAACTCAATAACTCGAACCTTGGTAAGACGAAATCCTTGATACCTCGATTTTTTCTTTTCCTCCTCAAGTTCGAGTTATCAAGGTTCCACTGTATAAAACTTCCATTGGAGCAAGTTCAATGTTCAGCAAGAAAAATAACATCTACCTAAATTCTCAAATTACTACATTATTTAGTTCGGTTACATCGCAAGGTTACATCGCAAGGTTACTTTACAAGGGGGACAGCTGCAGATATGCCTGAATAACAGTGGCCACTGATCGTTTGACACAAGTAATTGATAGGGACTTCCAGATGGCAGTGTCATTGCCTTGTAATCAAGGGGTCCCGGGTTCGATACAAGGTGGCGGCACATACTGATTCGGATCCCACATTAAACTATAGGTCCAGTCTCGATTAGCCTTACTGTGCACTTAAAACACCAATCAAGTAATTGGCCAATTACGGGTCGCCAAACTTGCCATGAAATCTGTTGCCTGCCTGGTAGGTGGAAGTCTTCAGTAGTTTTGAAATTGTTCTGTAATTGTTGGCATATACAGCTAACTGTGTACAATACTTAGCCTCTATAAAATCGTATTACTATATTTCGGAATAGGTCTAACAAGTGTGACAAATAGATTTTTATAAGTAGAACGACGTTAAAAAATTCAAAATGTAAATAAACGTTATGTTTGTTTTATGTTTATTAGTGCTTCATTATAGTGCTGACAATTGCATTAGTGCTAGCGATGTTCTCTCATTGATTTCATCTTCCTTTTCGCTGGAAATATTCGAGAAGGTCAAATACAATGTTAAAGAATCAAAGAGTACAAAACTACCTAATTCTTAATGGCTAAGAATTGGAAGGATTAAAATTGGGCTACCAACCCCGATAGTCTACTGATAAAACTGCTGCCTTGATATCAAGGGGTCCCGTGTTCGGTTCCCGGGGGAGATAACATTTCATTAAATAGTTCGGATTCCACTAGGCTGTCCCGATTAGCCTCTGTGCATATAGTGGACCAAATCCAGTCAACTAATCATTGCAATACCGTGCGAGAATCAGCATGCTTGGGCAATGTTATTGATCGCAGTCCTAGTCCCTTATGTTAATTAATTATCATGTATGAGGTTAGAAAATAATTTCTACAGTACCGTCATAGTAGCTAAATTGGATTCCATGCAGGAGAATGAATCTTTGAAGCACATCCAAAACTATATTGATCTATTTCTGATCAGTATTTATGCAATAATATATTCTGAAATAAAATTATAATGTTCAGCAGTTATTTTCTAAAATGAAAATGCCCAGTGCAAGAGTTTCAACTATATTCATTGTTTTTTTCAATGTAGAGGTGAATTTGTAGTGAAAATTTGTGGTCCTTAAGAGTGGCACATCCTAAGTGGAAGGTATTTCTCGCATCCTCCCTGTTTTTAGCCCTAAGTTCTGAATCTCAGTCGTTGAAGAAGAAAACGTAAGATATTTCATCATGGCAGAGAAAATTGTATCATTAGCATACTTTCTATTCAAGAGTGGTATCGTTTAATTGATGCGTACTTTATTAAGTTAGCGCCGCTTTTGTGAAGCACGAAAAGCTACTGGCTTTCGGCGCTCCCTACTGTTGTGATGTCGATAGTTTAGAGTTATGGCACACTATAGGGAAGAATGACCCCTCAGCAGCTTCTTGCAATGATTGAAACATTCAAAATTGCCTTTTACGAACTTTATAAGCTTTGTGTTATTGAAATGTGCATAACCGCATCAAGCTGCTTCCGGCAAATCAAATGTTATATTCGCAATCGAATTGGTAACGAGAGGTTGAGTGTCTGTCTGTTCTGTGTTTTGACGAGCTTGCAAAATCTTCGGATTTAAACAAGGTTGTAGCTGGCTGCTTATAAAAACAGACGTTGCTGATTCATTTTCTCATTTTAGCAAAATAAATACTCTCACTCTTTACATAGAAAGTGTTAAGTGTAGTATTTGTATCTACGTATATCAGCAAGCTGATAATGAGTGTAGTTCTTATGGTGTATTTTCCACTGTTCATATGAATATTAAGTTTGTGATGTTATTACACTCAATGATGGCTCATTAAAAGAAACAAATATAATCATGGCATTTTATTTGACATAAGAGTACTTTTCTATATTTCGGAACAAAATGCAACATCATAGTGACCTATCTTTGGTGCTGACTGTAAAATATGTCACTGGTAAAATTATACCGTAGTAAAGTATAGCCTGTATTTGATCCCCGATAATTTGTTTCCGAAATCTATAGCCCCCTTACTTATTTCAGGATGCCGCCGTCACTGCATCTAAACCTGACCACCTTATCATTTAAACGAAAAAGTTAGCACCCAACAGTTGTGACGATATCGGAAATTTTATATCGCGATATATCGTCAAGAAAATATCCTCAAAGACGATACGATATTTTTTCCGTATCGTGATGTCAGGCATATATCGTCTCAACGATATATATATCGTCAACATATCGTGACGATATATATCGCTAAGATATAATGACGATATATCGCCGACACGATTATATCGCCATAATATCGTGACGATATATCGCCGACACGATATATATCGACAAAATAGCGTTAAGATCTTACCTCAGATTCTTACTTGGAGAGTCTCTGGAAAAAGATCTGGGTAAAACTATCAAAGCCGGGAAATGTCTGTAACTCGTTTATTCTGTAATTGTTGCATTCGTACTTACCTATTCTGCATTGCGAAACATTGTTTAACAAGGGATTTCGCTTTTTTATAACGAAATTAGTATCTATTGTAGACATATCGAGTAATTATTGTTCGTTCTTTTCTCGCTTCGTGAACACGCAAAATGACGGGAAAATCTTGACTAGCGTTGTGTTTCAAACGGCAAAGCAGTGTTTCAACCTTCTTAACAGAAAAATTCCCGCATAGCCCCGAAAACCATTCCCGCATAGCCCCAAAAACCATTCACGCATAGCCCAAAAATCATTCTGGATAGTATGACCATCCACGAAGAGCCCCAAAAACAATTCTGGATCGTATAACCATCCACGAATAGCCCCAAAAACCATTCACGATAGCCCCACGCACCATCACGGTAAGGTTAGGTTAGGTTGCTTTAGGTTGGGCAATATAGTGAAAAAACTGTGAGTTTGGAAACACTTGCCGAGGATTACGTCATCAGATGCTCGCAACATCCGGTTCAAGTACATGGATGGAAATGCAAGCAACAGCTTTCGTGCATCGGACGGACATTATTATAGAAAAATACATGATTTAGCGGCCAAATACATTGAAAAATGTGAGAAAACACTTCTATGAACTTCCGAAATTACACAGAAACTCAATTGCGTAAGTACTTTCTCCTGTAAATTTGAAGAAATCCATTTCCCGGTTATAACATTTTTACCATATCGTCTAGTTGATATAGCTTGGACGATATTATTTCAATATCCCGATATATCGTTTGGATGATATATCGCCAACACTAGTTGTGACCTAATAGGCACAAGCTATAAGTAACCAAAACAACGAGGGAACGGGATTGCGGGGTGGGAAGAAACCGACTGCAGCTACCAGCCTTTGCAGCAGCGTGTACTCACCCACTCGCTCTCTCCCCTTATGAGCGGCCTTGCTCCAGAATTTACCGGGATAGAGTATATTGTGAATATTTAAAGGAAACTATTATAATTTGCAGAAACTATTTCCAAAACTATGAAAAATGCTTTGTAGTTTATTTCCATAGTACTTGTTATAATTTCAGAGAATTGTTTCCAATATGAGGGCATGAGTTTTGTCGAAGAAACGAACGGAAATTTATACGAGTTGGAAACTTCGAACGGTGATTGGTAAGGAACAACCTGGCCGTCTCCTTCGATAAGCACGTGACTTGGAATACGAAGGCCCTCAAGGAAAAAAGGGCTCCTGTGCTCGAGGAGGCCGGGACAATTGCCTCGTTACGGAGCGGGAGCCTGTCCTATCATCCCCGCATCTTTTACTCCTTCTGCCGGCCCTTTGACGCGTCTTTCAATGAACCCGCCCTCGTCAATAAACCCCGTAGACTGAGGCCTACACAAAGTCCTAATGTCAGATTCTTTTCATGCGGTGGACGAACATTTTTCCTTAGTTCCATTAGTCTTTGCGGTGTCAAAGGCAATTCTACTGAAAGGTTCTGGGTTCGAATCCAAGTCAGGGTACATTTCATGTAACACCAAGTTGATTTAAAATAAAATTAACAAATATATATTTGTTATGTATGTTAGTATGAACTTATAGAACTAGATCATTAGCTCCAGGTTGTGGGAAATGCGTTTATTGTACAGTCACGGACACTTCTGGGTTGTAGTGCTTCCACTGAAAGTCAATGGGTTTCTTACAACCCAGAAGTGTCCGGGACTGTACTAACGATAAAACTGGAAAGGCTTCCCCCGATGGTGTAGTGGTAACGTCGTTACTTGCAACCCAGTGTCCCGGATTCGAAACCCGGTGGTTCGGATCGCACTATAAACAATAGGTAAACTCCCAATTAGCCAATCTATGCATAAATAGGACTTAAAACAACAATTCAAACAAAACGGTAAGCCATGCAATGGCATACATTTTACCATTTTATGAACGTTTATCATTAAAATTTATTACATATTACTGTTTTTTAGTCAATACTAATAAACACTTAAAATATTGTTAAGTGTTTCTTGATAATAGACGAAAAAGTCTACGATAGCTAGACGTTTCGCCACATATTGAATTGAGTACATGGGCAAGTTTAATTTTGAAGATCGAATGGAAATATTTGTGTTACGCTACTAAGAATGACTATGGTCATGAGATGAAAATTTATATTTGGTGTTGGAAATACTGCAAATGGAGGGGGCTCGCGGCTTCATCTTGTTAAGTCTTCCTTCCATAGAAAAGGCAGAATGTTAGAACAATGATTTGTGGTTAAGTACCATTAACGTTCCTCGCGTAGCGACTAGAAACACGCTGCTTGCCGGCGAAAACGGATGTACGTATCGCCTCAACTCAAGCGCATCCAAGCCGAGTGCTTAACAAGTTTCCCTTTGGTCAGCACACTGCCGAATCGGTGCTTGAATAGAGTGAACAACGACATATTATCTACAACAGATCACCTCTATGTCCGGCTATTTTTTAAAACCTAAGATGACGCCGCCAGGTGGCCCGTGAAGCGCTAGGAAGCGGGGCATCACGCAGCGTGATTGGCGTCTTCCCTGCCACTACAACCACCACTGCCAAGGGGCCAACGCTTCAGTTGAAGCTGATCGACTGTCACGTAAAGCTGTCTGCTACAATCAACTCTCCCGGCAAGTGCAAGATGTGTTGCTGGTTGACTTAATGGAGCCCGGGACTACAATCAGTGCAGCTGCATACTGTGAGACATAGCTGAGACTACGCAGAGCATACTGACTTCGGGCATTGTCTTGCTTCACGACAATGCCCGACTGCATGTTGCTGGGTCAACCAAAGACCTTCTTCAACGATTCCACTGGGAAGTGTTTGATCACTCTCCCTACATCCCAGTCCTGGCGTTAAGTGACATACACCTTTTCCCGGCGATGAAGAAGTGGTTGGGAGGATGGCGCTTCCACACCAATGAGGAGGAGCTTCAGGACACCCTGCAGACCTTTCTCAACAGAGAAAGCAGAGGGTATTGGAAAGCTGGTGCATCGGTACGATAAATGTCTGAATCTTCTTGGTGATTATGTTGAAAAGTAGTATACGTTTACGTACCTTTTTTCAATAAAACCATTTTGCTATTCATTGTGGTTTAGATTTCATACCCTATCGGAGGTTGAAAAAAAATAGCCCTCGTATGTCGTTAGTGTGAGCATTTGTTTTCATACGGGTGGATGTGACATGTTGAAGAAAGATTTATACTCGCTTCTGTGAAGTTTGCTACGGTAATAAAGCGATAAGTGTTGAGTGTTCATAAGTGTTATTAGTGTTCTTATAATGCAAAATATAAGTACACCCTTTAGAACAAAGATTTTTACATACCATTCTAATGTGAAAAGAAACTCGTGTAGAAGTTTGAAGAGATGATTTTTTAAGGAAACTTTCTCAAAGGATATGAAGAATGTGGTGCAGTATAAGGGCATTCCCAACATATTTTCTGACAAAACTATGTGATTACTTTCCTTGTAATTGTGAAATATTTTGGGAGCTCTGTATACAGTCACCGGCAATAGAAATGGGACACCTAGATCCTAAAATACTCGCTTCACTGCTTGGCGTTATGGGTGTTGCCGAACTATACGGCGGTAGTAGAAATGCCATTAAAAATTTGCTACTAAAATCCACTTATCGCCGCACAGTTAGGTAACACACCTAACGCTCTGCAGGGAAGAGACTATTTCAGAATCTAGGTGTCCCATTCTTATTGGCAGTGACTGTACATCGCTAATTCTAGCGCCTTAATAATCAAATGAAGGCCCTGTGTTTATCACAGTGTATGTGAATTGAAACCATTTCATTATTAAATCATTTATTCGTTTTTGTTGAATATTAACGGTGTTCTTCTGATTTTTGAATCCTCATTAGATTTTACTTTATTTGCAAAATCAGCTAACGTGTTACTTTACGTTCTTGAAACTAGAGATAAAGGTTAGGAAACTTGATTTATGTGGGGTTCCTTGCAGTGGGACCGAGACCGGAGTCAAGTCTAGTCTAGGCATTGATCAATTCCAATTAGGCGCAAAGCATAGATATTTGTATGCATCATTTCATTGATCATACATTCATTTTGTAAGTCTCAATCTTAGGAAAGAGGACCAAATTCCTCGTCGTAAATTATTCTGTTATCGGAACCACGGACATCGAACAGATTTATACCCTATGAAAATCATATAATTCGCCGAAGCCTATCCTTCACAATGTAACTAGTTGTCAGTGTTGCCAGTGGTATACTCTACTCCATGCTTCTTTCAATGCCGAACTTCGTCTTCCCTTACAATTACAAGAATTTTCCTTTTTCCGAAACCCTTCTTTAAAATTAGCGATGCCTGACAATAATTTCGTAGCTTCTTCAATTATCTTCTTAAAATTGTACATTCAAGATTAGTTGGTATTTTGTAGCATTCTTAATACTTTGTAAATCGTATTTGTATTCGATTTGTAGCGCTAATTTAATATTTTTGCATAGTGGAACATTATCTTTTGTAACTTTTATAAGATATATGTCTCTCTTTTCATTGAGTTCTTTCCTTAAGTTCGTATGAAATTGCAGTACCTCGGATTTACAAAATGCATCATTGCTTATGTATAGTTGAGTTCCTTGCATGTATATTGAATTCTATTTAATCGATAACCACTAACTTAAAACGTTGACTGCCAAGGCCAGATTGTCTGAATGACATCGTGGGGCCAAGTAAGAAAAAATGTGATAAAGGATCAAGTTGGTGTCATTAGATCTGTGAAACACAAGAAATTTCAAAAGAATCCAAAAAACCGTTGAAAATACAATTTAAATTTGAGACCCAGTTTAGGGTATCGTGGCCTGGAGAAGAGAGTTTTGATCAGAGGGCCACAAGACCCATTTATGTGTCTCACTTTTTTTTTTTTTTTTTTTTTTTTTTTTTAAATGACTTTGTTTCTTCAAATAACGAACTTCAATTACTTGAACTATCAAGCTCGTCCAGTGTTGGAAGCATATTTTCTGTTTCTTGGTCATACATCGTCAACAGAACATGCAACAACAGAAGTGCTTCTTCCATAAAATATTGCACGAAATGCAATCTACACGTTCAATCACACTGAATATAGTCTTAATTTCTTCTTCTTCCTTTAGTTTTATCCTTCTTTGTTTAATTCTTGCCTGAAATACAACAAATGTCAAACAACTACGCATTTTTTAATGTGGCCTGTTGTATTGAAAATCAACAAAAGAAAGTCATCATAAATAATCACAGAGCACTAGGTTTATTACTACAATGTTACGGCCATTTGTACGTCATTGTTGTAATAGCCTGTTGCTATCTAGGGCCAGGCTACGAGTATAGTGTAACATTCTGGAGCCAAAACAATATCTTTGATCATGTTAGCAAATGACAAGTGAAACCCATATAGGGGTATCGCTGCCTGAAGCAATTACTGAGGTGAGACACACAAGTGGATGTCACGGCTTCATGAATGACGATACTTGAGACCCACTTTTGGGTCTCATGGCAGTCAACGTTTAAAGGGTGGCACATATATCCGAACAGTTATGAGATTCACTCCACAAGTAATTTCACAAGCTATGGTTTGTCTTTTTATATATTCCAATTGCTCTGACAAATTTATTATACTCATCTCATCTACAATCTTGGCACTTTATATTTACATTTTGAAGTTTCGGCAAGAGATGTTGCCATGTCTTCTTATTTGCTAATTTGGCCATTTTTCATGTCTTCGCCTTTTCTTCATTGTTTTGGCACAGTTATTCATTTTGCACAACTGTCGTGCAAAGTGAGCATATCACATTGTATATATGGAGTAAGATTTACTTATAAGTATATATAACTAAGTTAGGTAGCTACTAGACATGATCTACTTTTATTTTTCTTTATTTTTTAGAGAGAGATGAATACATGGTAGCCAGTACAGTGACTAATTCTTGTTATTTAATTTTGTTTCCACACCCATCTTGTTATTTTGATATTTAAACTAGAAAATTTACATAATTATTTCGTGGTATCTTTATAGATTAGTTCTTTTTATAAAGAAATAAATCTAGCAAGTATATTATCGAGATGGTTGTAATAGAACAATAATACATACACAAAAACATAAACAGCAGCACATATATATATTAACTGCATAAACTCTAGCTTAGCCGAGGGCGGGGGGGCTGTCAGGCCAACCACTTGTTTTCTTAATTTAAAAAAAAAATGAAAATAAATTACATTGTTCCTCAGAGTGTTCTCGATATTTCTGTATTACTTTTGTTCAAAAAATTCTAAATGTAACGTAAACAGGGACAAAATTGGCAATCCCCGCCCCCACCCCCTCCGGAATGTATGTTCCAACACGACACTCATATCTGAAATAGTTTACAATTGGTTGATAATGATGGAATCTTTTGTAATTATTATAATTACTACTACATAACTGAACGTGCATAAACAAGAAAAACAATGATGCGATGTTTATGCGCTTTCTTCGAGGTATAGTGAATGATAAAATATGCGTGTGACACTCGTACAATAATTGGTTGTTATATTTTCTTAATGATGATATTATTTGTAAATATTATAATTAATGTATACCTATATAGTCAACAAAGGAAGCAGTGATTCACCAACAAAATGGATTCTTGAATTTTAGTGATTAAAAAAGTGTAGGCCTGTGCCCCCTCCCCCAACACAGGTAAGTAAGTTTCTCGTACGCCACGGGTTCTCATACGAGAACACGAATACTCCCAAGGACAAGAACTTACCGGTAATTATTTCAGTACTTCTGAACACTGCAGTTGGCTCCCACAACCTCCTAGCCTGCAGATAGGCAACCCACACAATATCACATCACTGGCACATTGCCTGCCTTTCATCCAAGGTGAAAATCCGATGGATTTGGTTTGTCATCGCTGTTCAAATGCTCAATCAGCAGGTTGGCAGCTTGTGGTGGTTGGGTTGTCACGAGTCCAGGATTCTCAGGTTCATGCTTTATAAAGGGGGAATTGCTATCTTGCTCTTCCCCCTTTCTTTTATTTCCATTTTCTTTTCTTCTTCCCTTTTTCCTTTTTTTCGCCCGGTGGAGGCACATAGTGTGGTTCGGATCCCACTTTAAACTGTAGGTCCAGTCCCGATTAGCCTAACTGTGCACAAAGTTGACTTAAAACACCAACTCAAACCAAACTATCCTTTCTCTTTCTTGTTCAAATGTTTTGTAACCTCTTCTCTCCTGTTCTGCGTATCGTATTATCTCTCTCTCTCTCTCTCTCTCTCTCCTGCATCCTTTGTATTTTTTCTTCTCCTGTCCGTCTCTCGTTTTTATTCTGTCCCCTTACCCTCTCTCTCCCTCTCTCGATCATTTTTTAAAATTTTCTCTCTCTGTCATTATCTCCCTCCATCTCTCTCTGTCCGGGTCTTTATTTATCTTTCTTTTTCTGCCTCTCTCTATCGTTTCGTTCATCCCACTTCTCCCTCTTTGTCTATGGCGTTTTTATCTCTTCTCTCCTCCTCTCACTCCCTTTTCTCTCATCCCGCAGTCACTCGTTTCCTTCCCCTCTTTGTACTGGCTCTTTTATTTCTCTGCTCTTCCGCACTTTCCCTTACATAATTTTCTCCCAATCGTTTTGTACATCTATCTTATCTCTCCTTTTCTCTCGAGTTTCTCATTTCTCTACTTCTCCTTTCTTTTTATTTATTATATTTATTTCTCTCTCTCTACTCTCCCGTGTTTTTATCTCTTTTCTCTCTCTTTTTCTGTCTATCCTTTCTTTAATTTCTTATTTTCTCCATCTGTTAATCATTTCTATCTAACATAAGCATGATGCAATCATCAATATCTCCCTTCAGAACAATTCAATGTTTTTTCGATGCTTTTTAACAAATGTTCTGAGGATGCCCATGGATATTTTATCCTAGAAGTAGCCTATTAATTTACCGATTCGCCTTAAAATAGTAAAATTAATTGCATATTGAAATTGAATTCTGTTATAGTAACCATAAGAAATATAATGAATAATATGTAGCAAGAAATTACACTACACCGATCTCTACATAGTTTCTGCTCCTTGAGAGTTACGGGGAGGGGGGGTCCGTAGAGTGCAACAACCCTCGCAGGCACTTTCTCCTAAGCAAATTTCCGTTTCAAACAAACGTCCAAAAATCGTTCCCCGGGCAAATAGAGCTATTTGTAAGAAGGGTGTGGTCTCAGAAGAATGATTTCACCCTTGGCGGTTGCTGCTGCACAGAATAAATTTTATTTTATCTTATGGCGAGGATACGACCAGCTTTCTGAACTGGGCTGTAGGTAACAACTCCGCTGCTCATGAATACAGTTGAATGAGCAAACTCGTTGCATTGTGTACCAGGTTTTATGTTTTTTTAACCTGTAAAGACGCACGTATGGGTACAAATTACCCAGGTGATCTTGAAATACGTATATTTTAAAAACCATTTCTAATGAATGCCACCCTTCTCAATACATTTCCAGTGAACGCTTACGACTGTTTGGACCTTAAATCAGCTGTAAGACTTCCTTTGTTCCACTCGCAGGAGCACAGAAATACTACATGGATAAATTTCACTCTTTTACATTCTACTACGTTTCAGATTGGTATTTTAATGTGTTCTCCTCTACTCGTTTTTATTCACATTTTTTTGAATTTGTTTATTTCTTCTCATTTCACAATTGTGTAATACAATAAAAATATTCAAAATATTATTACGCCTCATGTTATTGAAGACTCATTGTTCTGTCTTCGTATCTTTGTGTTTTACACTAAGTTTAACAGGTTTGAGACTATATTTTAAAGTTTGGTTTAAGTGCAGTGGGCGGTCTTAACAGAGTAATGGGAACTAGATCACCAGTGTACGTTTGGGTACTAACAACTGTGCGTCAAAAAGAGATCGAACTCTAGACGCTTTAAGAGAATAGGTTTTTGTTTTCTTTGTTTATTCACTTTATCCTTCACATCTGATCAGAGCATGAAATCAAGTAAATGCACACACTTAGTTGCACCTTTTGGCACCTTTTCGTGATATTAGCACCCTTTTACCCCTTGTTTGATGCTACAGCACCTTTTTCCATCCTTTTCTTTCATGTTTTGTTATAAAATTTGACATAAAAATAAACGATTTTCACTCTTCTTGAGCAGTTACATACAATCCAATGGTCTCATTTTGCAGAGAAGAACAAGAGCTATAAAATGATATAATATAATCATTGCAGCCCCAATAGTTCCCATGATAATGTAGCAAAACCCGCGAGAGAAAACACAAACTTTAACAAAACCTATTCGGCACAACCACAGTTCTCTCTGCGGTCCGCGCGTATTATATACAGAAGGCTCAGAAAAATAAAGGCATTTTATCAGCACCTTTTTTTTACACCTTTTTGAAAACATTTTCAGAATCTTCTTTTCCCTTTCCCGACCATAATTTTGCACCTTAAAATCCTTTCCATAATAATAACCTTCTATTCCAGCCGCAGACCACTGTTTTGCAAAACAGTACTCCAAACTCTAGTGTCGGTCTACGTGGTAAAGTGGTTAGTACCGCGCTACGACACCAAAAGTACCGGGTTCGAATCCTGGTCATGGGTGTCCTTTGTGAGTGTCCCTTCATTAATTTCATCATATCATGTCTCATTCTCATCTTCGCGATTAGCCAAAAGTGGCAGAAAAGCGAAGTAAAATAAATCAAATCAATCAATCCAAACTTTAGAACGTGGAAGTCAATTTGATTCCTGTTTACAGTACGATATATGGTTTACATATAACAGTGGAAGTCTAGGTAAGAATTGATTTTCAATGACAGAAAACCCGACTGAAATTCGCCCCTACCAACTGTAACTATAGATCCGCCACTAGAAGAGGCTAGCTGCGTTGTAAATACATAGAGCTGCCCTGTGAGAACAGCGGAGAAATTGTATTTATTTTCATTCATTTACTTGAGGAAAGACAATTGCCATATGCCTCCTGCAGTTTTACCCTCAGCCTCCAAAACAAGAAGTTTATTTCGGAAGGATTAAGGAGGGAAAATGGAAGCAAGACAAAGTTAAATTTGTTTTTGGATGAACTTATCAATTATGCGAATACATAAAGGACAACTGTTGTTCTCTACGGGCATTCCAGCTGGGAAAAAGTTTAAAGGACGTACCTTCTAATCGATGCAAAGTACTGGTCCAGGAATTCCTTCGCCAGTTTCAGGGCTTCTTCCCTGGAGCGAGGGACTCCAGTGGGACGAGTGGCGTGAGCGATCACGCTACCCAGACACGCCTGTGCTGTGCAAGCCGTGGGCTGAAATACAAGAATATAAGACATTAGTTTACTTACAACTAGCACAAAATAACACAAGTATTAGAACCTCGTAGTTTAATGCAGTAAAACCATATTTTTCTTACATCTGAAGAACCGAAGAGACTTGGGGAAGTTGCACGAAGACGTTTTCTTGGAAAGGCGAAGGTAATGACCATTAGGACACATTAACGCTAGTTTCAGAAATTAGACACAAATCCAATTTACAGTACTAATTCCTCCATCTTCACGACTTCTGTTAATCTTGCGAACCTCATGGGACCTTCCTGTAAGTGTGTCGCCTTGTAATCAAGGGATACCGGGTTCGATACCCTGATGGCAGTGATTCGGATCCTACTTTCAACTGTAGGTTCAGCCGCAATTAGCCTCTCTGTGCATAAAGTGGACTTAAATCAACAATTCAATCAATCTTGCCGACCTCCGTAGCGGAATGGTTTCTACGTCACCAGGTATTAGAATCCCTACCCGAGCATGGGTGTAATTCAATTCAACTATATCATCACTCATCCTCATAATTACGATTAGCCAAAAGTTCTAACAATCGACCCTACTTAACAAAAATCAAATCAAATCATGTTAATCTTGAAGAAATAACTTACAACACAGCAACTAGATGTCTCTGATCTTCACTCTAGGAACGTACTTCATATTTTCTTTCAATACCTCTTTCCCTGATATACTTTTAATAGTTAAATATAGAATATGAAGCTCTGTGGTGACACGCGTGTGCCATTTTGAATTCGTTATTGAGAGTGAATGACTTGGTGTCATGAGCTTCAAATTTAATTAATTAAGACATATAGCCATCTCTATTTAATGTTTTCAAAATATAATACAGGGTTATTCAAAAAGAAAGAGCAGATTTCAAATGTTTATTTCTAACGAACTATAAAAGATAGAAACACATGCCATACATCAATGGATAGAGGAAGGTTCAAAGTTTTATTGTTGAAAGTTTTAATGTATGCACTGAACATGAGCATTATGTGTTGCCAGACAAACATCAAAACGGTACTCCATTTCTTGCCTGTGGCGTCGACATTTTACCTGTAAAAAAAGCCGTTGCAGGTATTGAATGGAACTAATAGGTAGGATTATAAAACCTTGAACTTTCCTCTATCCATTGATGTATGACACGTGTTTCTATCTTTTATAGTTCGTGAGAAGTAAACATTTGAAATCTGCTCTTTCTTTTTGAATAATCCTGTATTATAATGTAATATTAGATCTAGTAAGTCTGGATCATTAAGATTTCCCTTCAAGCTGTAGGTTCCTGTCTAGGTTAGCTCAAAACAGCTTCCTTGCAAAACAATATTCCTTGGTGACAATTTGCTTCTGCTTTCCTATCACTTCCTTTTTACTTGTATTTTTCTTATTTTAGGTCGCTTTTCTGCTTATTTAGACAAATCATGACGATTAGATAAAATTCGTGACAGGAAACTCGCAAAGAGAACACCAATGACAGGCCCGTCTGGAATCTGAAACCTTCAGTGGTGAGACTTTGAGCGGACAAATCAACACTCTCTGTCACTGAGGCACTGTGATTCACTCACAGAGCAAATGCTGAAGATATTGTGTCTTCTGCCTCTAATAAATTTAATGTACAGTCAGCGGCAATAAAAGTGGGATGCCTAGATACTGAAAAACTCGCTTCACTGCAAGACGCCAAGTGTGTTGCCTAACCCTACGGAGATATGTAGATTTTAATAGCAAACATTCAATGGATTACTTCTACCACCGCCGGGGAGTTAGGCAACACACATAACGCCTTGGAAGGGAGTGAGTATTTCAAGATTTAGATGTCCCATTTTTATTGCCGGTGAGTGTACAAGGATTTATGAGAATGTTACTTCAATATGAAAATGGCAATAATTTAGTTCTACGATTAAGTTTTCTTCCAACGGCAGGTATACTTCTAAAACAATCCGTAACCTCACCCAAGTGAAGGGTGAAGTAGTGAGAAGTGGCGTTATGCAAGTTCAAAATGGCCGCCAACATCCAGTGCTAAGGAATTGCATAAAAATGTGATTGTTGTTACTTACTCTCCATGGAAACAGAACGGAAGATAAAAAATTTCTGTTCGTTTTAGAGATCACCAATTCCACACCTTCCAATCTCCATAATGAATGAGGCTGAAACCGATCGTCACTTGTTGCAGTATCGCTCGTACGAGGAATACCTGGATTCCTTCGTGACACCCTTGGACATAGACTACTTGGAGAGCATACATGTGGCAAGGCTTATTGTCGAGTTGGGTTTCAAGTAAGTTCCATTCAAGCGCACACTGGCTTCTGTGTGTGCATTGTTTTACTACATTTTATATATTTCATTGCAAATTCAAGGCTTGTATGGGGTATTTCAGTTGTCTAACCCATCTTTTTCAACACAAGAGAATAACTAAAGCATGAAGAGTATTTGGTTTTTAAGGGGTTCACAAATGAAGTTTTTTTTTTTCATGTGCACACTTTGAGATGCGTGATCCATCAATCTGTCAGGTTGTTTCGAGAATTCACTAAGGGAGATTTCAGACCGAAGCGACACGTGTCGCTCCGATTGGGCCGTTTTCTCAATACCGTGCATCTTGTCGCCTCCATCTGTTGTTTGCGCATGCGCGGTGAACGTTTTGCTTTAGACTGAATGGGCTCGTGCCTCTTGTCGCTTCCCGCTTCAGTGTAAGTTCTCCTTGTTTCTTGTCGCTGATGCAGATGGCGACGTTCTCGTCCACCTTCTGCCAGCTAGGGACAGTATGGAAATTGGAGAAATACGATATACATTTTGTGGAAAAACTGCATCGTACATTATTAATAGGGTCGATAGGGTACGGGAGGGAGATATGGGGAAAGGGGGGCGATGTACTAAACAGAATCCAATGCACATTTTACAAGAGGGCTTTGCATATCAGCATGGGCACTGCAAACTGCGGCGTACTGCGGGAACTTGGACTGGTAAGGGAGAATACGTGGGGTATATTGAAAAGCAAGAGATGGACAATCAAATGGAAGATTTTAAAACCAAGCTAAAAGCACATTGCTATCGTTTGACAAGGGAGGCAATCCACGTGGTGTGGACCACCACCTGCTGATCGACCAGTGTTTGAAAAACTTGCCTTTGTGTGTGTGTGTGTAATTACACTTGTGAATCTTGGATCTAGAGATCGAACCTCATAATATTTTATTACTAACACGTGCAGTTTCTATTTGGAGCCATTTATCATCAAGACGCGTAGTGACTTTTGTGTTTCAAACCTTTACACACTAATCAATATCCATTAAACGGTAATGCCTAGTGTTATGGGATAAAATCAATCTTGTAATTAGCATACTCTGGATTTCATTTCATGATGAAATCTCTGTACATTTCTTTCTTGAATGGAAAATATTAATCAATTTGGATCGTATTTGTTTAAAAAATAGTAACGAGAGATGATAATGTATCGTTTTAAGCATATACACTGCTACTACTACTACTTAATGTACTGTACGTGTGCAGAGAAATACAGTAAAACCTCGTTAACCCGGACAGGCAGAATGAAAAAGAAAAGCAGAATGCAAGGTTTTAATTGTGGCTAGAAGTCAACAAGAGAACTTCCCAAAGAAAAGGCAGTCAACCACTGATGAAATTCTGTTTCCCGCAGACTTTGTACTGTACTGTATACTGTGACCTTTCAATATAACATAATAAACGTGTTTTATTGCTAACGATGGAGTTTTAATGCACTTTCTACTGTTCTTTTAGGTTATTTCAGTTAATCCGGACTTTCGTTAAACCGGTCAACTTATCCCCCATTAGTCCGGATTAACGAGGTTTTACTGTACTCCTCTCTGTTTTATGGGCCTTTTAATTCTGAGGCATTCTTATTTTTGGGCATATTTGACTACAAATATCTCTGATATGAAAACTGGTAAAAATATGATCTTTGGTTACAATTCAATCCTGTGGGGCAATAAGCATCAGCTAAAATTTAGACATTGAGACTTCAATGAGAATGTTTGTGTTTGTCCCATCACATATTTCATTAATCCTCATCGTCACAACAGATCCCAGAGGTAGAAAAGCGACGTAAAAGTAACCGAAATTGAAAGAGAGAAATAATTCTTCGTGAAAGGAAATTACGAACAAATGCATTCTTCTGTGAATAACTGCATGAATATAAATCAGCCGTTTCAATAGCTCCCTAGAAGCAATACGGGAGCGCAAATAGCTGTTAGGAACCTCAACATCGACAACATTCTCTTATACCTAACGTTGACTTTTCTGAGTTGTGTTTTAAGTCCAACCGAGACTGGACCTACAGTTTAAAGTGGGTTCCGAAGCACTATGTGCTTCCACGACGCTACCCCTACGCCATCGGGGAAGTCTAATATATGAAACGAACGACACGTCTTGCAATTTTTGCTCCTTGAGCAATCAGCCAAGAGAAAAGGGCTGCACTTTGAAATCGTTTCCAGCGAGAAGCTGAGAAAATAACCTCAGATTTATTACGATGTTTTGACATCGATTGAGGTTATATATTTCAACAAATAGTCTTCGCTTTCCAATTACTATTCTGGACGCAGGATTTCCCGGAAAACTAATTTGAACATCTATTAAGAGGGAAGAAGAGGTAGCTCCTCTAATGGGGATCCCTGGAATACATAGCCAGTACCAATTCTATCTGCGCAATTGCTTCGTTGTCAAACTCTCAGTTAATTTTCGAATAGACAACTCGCTTAATATGATCACAAAGATTTAGAAAAAAATCATGGACTTTAGCGTATCGTACCCAAGGTATTGGGCAAGAAGTATAAAGTCTTAGCATAGCAGGTATCAGAGATAGGAATGCTGAATAAGTAATCAGGCAAAGGTCGGGTGATTGACTTGGAAGTCGTATGTGGCATGAGTGTTGGAATTGTCAGGAGGTGTGATCAGTTGGCGAGAATACGAGAGAGAGTAAGGACTACGGACTGCGAGAGAGGAGCAAAGTGGGGAACGACTATTGGACGATGGTGTGTGACAAGAGACAAGTGATAGTTGAGAGGACAAGCTAGGAACAATCTCCATATATTTGTAAGGCAAGTAATATCCTTTCCTCAACCAATCCATATCGGTTCAGTCATGGAGAGTATAAAACCCATATCTAATCTAAGCTAATTTCTATCGCCATTCCTTTAAAAGGTAACCTCTTGCATTTATCACATTTAGGCCAAGCGAGTGATAACCACCCGAGAGATGAATAACAAATAACTACATCACCCAATTAAATCTAGAGGTTCTAGGTTCGATCCCAAACGCAGCATGGGAGTTGCGTTACGTGGTGGAGGCTGCTTAGGGCTTCTCATCCATTTTTTTGCAAATGCGATGCGAAAACACTGCAGTACGTGAAATCCTGCGATTTTCATCTATTTCATCCCGAAATATGATGAAAATAATAGAGCCTTCTAGCTTTTCAAATTAAGTACGGGAGATATGGCGCCGGAATTTTCACTTGTTAGTGCTTCACGTTGTGTTAATTATCAATTGTTACCAAAGATCAAGAAAAGAAAGCAAAAGGTAGGCCTAGCAATATGCTACAATATGCTACAACTACATCACCCAATTAAATCTAGAGGTTCTAGGTTCGATCCCAAACGCAGCATGGGAGTTGCGTTACGTGGTGGAGGCTGCTTAGGGCTTCTCATCCATTTTTTTGCAAATGCGATGCGAAAACACTGCAGTACGTGAAATCCTGCGATTTTCATCTATTTCATCCCGAAATATGATGAAAATAATAGAGCCTTCTAGCTTTTCAAATTAAGTACGGGAGATATGGCGCCGGAATTTTCACTTGTTAGTGCTTCACGTTGTGTTAATTATCAATTGTTACCAAAGATCAAGAAAAGAAAGCAAAAGGTAGGCCTAGCAATATGCTACGCGGTAAGGCGCAAATAAATAAGAGTAGAGTTTTAACTAGGTTATTCGGCGATTGGCTTGTAAAAAGATGAGAATTAACATTAGGATGTTGCATAAAGGTTGGTTAAATATTTTAAAGATGTGTACTGTCGTCACTCTGTTACGCGATTGTTGAACCTAACTTATCAAATTTCCGGGAGAGTAAACAATTGAATTGCTGATAATGTCCTGTCAAAGCCACGGGGGGATGAGAAAAGAAAACAAGCAACTTAGTGCTAATTTGAAGCTAATCAAGCATTTTTCCTGCGCATAGGCTAATCATAGAATCATGGCGCAATCTAGATTTATCCACCCCGACATTCTCGAAACTATCCAGTTTCAAGGTAACATTCACGAGGATGTATTAAAATTCATTGACAAATTTGAAAGTTTAGCTATTCTTAATGAGTGGAATGACACAGAGAAAAGGCAAATGCTACCGGCATTTTTGGCTGATTCAGCATTGGAATGGTTCAATACTTGGAGTCGAACTCAGGAAGCACAGGATATAGATTTTGTAACTTTAAAAACTAAAATTGTGGAAGAATTTACGGAACCGGGGGACACTTTTCAATTAGAAGAACAAATCAGATTACGCTTCCATCAGGAAAATGAACCTGTTTCAAAATATGTGAGAGAAAAACAGTTATTGTTATTAAAATTAGATCCTGCCATGGAAACTAGTGAGCAAATTAAGCAAATAAGCGGTGGTTTACAACCTAACTTTATGAAAGAAGTTTATAACAGGGAATATGATTCAGTGCATGAAATGTTACGAGACCTGAAACATGTTGAACAATTCAAACATCTTGTGCAAAAACGTAAAATTCTAGAAACTGAATGTGAGACAATGAAAGCTCTGTCGTGTTCTGAATCGAGTCGAGCCTACATGCCGACTCAGCAAGCTATCACGTTGCAGCGCACGGTCAATGGTCATGTTGACATAAGTTATTCTCAGGCTAATCGGGAGATCGAGGAAAGATTAAATGCACTACAACAAGACCTTGATCAATTATAGTCGAACACGGGACTCCAGTCTCACGAGTCAGATTTAGTTTCGCAATTTCAGAATCTTGAGGCCAAAGTAAATGCACTTGCAGAACATCGGAAAAAACATTCATTCACTGAGTCATCATTCTCATATCCATTTAGAGAATATGAACATAGAGATAGAAACAATAGAAGAACCTATTATCATAATAGTAATCATAGAGCTCAGAATAGAAATACATGGCATAATAACCACAATGATAATCTCGACACACAGTCGCAAAGCTCGCATAGGGGGCGATGCCGCAATGGCGGTAACCCTCGATTTCAGCGTTCGCATTTTTCATCTTCATCGCCGCGAACATTTTTGGAGCAACAACAGGGGCGCGAAGATCGAAATAACCATACTAATCAGGTTGTTAATGCAAATTACTCTACTTTTCGTAAGAACAGAAGCAATTTTAAGCGAGTAAGACCTGCATATGACGGGGACCTAGGTGTAGGACCTACGGGGAAAACTCTAACGGTCTCTACTTTTCCTTCTGAAGATTTGATTTACATCAATGTGAAAGTAGATGGGGAAATTCGACAGTTCATCCTGGATAGTGGAAGTCAAATTTCGGTTACGGGAGATAAGAACATACCAGTCAATGCCAAGCGATTTAATATAAACACTGCGATTAGAGGGGTCACTAATAGTCAACTGACGGTTAAGGAAATTGTGTTGCTACCATTTTCTATACATAACCAAACATTTGTTCATCCATTTAGAATCGTTAAGGATTTTAATCAAGTTACCATATTAGGAAATGATTTCTTGAAGGGACAAAAGGCTAAGTTAGATTTTGAGAAAAATAAGCTTACCTTGCATAGATTTGGCACACCTCCTAGAAACCAAATTAAAAATGAGAATAAGAAAGCTTTTGACGTGTCAATCAAAGTTTCCCATTTATTACAGCATGTTTTGCAACCAGAATTTGTAGCTGCTAAAAAGATAAAAGTGAAACCCAGGACACATTTTTGCATTCCACTGAAATTGGCTAATTCATATGACAAAGATAGGACACTCTTGGAACCGGACCTACAGTTTCAAGAGAAAACGGGATTGATGGTTGCCAGAGCAATTATTAATCCGGATTCGAATCTCATTTGGATCACAAATCCTTTAAATTATAATGTTACAATTAAGAAAGGCACTATTATCGGGAAAGCTGAAACATGGGATAGGCCAATCATGAGTAACAATAATGATGAGAATAAGGATGAAATTGGTGAACAGGCACAGGTTTTTGCGACGGAAGAGTCAGGGAACGTCAGTGACGCACGGGCGGACCCTAGTCGGTTTGATGTGAATCCGAATTTAGAACCCCAGCAAAAGGAGCAACTTTTGGCTGTTTTAATGAAATATCCACATGTTTTTGCGTGGTCAAAGGATGATATAGGTAGAGCCACGAATTATAAACATAGAATTCAACTAAAAAATGACACAGAATTTCACTTAAAATCCTACCCGATTCCAGTTCACCTTCGTGATGAAATTAAAGATCAGATTGAGACTTTATTAAAGCAAGGTGTTATTTCTCCTACAAAATCACCCTTCAACTCTCCAGTTATCCTTGTAAAGAAGGCAAAGGGGGGTTATAGATTATGCCAGGATTATCGCAGATTGAATGTTTCGTCTGTATTTGACGCTCTGGGTGTGAATAACATCAATGAAATATTATACAATATGGGGGGCAAGAAATATTACTGTACGGCGGACTTGAAGAGCGGATTCTTCAATATTCCTCTCACCGAGGACAGTAAGAAATATACAGCATTTACAATACCAGGAATGTCACAGTATCAAATGAACGTCGTGCCACAGGGCCACGTCAGTTCATCAAGTGCGATGACTCGTTGCATTCACCTAGCGTGCTCAAATTTGGCTCCCCGGCGGGGAATCGAACCCCGGTCTCCCGCGTGACAGGCGGGGATACTAACCACTATACTACCGAGGATAATGCAGCATGGGAGTTGCGTTACGTTAGTCTTGTGCTCAAGAAAGATCCTATTTTTCATCACCTATATATATATAAACCTCCCCGATGCCGTAGTCGCATCGTCGTCGCCTTGTAATCAAGAGGTCCCGGGTACGATACCTGGTGGAAGCACATAGTGGTTCGGATACCACTTTAAACTGTAGGTTCAGTCAGTGAACTTAAAACACAAACTCAATCAATCAATATACACACACACACACAAACACACACACACACACACACACAAACACATGTATATGTATGTATGTATGTATGTGTCCTCCTCCGTGGCCGTGGTCGTGGGTTTATGGCGCTGTGCTTTGGACTCCGACTGCAGGACTGCATGGGTTTGAGTCCGCCTGGGTTCAGTCTCTGGGTTCTCGGCCTGTGTATAGGACCGGTGGCAACCCACCGGCATCGTGAGGAAATTGGGGAGCTACGAGTGAGTAGCGTAACGGCTAGTGAGGTCCTAGCCCCCTGACCCCACGTCACCCCATTACCGGTTGCAGATCTCCACACCTCTAGGTAGGATTGTGGGAGGGAGACTGGCAGTCGGGAGACAGGCCAAGGCCCTTCCAGGGCTGTAGAGCCACGGGTTATTTTATTATATCAACTGTAATATAGAAGTAGATATATAAATATATAAGATAAGCTTTTGTGATTAGTACCCGAGAATGAATTTGAGATATTATTTCTCATATTTTGTAATTTGCAAAACATATAACATTTTACTTTCTCATAGCCAATACGATCAGCTGGGCGTAAAATGCAGCCTTTATCATAAGGCACGAACTGTCATTCTTCAATACCTTTGTTTGGTGGTACTATCAGTCTTCTTCCTGAAGATCGATTCATATTAAAAATTAAGAGAAAGTACCTTGCTTGGACAACACTGTTTGTTATCTTGCTGCTCTAAGAACGCGAGAACTATAAACCTTAGCTGCGATTCTCAATTTCTTGCTCGATGTGGGAAAGTTATGAGGAGGAAGGGGGGCATCAATCTTCCTTTACGCGGGGAGAATCCCTCCCACGATGAGGAGGCTGGTTATTACTGTTTTCTGGTTAGATAATCGATCGTTAAGGGTTCCGTCGATTCAATCTCGAATAGTGTACAAAGATCAATACAGTTGGTATCCTATTACTTCATCCACAGAATGAGGATGGCTCTCCCTTAAGACACCCAAACGTCAACCTTCCTTTCACGTAGTACACCCTGGACTGCATTTTGCACACTAGCGAGGGTCTGGCGTCTGGACTCCCAGCCAGTATAATTCTCTGTGGGGCTCGTGTTTAGTCTTTTCATTCATTTCGTGTTATCACCCTTCATCCCCATCTGGTAAATTTCTCGTATCAGACAAACGGATTTCTTCAAATTTACAGGAGAAATTACTTACCGAATGCAGTTTCTTTATACTTGTGAAAGTTCGGGGAAGTGTTTTCTCGCATCGTTTATTGAATTTTTGCCGAAAAATCATCTATTTTTCGATATAAATGTGTGACCGATGCACGAAAGCTCTTGCATCCATTTACTTCCAGGTGAATGTAGCCTGTGTGTGATGACGTAATCCCGGTCACTGTTTCCAGACACGTGTTTTTGTAACTGAAGAAGGTACGTTTCCGCAAATGGTTTGTGGGGCTATGTGTCAATGGTTCGTGGGGCTACGTAGGTATTTTTGGGTGCAGTGGGGTAGAAACACTGCATGCCGAGTACGGTAGTGAAACTGTGACCGCCATTTTTGCGTGTTACCGAAGGCAAAAAGAAACGAAGAAAACTTACTCGATATGTCGCAAATAGAGCTTATTTCCGTGAAATATGCGAAATACCACCTTCAGCAATGTTTCTCAATGCAGAATACGTAAGTACGAATATTGAAATTAAATGAACTAGCAAATTTCATCCGTTTGTCCGATACGAGAAATTTACCCCTCATCTTCGCGATTATTCAAAAGTGTCAGAAAAGCTAAGAAAAATAAAACAAATCAATCAATCACCACATAACGCCGTCAAGGTAACAAAAGAATAACGAAAAATGTAGCCTACTATGAATGTCTAATGTGCATGCTCAGTAATTTTACATTGCTTTTCCAGTTGTATATGTTAAAAGATATGAAGATGGGTGCCGAATTGATGGAATAGAAGAAGAAACAGACACATACCAGCGCCTGTGCCTTAACAAAGGTTCGAACATATTGCCTTACAGCTTCATGGCACTAACACTAACCTTCTTGTCACGCTGGCTAGCACTATGAACTTAAAAGATCCTTCAGAAATTGCTGAAAAGCACGGTTTCAGAATTTGTAAACCTTAGAAAAATGATGAAATCTTCATGGTGTGGAAATATATTAGTATGCACTTACCTTACCAGTACAGGATTTTAAAGATACATAGATTGATTGAATTGATTTATTTTACTTCTTTATTTCTACCACATTGACTAATCGCGAAGATGAGGATGATTTGTGATAAGATGAGATGGCAGAAGGAACAATCACAAACATATATGGACGACAAACACAAGCCGCAAAGAAGATTGTACTAGGTGTGAGCCCAGATGCCAGAGCCTGACTAGTCTGCAGAATGTAGTCCAGGCTGTAGTATGTGGAAGGCGGGGTTGGCATTTGGGGAAAATAATGATTCGTTTTTTGCCTTGTGGAAATATATTAGCAGGCAATTATGCCGTTATTCTCCCAGTACAGGGGTTCAAATATAGAATGTCCTATTCAACCGTGCTATTTAAGTGTTGATACAGTCACGGTCAATAAAAATGGGACACCTAGACCCTCAAATGCTCGTTTCTCAGAAAGGCGTTATGTGTGTTGCCTAACTCTACGGCAAAAATTGGATTTTAACAGCAAATGTCCAATGAAAACTTCTGCCACAGCCGTAGATTTAGTCAACACACCTAAAGTGTTGCAGGAAAGCGAGGATTTGGGTATCTATATAGCCCATTTTTATTGCAGTTGACTGTACAGTGGTGAACACAATTGGAGGTATTATAATATATTTTTAACTGTTAAGAAAATAAAGTGAATATCTGAGCCACACAAATTTAGTGAGGGTATTTATACACTGAGTCCTTTGAAAAAGTTGAGTTGATTCTGCTGGCAGAAGAGAGTGTACGACGGGTTCCTTTTCAGTATATGCTCATAGTAAATCCAGTGTCTGTTCCCAAACCAAAGATAACCAATTTCCAAGTTATAGAAACACTAATAGGATCCTCCACAGAAGCGTAGCTCACTAAATAAAATCGTAAATACCCAGAGGGTTGTTTCAGGGGGAACACGAGAATTCCAACAACCACTTCTCCTTGTTTTCCTTCCCCCACAGGGGCTCAGGGGAGACTCTGACGAGGAAGACCTTCGAGCGGAGGGTGAAGAACGTCGCCGAGTATTTCTTCCCGACCCACAAGCCCTACGTGCTCTCCAGCGAGGACCTCACCTTCACCGAGCCATTTCTTCAGGAGCTGGCCAGAAGGGAGCGCCCCAATCGAGTGGGAATTCTCTCCGTAAGTCAAACAAGAGAAATTACTTCCATATTAAACCTGTACTGTCTAGTCAAGGTCTCGCCGCCCACCTACAGTGTTGTCAATAAGCAGTGGCGTGCCCAGGATTTTCGAAATGGAGGCGTTATGTGTACATTTTGTAAGTAGTCAGTCCTCATTTTGCCATATTTCCAGCCTTTGACGTTCTTTTTTTAGAAATACTGGACCAAAAAGGGTTCTAACCCCCACCAACCCCCCCTTGGGCACGCCATTGCCAGTAAGCAACAATTTTAACCAGCGAAATCAACCGTATACGTACCCCAACGGCGAAAGAAACAGTAGGCGAATTGTCCACCAGCATTTTCATTCGGTCTGAATTACACAATGTGTTGACAGTGAATTGAAACAAAGACGTCAATAAGCAGAGAACAATGCCTGCTTCGAACCAACATAGTTTCATTCCTTAAAACAACACAGGATGTAGAAAAAAAGTAATGAAAATAGCTGTGGACAATTTCCTTACCATTATCTTTGCCGTTGACTGTACAACGCACGAAGTGTCGACTGAGCAGCTTAGAAGCAGTGTGGTAACCCTTGTGGGCCAGGGCTGTGGAGGAGGCTAGGGGAAGCTCCGACCTTGACTGGTCTACTTTTGTGGAGAGAGCAATAACATTGTTTTAATCCTGACTATACTGCTCGCATTTCAAGCTGGCGGCTGGGAAACGACGATCAGTTGAATTCTCTTCGGCTGACATCGGGCATTTTCGAGTCACAAGGACAAACAAACGAGCGTCGGATAAGCATGTTGCCAAACGTATTGTAAAACTGGGAGAGAGAGAGAGAGAGTTGATCAGCTCCATTACTGGATAAAAGTTGTACAATAGCCAAGAAAGCACGGAAAATTAGTATAAAAAACACCCGAACACTGTACGAACAAGCTAATAAAAACAAATGAAAAAAGCAGACGTACGCTTGGCAACATTGTAATGGGAGAGCGATGTTACCCCTACTTCGCAACTGAGGTTGTTGACACTCATCGAGCCACACACCCACGAAGACTATGGAGCTATGTAGTTTAGCCGCCAGTTGGGCCTGCGATCAGTATAAACGCATCACGAGAAGACTTCGATGTTTCCAAACACAACAGATTTTTTTTCATGTCAAAGGCGATCAAAATAAAAGTTGACCGAGAGTGTGTGAAGATCCTTTGATAGAAACGAACGTAATTTCCGTTCCAGACCATAATTTTCATCCGAATCAGCGAGAGCAACAACGAGATATCAGGTTACATCGACTACAGGCATCGCCTGACGCAGGAGGAGTGGCGAGGTTACTTCGAGGGTCTTCGGAAGGTGACGCCCAACGCGTACGACTTGGGGTTCTACCACTGGCGGACCGGCAAGAACACCACCAACCCGTCTCCCAACTACATGGTAAGGTATCATATCCGATTCAATGATAATTGAATTGCTGTTGTTGTTTTAAGTGCACTTTGTGCACAGATAGGTTATCGGGACTGGTAAGGTAAAGTTTCCCGTGTGGGTAGTGCCCCACTGGATCTCGGCCATTTTCGAGATGATGTGATCAGCACCTCCCAGGGTTGCCCCCAGGTACCTATTGGTTTGAGGCTGTGTGAGCTCCAGAGCCGCTTTATAGAATTCCGACCTTAAATCGCCCACTAGGGAATCAAACCTGGACTCTCCCGCTTGGCAGTCAGATACACTACCGATTAGACCATCGCGGCTCTATAACGACACTGTTAGACTCTGTAGACTGGACCTACAGTGCCACCACCGGGAATGCAAGGACAAGCATAGGCCCTTTTACATTAATTCTGTGGTGTTTTATGGAAAAATCACTTGTATTTCTCCCTTCGCTGTAGTATTACATGTTAAGGAGGAGATAATTAATTAGATGTACAGACTCGAGCAAAAGTGTGTTACATTAATAAGGAGAAGTGATATAATTTAAATCAATCACCAAACAAATTCACAAAGGAGAAGATCGAACTTCCATTGCCTGAAGCTTCCCTTTGTTCGTTTTAAATCCACGTTATGTTCACATAGGTTTGAATCCGAACCTCTGCAACATGTTTTCTCCTGGGATAGAATCAGGGGTCCCTTGATTACAAGGCGAATGCGTTATCACTACGTTATCTGGGATAGCGCAAGGTCTCATTTGTGATTGATAAGGAAAGAGTATTCAGGAAGATTCCGAATTGGTCATCATTTTTCCTAAGGATGGGCTCCAAGACAATTCATAGCATTGGCTCTCTTTAACAATCAGTTCCTCTGTTACTACAGAGAAGTTCCAAAAGTTCCGAATTGTTCCCTTAGATCTTACCTTGCATAGACATAATAGTGTGGAAGAGTAAGAACTGGAGAACGAGCAGGCCAGATTCCGGGCGAGATTATGAGTTAGCCAAAGATGCCCTCCAAGAATTAAGGTGACGAGGAAGCTGTGTATGCAAATGCACCATCCTGCTGACACCGAGTTCCTTCAGTGAAGATAGCTAGGAATTAGAGCTGAGTCGATACCGATGCTGACGTATCAGTATCGGAAAGTATTTTGTTTGCCCATACTGGCCGATACTTTTCCGGAGTTTCGATCGTTGTCGGGGACCGCAAAAAGGCAACGCGACACGTTCGCGAAATGCAGTTGTGAAACATTGATTTTGTACTAATATTATGTGAAAAGCTGTATTTTGTTATTACATAACAGATACTTTGATATTATGATGTAATGTTTGAATATTTTAAAGCATAACTGGTAAATTCATGCTTATAATTAGACTAGAATACTCACCAACTAACAGTAACCAATACTTTGAACAACTTTTAATTGTTACTATTTTGAAACATCTGTATCGGAAGGGGTATCGGTTCAGCCTTACTAGTATGGTGCATAACGTTCTGCGTTTAAGGTTCCACAGTACTCCAATTACACTGCTCCACAATACTTAAGAAACACCAGAAGAAGAGAAGGAATCAAACACAAAACCAGGGTTCACCCTGTGCACCACTTTGCTATTTTGCTGGTCATTTACGTTCCATGTTGCATCTGTACCTTATTGGTGTTCATAACCCCTGATCAAGAGCATCCCAAACATGTTGGATAGGATTGAGGTCCGGTGAGCATGCAGGCCACTCAATACTGGTGATGTCTTCCGACACAATACCTACGCGGTGCGGGCAAGCATTGTCATCCATAAACAGGAACTCCGGACCAAATGCTCCACGGAAATTGCGAACATATCAATGCAAAAGGTTGTTGGAGGGGGCTGTAGCCTCATGTACCCATCTCTGCGTACGCCAGTGTAGCGTGATATTGCTTAAATAAACTTGCCACGATGATGTGCAGAAGAGATATTTTATTGTAATGTTAATCTCAAGGTTTACAATATTCTCTAATACTCTACTGCTCCCATAATCCCTTGGTGTTCCTCACGTTTTGTGGAGCAGTGTATATGGAGATCATGGAGAACATTCATTCATACTTAGATTAGATTGAGAACAACATTAAAACCATTTCCTTATATCCCAGAGCAAAGTAACCTATGGGACACATTGAATTGTTTATCCCAAATACGCACACCCTCATATGATTGGATTCTCACACATGGTTGATATCTCTGTAAAGATTCTTTGTAAAAACGTTAATCCTGGGAGAACCTACAAACCAATAACGCTGTGAAACCTGAGGATAGCATTTTCCCCAGCAGCAGGTGTTACCACATGTTGTAAAGTGGTTCTGCAAACACACCTTCTCGATAGGGGGCGCTGAGGGATAAGTGGCAACTATTGATTTGAAAAGGGAGAGTGAAGCGGCTGTTGTCTTGGGAGTTTCCTTCCCAGCCGATAAAACAAACAGTCTTGCTACAAATTGCTTCCGTCGAAGGTAATATTTATTCCTCGCATTGGGGAGCCTTATATCCAGTGTTGACAGTCGCAGTAATAATTGAGTAACGAATTCGTACAGAGAAGATTATGGTGGCTTTTTGGGTGAAAGGAAGGGGAGGGGGTTAGCCAAGAGTTTTCAGCGTAATAATTCGTCGGTTGGGGTGAGAGTGAATGGTGAGTATTCTTACAGGGGGTCGCCAGAACTACCGCGAAAGGGATTAAGCGCGAGAGTGAAATTTTCGCGGTTATTCCGTTTCGCGCTTAATCTTTTTGCTCTTATTCCGTACGCGCTTAATTCGTCTCGCGGTTGTTCCTTTCGCGCTTAATTCGTCTCGCGGTTGTTCCTTTCCCCGCTTATTTCTTCGCGGTTATTCCGTTTCAATTCGTCTCGCGGTTGTTCCTTTCGCGCTTAATTCGTCTCGCGGTTGTTCCTTTCGCGCTTAATCCGTTTCGCGGTTGTTCCTTTCGCGTATATTCCGGTGTCCAATTTTGGTTCGCGCTTAATCCCTTTCGCAGCTGTTCCTTTCGCGCTTATTCCTGTTTTGAATTTTCGTTTCGCTGTTATTTCTTTCGCGCTTATTCAGTGTTCAATTTTGGTTTCGCGCTTAATCTGTTTCGCGGTTGTTCCTTTGGCGCTTATTCCTTCGCGGTTATTCCCTTTCGCGCTTAATCTTTTCGCTCTTATTCCGTTCGCGTTTATTCCGTTCGCGCTTAATTCGTCTCGCGGTTGTTCCTTTCGCGCTTAATCCGTTTCGCGGTTGTTCCTTTGATGCTTATTCCTTTGCATTTATTCCATTTCGCGCTTAAACTTTTCGCGCTTAATCCTTCGCGTATATCCCGTTCGCTCTTGTTCCTTTCGCGTTTAATCCTGTGTTACGTCTCGCGGTTGTGCTCTTTCGCCCTTAGTTCGTTTCACGCTTAATCCCTTTCGCGGTTATTCCACCGCCCCCTTACAGGTACCTTACCAGAGATGTGTAAAATGGCTAATATACCTTGATCAAAATCAACAGTAAGCACAGGCGTGCGTAGACCTCTGATTAAGGGGGCAAAAGCCTTGATGAAAGATCAGTCGGAGAAATAAAAAACCTCGTTAGATCTCAATGCTTTACTGTATTGATGGGTATTAAACAGGGGCGTATATAACTGCGTCCGGAAACACCGAAAATCACTCTATTAGAAGAATTCCAGCCTCTTTGCCACAAAAGTTCTCTGTTCCCCTCCCCCTGCATTTTCCTACTCTGTGGCTCAGACAAATTTACATATGAACATGATTTCGTACAGCAGATTCAAAACAACTACACATAATTTATTCATTTCCAATGTATGACCAATTTATTCTGCGACCACATAGGTGTAACACTACTAGGCTGACGAATAAAATGAGTGAGCCTTAGTAACAAGTAATTTGGTGGAGAACGAAGTCGGTAACGCGTCTGACTACCATGCTCAAGGTCCCGGGTTCGATCCCCGGCCGGTTCAAATCCGGGAACTTTTCTAACGTTGGAAGCGGCCCCGGCGCCCACCCAGCGTCGAATAACATGGGTACCTGGGGGAAACCCTGGGGGGTAAAGGCCGTCAGGAGCGTGATGCTGATCACATCACCCCCACTCATGACCGGATCAAGAAAGTGTGGGGCGTTACCCCGACACCCCCTATACGCCTTCATGGCGTGGTGCTAAGCACAGGGGAGCACTTTTACCTTTTTACGAAGTGCATAGGAAATAAATCCGCCGTAGTTGCTTGGAACTTTCGTCGACTTGAAAATACTTTATTTTCTAAACAGAATAATCTTGCTTAATAACGGTAAAGAGATTTATGTGCACTAGATTTCTAAGTGAGAGTATTAGGAGGGGCAACGTCCCCCTTGTCCCCCATCCTATGCGCACGCCTATGACAATAAATGGCAGACAAAGAGAAAATCCTTACGTAACCTTGGGAAGACTTGCAGGCCTGGAGCGCCACAATGGTAACGCTATAACCTTGGAGTCAATCTGTCCACGGTTCAATCCCAGATGGAGACACAGACGTGTATAAGATGACCTGAGTAGACAACCAAAAGTCAACCTCACTTCCGGTGCATCCCCGTAGCTAGATATTTTGACGCCCACCGCTCACAGCCAAGTACCGACGTTTTATCTGCGTCCTTCGGTATTTTCTTCTCATGCCATGGTTTGTGATTTTTACATCATACAAATTTTGAAATCAGAAAACATAGAAAAACTTAGTAAAAATAATATAGGTTATATTCAAACATTGGTAGAGGGAGATTATTTCCGGAATATCTTTGGCCGTTATGCATTTGAAGCATCGGAACGAGTCGCAACTCTTGAAGCAGCCAATCAACGAAGCGAGCCGCTCACGTCATCTCAACACAGAACCTATCGCTAAGTCCCCTGCTCAGGCTCTACACGCCCACTAGGCTCGCTAAACAGACTCGCGTAGTCCGCTGGAGATGTTCCGAAAGTAATTCGAGTCTAGTCTGCATTTCTGATTTCTTTTTTTAAAAAAATAGCATATTTAAGAATACCTCAGTTATGTCTTAGTGTCTGAAGAACATATTTCAAAACGTACTACAGTAAAATCTCGTTAATCCGGACCCCGATAAGCCGGACTTCGCTTAATCCGGACAGGCAAAAGGCAAAAGCCCCCCCCCCCCAAAAGCAGTCAACTTATCCCCCCATTAGTCCGGATTAACGAGGTTTTACTGTATTTCTACTACTTTGGGAAACAGAAAATTACCAGCAGTGTGTTACCAGAACGTACATCTGCCAAATGTAAATTTCTCGTTTGTATTTCTTTTAAATATAAAAGCTTTGAATGGCACCCAAGGCATCAGCCCCCTAGCCTACCTTTGTTACGGGCTTACCCCTGTAACACCAGTCTCAGCCAACGAGGCTCTGGCGCCTGAACCCACGGCCAGTATTATCCTCACTGGGCTCACGTTCTCCTGTGTTTGTCCTTATTTGTGCTGAGTGCCCCTTCATAGATTCAGCTTTTAATTAGGGCATGGAAATTTTATCCCCGAACACAGTATATTTTTCGTTCTTGTTAAGGAATATTTGACTATTGGTTTTTAAGAATTGAGTGAGGACGTTTTTAATAGACATATTTTTTTTATATTTATGTTAGGGCTCTGTTCTCAATTATGTCTAAGTTAAGAGGCGAAGAAAAGAGTCTTCTATGTGCTGATGTGCTCTTAATTAACAAGATCAACCAATCAACTGAGGAGACACATAACACACAATCCACTTTAAACTACACGACCAGTAATAATTAGCCTATCCGAGTATACAGCAGGGTTGTTAATGGTCCAGCAACGCATAAACTCTGAACAGTTCTATTGGGTTCCGCTGCGGACCGGAACCTTTTTTTCGCAAAGTTTAAATTTGGTCCAAGTTGCGTATTGTTTCATTGAAAATAGGTTCCTGAACCGAATATAAATTGATCAGGAAAAAAATGTTCCTGGATCGTATTTAAATTCAGCTGAAAAAAGGTTCATGGACCGAATTGATATACTTTACAGATAAAAAGGTACTTTACGACCCAGAACCCATTTACGTTTGCTGATTTTCTCTCCTGGACCGGAATTGAATTTATTTAAAATTCCTGGACCTTTAACAACCGTGGTATAAAGTGAACTTTAAAAAAAAAAATCGACAGAAGATTTGTTTGTTGTTGTTTTAAGTCCACTTTATGCACAGAGAAGCTAATCGGGACTGGACCTACAGTTTAAGGTGGGATCCGAACCATTGTGCCTTGTGCCTCCACCAGGTATCGAACCCGGGACCCCTTGATTACAAGGCGACGTTACAATTACGCCATCGGGGAGGCTCGTAAGAGAGGAAGAGGCGAAGAAAAGATACCCTCCAACTGAAATTAAATGTCGTTGTCATTGTAATTCAATACTGGTAAGCTTTCAGCTCACTTTGTAACATGATGACATTGTAAAAAAAAAAAAAATGTTTAGTTTTCTTTACAGCTGAGAATAAGGGAATGCATTTATCAGGGTTCCCAACGAGAAAAGCTTGTCAAAGTTTAATCCAAGTCCACTTTATATGCAAACACTAATCGAGACTGTGATATAAAGTTCAAAGGGGTATCCGAATCACTTTGCAATGTGCCCCACCGAGACAGAATTAGCCATTACATCATCGAGAAGGTCCAAGATTCGTTTCGAGGAAGGGTACAAACGACTAAGTACGCAGAGGGGGACTGATGGGGCTACAGCCATCCCCGAAATTATGATAAAATCAAACTTTTCAAATGAAAGTAGTTAAGAATTCGGGAAAACCTAAGTGACAACAGAAACCGCGCATTAAAATAACTTCCGATTACAATTTTACATTTTTTTGTCTTGTCTTGAAAATGGTAATTATGAAATATTTTACAGTGTATCCAACTCACTAAAACACAGCTATGTTATATCCACATATACAGACCCCTCCGAAGAAAAACCATGCGTACGCCAGTGACCCATTACTTTAAATGTTATTTGGTGAGAATGGTCGAATTACGTACAAGTGATCTCGAAATTAGGAAAGAACATTTGCATTTTGAAGTCCGTTTATATCGGTTAAAATTCAAAACGTAAGATATCTTCGTTCACCTATCATGCATTCTCACCTTAACATTGTTGCGGATAACATATCCACCCTTCCCGTTGGTTGCCATGGAAACATATTTCTCCTTTGTTATCGGACTTCGCCTCTCTGGGGCTTCCCCGGATAGCTGGGGGCATCGTCGCGCCCGGCGATCTGGCTTCTTGGTATGGAAGGTCATTACGGGGAAATTCAATAAATCGGATTTTTCGACGACTGTTTGGTGACGAGGTGAGTAACTCGACAGTGGACAACGACGCTTTTCTTAAGAATATTCAAGTCAAATGCCAGATACTCAGAGTGTTTGGGCTGTAGAGATTTTATATACAAACAGTTTGCAGTAATGAATTTGGATCGACAAGGAATGAACGATCAATTAAATGATTTGTTAAAGTCTTTAAAATACGACCGCTTACATGAACGTTGTTAGAGTACAAGTGTAGTCTAAACTCCAGGAATCTGCTGAGCAACGGCGCACATAACGATAAAGAAGGGGAGAAAGCTAGTGGTCAGAGCAAAGCAGTGCGCGCTGCTCCGGATTCACTACTTTCGCAGACGACTCCTTTTCGTTCGCTTGATCTACAGATTCCTACGACAGAGCTTAGTAAAGAAAGGCAGACCAATTTTCAAGCATTTATTGAAGATTGTATGACAGACGAAGTCAGCGATCTCCAAACTCACTGAGCCTTTGAGCTACTTCCAACATTTGAAAATACATGACGAGCTAGCAAGTGTGGATTGAATTTTTACGAGACTTTTTTGGTTCATAAGAACATTAAGATGTATAATCATTTTTTACAGCAATAAGACGCCAGGGCCTCGGCAGGAGCATGTTTCCTTTTTGAATGTCCCTTCATCAATTATATACCATCCGCCAATTTTCATCGTCGCCATTAGTAAAACTGGCACTAAATAAGAAAAGTCAAATCAAATCACATCAATTTTTTTCAATCTCTATGGAACATACAGAAGCTCTCACGTATTAAAGGAAGTTCAAAACATGTAATACTCTTCTTGAACACAGTAACATTTACAAACTCGGTCTTAATCATTCTCATCTTACTTCTTACCATGCTAATAAGGATGATCCTCATTTTCATCCACAATGTTTGTTAGGTTGGGTGAACAGGTTGTCACAAATATCCAGATGTCCATTTTTCGGCCAAAGCAGATATTTCTGCTAGTTTTACTCAAATATTTCCGCTTTTATCTCAATCGCTATTGTAGTCAAGCCCCGCACGAGCTTGACCGTTTGGCTATCCCTGGACTAAGTTTTTGACACTACAAGATGGTTACGAACTATCCTCTCAATGGTTGAGTTTAATACTTAACCACTTTTCAATTTTTTTTATAGTTTCTAAGGTTGGTACTCTTGCTAACATATTCTAAAAGCAAAACCATTTCTAAGGTTCAAACTACAGTTCCTATTTCAGGAACAAGTTGTCCAGTTTTCTTCCATCTGGGTATAGATCACATTATATACCTCTATAGTTAATTACTGACAATGATGTCATAGTTAAATGATAACCAGAAATGAATGTATATTTTTCTATCCCAGGTGATTACAGATCCAAAACGAGGGTTGCTACTCTTAAATCGCCATGACAGGAAGGTCATATATGTGGATCCGGGCTTGCCGAACCCAGGATGCAACACCACGCGCGTGACAGTCCGCACTAATATGTATGCTCAGGTGGTTCTGTATGACCACGTGGTGAGGAGGAAGTGCTAGGTGAAGAGAGGAATCGCCACCCATTGGAAGCCGTAGACAAATGGCACGGTTACTGATGCAAGAAGGACATGTATTGTAGAGCAAGTTTATCGTTAAATAAAATTATGACCGATGTGGTTTACATGATACTTTGAATTGAATTGACTTTATTGCTGGGCGAGGTTCAGCTGTTGCTGGTCTACCACCTAACCCCAAATGTACAGATTAAAATTTAAAAATAATAAAATTCATGATTACAAAGAAATTCAACAAGAAAGTACAATAAAATACAAAAGGAATAAAATCCCTTACAATAGAACAGATTAAAATAAAAATTAAAATAAAACTCAAGGTTACAAAGAAATTGAACAAGAAAGTACAACAACATACAAAAGGAATAAAATCCCATACAATAGAACAGATTAAAATAAAAATTAAAATAAAACTCAAGATCACAAAGAAATTAAACAAGAAAGTACAATAAAGTACAAAAGGAATAAAATCCCATAGAATAGAACAGATTAAAACTAAAATTAAAATAAAATTCAAGATCACAAAGAAATTAAACAACAAAGTACAATAAAATACAAAAGGAATAAAATCCCTTACAATAGAACAGATTAAAATAAAAATTAAAATAAAACTCAAGATTACAAAGAAATTGAACAAGAAAGTACAACAACATACAAAAGGAATAAAATCCCATACAATAGAACAGATTAAAATAAAACTCAAGATCACAAAGAAATTAAACAAGAAAGTAAAATAAAGTACAAAAGGAATAAAATCCCATAGAATAGAACAGATTAAAATAAAAATTAAGATAAAATTGAAGGTTACAAAGAAATTAAACAAGAAAGTACAATAAAATACAATAGGAATAAAATCACATAGAATGGAACATTTTAGCATTGAATTAGATAATAAAGTAATTGAAGTCGAGGAAGTTGAAAGTAAGAAAAAAATAATTTCTGGCAACTCATAGTATTTTTCATTGTTCATCTGTTGATTTACCTTGCTTCTGATCGTCGATCAGTGATTCACGGAGCATATCGCTTAAGTTAAGCATGCACTTAAATTTTCATTACTCACAAACGATCATTTTACATTTTCCGATATGTTAGCCTCTGTATATCTAAGATGACCAGACTGGACAGTTCCTTTTCATGAGTCTCCTTACCGATTTTTTTAAACATAAAACGGCACGTCTCATATTTGTGACAATTGCTTTTTGGCATAGAATTACTGCAACAATACGCCATCTCTACTATTACTATGAACTATGACATTGTTGGGTAGAAATTATTTCACATTTCAGTGTAAACTAATGTCCCCACTAAATGAGAGTTCTCGTGCGTGAATGATTTGTGAACAAGTGACACGAACGCTCTTTCACTACAAACTTTCAAAGCTATGTTGATTTAAAAAAATCAATTTCTTTCACATGCGTGTAAACTGTTACAAAATGTTATTTGAAACGAAGGAATTACTGAATAAGATTCAACCACGGCAAAATATCAATGAATTACTTCCAATTCTAAATGACTGCAAAGGCGAAGAGGGACAATTACGCACCAGCCATGCATTTATTCCAATATCGTCGGAATGAGCAATGCTACTAAAAAGATCTCCGCCAGAAATGAAGAGTATGAATTTCTCCCCATGTGGCAAGTGGAAGCAGTTTCCTAAGTTGAATATTAAGCCTTATACGATTTTTGAAAAATATGATGAATTAGTATTTACCGAATCCCATGTATTCCTTATGGGACATCAACTTCAACTTCAAGTTACGGCTCATCAAATGGGAGTTTCGAGTTATCCTACTACTATGACATAGTTCAACGTGTCCTTTTTCCGTCCATGTACTTTTCTACGTCATCGGATGTTTGATATTCCCGAGAGATGGAATACAATAATGGTCCCAAAAGCCTAGTGCATTTCTTCTCGCCTCCTACGGCCATCCTGGCAGTGTTGCCAAATTTGATGTGCATAATAGAGCTAAATTTCACCATTAATATAGCTAAAGAGGACTTTCAAGGAGCTAGATTAACGAAGGCTGCATAAAGTGCCTACTAGGGTAATTTTAGTTGTCAGAGGGGTGGGGGTGCTGCTATTACCGTTAGCTTTAAAGTGATGGCAATTTATTCTTAGTTTTCACTGCCTAGATTTGGTGGCATCACCCATCTCAGTAATCCAATGATGTTAATATAAAATAGAAAATAAAGGGTTCCCGGATAACAAAATTGTCATCTTCATCTTAGCCACAGCGCTATATATAAAAATACATGGGGAGGAAAGAAGAGGTGGGTGACGCAGCCTATAGCTATACGAATATCACGTCACGTGCAAAATATACACTCATGGCAAAAGTTGGTATTTATGGGCCGGAGCCAGTGGTGGCATCATAGTGGGGCAGAGGGCGGGTGCCACAGTTCACAGTCAAACGAGTACACGAAAGAGCCAGATCTGGCTCCAAAAGAGCGAAGTTGGCAACAGTGATCAGCAGCTGCCCAAGCGAGAAAGACCTAGGGGAAATTGTCCCTCCTCGCCATAAGTTCTTTACACGGTGTTTATATTATTATTTCATTAGTTTTCAAACATAAGTATTTATGTTCAAACAGTTTTTATATTAAAATTTTGCCTTCCCGTTTTGTCCCGGTTTTTCTTCAAAAAAATATGAAAAATATTTCGTTTTGTTGTTTCAAAACTCTGGTCACCTTATGTACATCACAACTTTCAGTATAATGATGATTCTGACACTATCGTCGCAAGACATGGGTTGGCCATGGCCGGAAATGTTGCCAAAATATATTGATGCACTGATCAATACAATGAAAATGTATGCAATAGACTTCACGATACACGAAGTGCTGATCTTGCAAATCATACTTTCATTATAAAGACAGCGACCAGTTAGTCATATCAAAGAATATGTTCAGTGCAGCGAACAACTTTTATCAGATTTCTACGGTCTGCTACAGCTTTGTCAGACAAAGTGTTAAATGTCTTTCTAATTGATTGATTGATTTGGCTTATTTTACTTCGCATTTCTGCCACATTTGGCTAATCGCGAAGATGAGAATGAGGGATGATATAATGAAATTGATGAAGGGTCCTCAGAGAGAACACCCATGCCGGGATTCGAACCCAGGACCGCTGGCACAGTAAAGCGCTGTGATAACCACTTTTTGTGTGAGTGAAATACTAATATGCTGTAGTATTCCCCTTCATTTACCATTTTCTCGACTTTCACACACATAGATTTTACTATATTCTCGGTTTTGCTCATTACAGACAAACACAAACATGCATGTCCTAGCCGGGGTTCAAACCCGAACCCCTGGCTTCGTAGCGCAATGCGCTGACCACTTTTTTAATCAAAAAGAATACCCCTAAGCGGTAGTATCCCCCGTTCTTCACTTTTTCTCAATTTTCAAATATCCTTCTTTTTATGAATTCTCAGTTTTTCTCATTAGGACAAACTCAAACATCCATGTCTTGCCTGGGTTTCGTCGGAACGCGCTGTGCTAACCACTCCGCCACGGAGGTCGGCTGGGCTGAAATTGATCGTATGAAACAAGCCGAAGAAGCACACCTTCAACATACATCATCCTTTATTTTTAGTCCGCAATTTGACAGGGAAGGATAAAGCGTTCAACGACTCCACTGCTCAACTCGGCGAGTTATCGAATTTGCCAGTTGTCATCCGGAAGGCGCCACTGTCGCTTCCGATTCGTTTCTTTTCTCTGAAAACCTCGTATCGCTTCCCAACTTATCATGGGATTGGTGAACGTGAACGTAAGGAATTGGTAACTTCGATTTTGCTATCCTCAGTTGTTTGGCCAGTTTATTTATTTCAATTATTATTCGATGCCAGAAGTAAACATATTAACTTGTTGTAGAGTCTCCTGGTTTTGTTTGCTCTCGCCACGACTCCCGACTAGAGAAAATTCAGAACTTCAATAGAAATATCCATCCACAGGTCCAAATAGTTTCATCTTGCTAAGGCGGAAGGCCAATAAGCTCTTCTGCGCATATCAGTGGCGTACCCACAAGAGTTTCATTCAGAAACGTCTGACGTGATCATGTAAAAAATGAAAAGAACTCATAGCATTTGAGAAGAATTCCATTAGTATTGCAGAAGAAGTGGTGGAATAGCTTTTAAAATTGTTAAAAAAAACGCTGTGATTCATAAGTCCGCGAAACAAATTCACCACACGACCAAACTTGGTACACATACGACTTACAATCTGGAAAGAAATACTGTGGGGGTAAGACACCCCTGGCACCCCTAGGTGTGGGGTCGCGAAGGGGGTGACATGTACAAATAATCGAAAACGGCCGATATTAGTGTGGAATCCATACTTTGCGGGGTCGCTAAGATGAATAGTGACATTCCCAATGTCGTTCAACTTCAAGTTCATTTTACACGATAGTTAGAATTCATTATTTTCCTGTCTAATAGAAGATTGGTATAAATAAATACCCGGGCAACGCCGGGCAATCTGCTAGTTACATATAAATATTATGAGATTTAATAACCTAGGTTTAAACAACCTAGGTTTAAACTCATGTTATAATGGTTTAGTTTTGTGACTGGTGAAACCTGCCCACCCACACAATCTTCCTCCTAAAATGCAATCACAAATACGTCCCTAAGTAGGTATCCCCCTAAGCAAGAAGCTTAGCTGGCACAGTGCTTGCCATGGTTTGCCGCTAGGAGGCACTAGTAGCAGTAGTATCAAATATGGCGCCAAGTAAGCGTGTTCTGAGTTGGAATACGCAATGATATTGTCCGATATGACTTTGCAGAGCAGAATTTACGAACTACCCAAAAAAATTTAATTAATTAATTCATTCTATATATTTTCTCTGCCAATGATATTCCGTGGCCTGATGTTATTTTTCTTGCAGCTGCATGAGTACCATAGACTGGAATGCGGCTTCATCAACCCTGGCCGCGCCCTTGCATTGGACGTCCGCGGGGAGAGGATGTCACGTGACATGAATCCTGAAGCATGGATTGCGATACGGAGCCTGTCCTTAGCTGGAATAAGAGTTTCCGTTTCTTGGATTTTCTTGTTACAAAAGTTGGTAATCCTGAAGTTGCTTTAGATATCTTCTTCAGAGACCCCGCCAAAAACTAGTCCGTGGAGTTCCCACGATGGATTACGACAGCTTCAAGACACTCCGGAGGAAAGCCGAATAATTACCAAAGGCTGGATCATATCCTTGGGAAAGGAATTATTCAACGATTTTCTGCTTTGCCTAGTCACGGCCGTATGCTCATTTCTTCTCTAAACGGTTGACTCTTCAAGTACAAATTAAATTTGAGTAGTGAAGTCCCCAAATAGCATTCTAGGAGGCAATCTTCCATTCAACTGGTTAGGAAGTATTTTTTACCTCACATTCTAATTGCGAAGATGGAATCCAGTTTTGGAAATCGAAAATTTAAGTCTCCAAATTCTGCTTGTCTACGTAAACGTTTATTCGGTATAGGAGGGCAAAATTAAGCCTACTTTTTGTGAAAAAAGGCTCAATCATAACTGAACCTGTAATTTAAATTGAGATTTACACCGAGAATCGAAGCCATGACCCCTTGACTACAAGGTGAAATCGTACATGCGATGGAGACAATTAGATGCATTTGGACTTTTGCATGTTGTAATCATTGTATTATTTACATTACTCAAAGGCTGCCTTTCGCGGCTGGCTAATAAGCACCTTCAAATTAATGGACCCGGATTTCCATTTCGACGTTATGCTGTCTTGTGGAAATACTCATAGCAGGATAGTAAGCTTCGTCATATACACGATCGAGGATAATTTAAGTGTACTTTAGCATTTAATGTAAGTTTATTCTGAGAGAGGCGTAAAAGCAATGGCAAACCATGGAGTCCAGTTTGTATGCTCTATTCACAAGATATGACAGGGGGAAAAAGTATGGCCAAAAACCCAGAAGTTACTATAGAGGATAGATATAGGTTACAGGTTTATATCTGTTATGCTTTCATGCACACAACCTTGTGGTTTTTTTTTATCATAAAGGGTCCCACAAAATTTGATAAGATATAAATAAACGAGATTGGGTTACATGATCAATAATAAAATCAAGAAAGGCTTATTTGGGCAGGCCATGTGGCACGAATGGGAGAGGCAAGAAGAGTTTACATGATTCTTGTTGGGGAAATCTCATGGTAAGATACCTGCAGGAAGGCCAAAACAAAGATGGAAGGATGGTGTTGAGATGGACCTAAAGGATATCGTTAGGATGATCTTGCGCAGGATACGGACAGCTGCTGCTGCAGCCATAAATCTTCGGGTTTTGGAAGGCTAGAGAGAGTGACTTACATGTTATAATTATGTTTATACTTTATCTCAATATACATCATAGTAATTTTTTATAACATTTAGTTGCAGTAAAACATAGTACTGAGCATTCTGTAATGCAGGTAAGAGAAACATGGAGTGTTAGCAAAAGTGTGTAAATGGACGCAACATTCAAAGTTGTACGTCGTATTTTTGGTCAGTTTTACACCTTGCATGCAAGATATCTAGGAGGGATAATCCGCTTCTTGATCTGCTTGCTTCACAACCCGACTAAGATCATGCTTGATTTCGAAATGGCAGTTTCAACACAGTTCGAAGAGTCTTTCCAGACATCCAAGTATGCTTGTTCCACTTTACTCAATGCATATGGAGTAAGGTTCAAGCAACAGTGGGGTTAGTAACGCTTTACAAGGTAGATGAGAGAGGTCAGGTTGTGGATTCGCCGTTCTGCGTCCCTAGCTCTTGTTCCAGTGCGAAATGTAGAGGACTTGTTCAGGTTTCAAGATTCGTTACTAGAAAAAGTAGAATAGAACAAACCAAGATGGTTTCGTCTTGTGAAGAGAACGTCTAGAATGCACGTAGCCAAAGAGGTGTACGAAGTGAAAATGCAGGTTTATCCATTTCTTCACTTTATAATTCATTCTTATCATCGCAATTAATTCTAGAGACAGAAAAGAGACTTGAATAACTGAAATAGATATAAACAATTTAAAAACAAGCAAAAAATGAATATTTTCATGAAAATAAAAATAACTTTATATTTATAAAATAAACAATTACAGTGCAATCCATGGATTTTTTTTTAATTCGAACTCCAAAGGGACACGAAAAAAGTTATAATTGTCCAAAATTGGATTTAAATCAAGATTTAAATAAATAATTTATAGAGAAACCTACATAAGGATTTTGTAGATATCAGAATCACTTTTAGTGAAAATACAATTATCTCGTAATCATTTAATAGTGTTTATTAGGCTCTAAGAAAGGAAAAGAAAGGAAACGAACTGTATGTACTGATGAGGTGAAGCTCATACAAAAGAAAATGTAATGTATAAACTATAAATACACTTAAATTTTTCTTGATTTAAAATACAACAATTTTTATAGGCAAAAATAGCAAGCATTTTGTGCAGAAAAATATACAAAATAGTAATCATGTTAAACCGTAAGTACTGTCATTATCATCATACTTTAAATAAATATGAAAGCTCAGCTGATATTTTGCAAACTATAATTTAAAAAAAATACAAAAGTTGAGCTGCAAAGACTATAAAATAATATTTTAAGTTACAATTGTAGACTACATCCAATTTTTTAAATTTTACTTGAAGAAAAATTACTGAAATTATGTATTGTAGTTTCATTAGCACACTCAACAAACATTACCATAATAGTTCATATGTACAGTTCCAGAAACGAAAAAAATGTACATTTACATATAATTTATTATTTATTTACTATAATCAAATTTTTCAAATATTTTACAGGGCCGTTTACTAGAAAAGTCCTTTCTATAAAAATCATATATCTATATGTATGGTGCCAAAAAACCATACCAGACATTTTAAGCATGTTTTTTTTAAATACGTATAAAAAATAGATTTAAATAAGATAATTGTCAAAAATGATTTTTTAATACAAATAAAAAAATGTCCACTGGAATTTACAATTTATGAGATTGAAATGAATTTTAAAATGTGTGAAACTGAGCAATGGTAATGAAAAACTCATACTATGGTGAGGAGAAAGGAAAACTAAAAATTCGCTACAAAATATAGCCAGTGAGAAAATATCAAAACTATATGGGAAGCTGAGACAACATCATTACTAGAATTACTGCTGTGTACACAGTTTTCCTCTTCTGACATCAGAGTTCATTTTCCACTAGACTAGTTTGTCGATGACCTCGGAATGAGAGAGAGAGAGAAGAGGTTGTTAATAAGTTTCCGACTGCCAACGAAGACAATGTGTCTTCTCTCCCTCCTCCAGGGAAAATGCCCAATGTGAATGAGGGGGTAGATATTGACAACATCAAAAATTCCGCTGACGTGTCCCGAAAGGGGAAAGTTTAGGAAATGGACGTTCCCGGGGAAAACATCCGTTTTCAGGAAACTCTGGGAGGATCTGTACTAGCGAATAGCCAATCATCTTGTTTCAGAACGAGCTTTCACCGTATGCATCCTCACCAGCCAATCACTTCGAAAAGGCAAACATAGCCCAAAAACAAGACAGAATACATCAAATTTCCATGCAGTGATATTTCATTTGGCAAAGGTTCTCCCTTCCTGCCAGGCCCGTATCCAGGATTTTATTTGATATTTATTTGATAAAACTTGGTTAGTAGAAATAAAAATGACAATAATAATTATTACCACGGTTATAATTGGCATTTTACAGTAATAACTATTGTAAGTTATTAAAAATAAACAAATTATAATCCAAATTTATTGTTGTTATTATTATTATTAAAAATATCTAAATGGAGGGGCTTTGCTACTTGTTCTACAGTATAAGTGACATTATTTTTCTTACATTTTGTAAAGTAATTGTGTACTGAAGTTAATAGTTATTGTATTTTGTTATTAACTTTTACACATTACGTTTAAAAACAGACTAATAGTTAGGGGAAATTTTACTCATAAAGTGTATATTGTGTGACCACTCAGAAAGAAAACTACGTATTTTGGAAGCTGTGGATCCATTTATTCTTTGGATTAAATTGTAGAATATAAAATATAAGCTGGTTGCTCTATTATACACTAAACTTTTCTCGATTTAATGTTCAATCTTGCTAAGTAAGTAAAATTAATTACCACTATACACTATTGAAATTAAATATTTGTAGGATTTCAGGGAGGCTTCAGCACTCTTAGCACCCTGGCTACGCGCCTGCTTCCTGCCAAGGACGCACCCCCACGAAAAGCATACCAATACTAAAATTAAGTAATGAAAATATACTTCTTTAGCATTTATTGTTTATTCGATGGTTATAACATCCTCTGAACAGTGGCGTACACTGGGTACAGAATCTGGGCTATATCACTGTATCATAATGGTCGAATGGACAAAAATTTGCTTGTGGAGAGGAGGCTCTTTTTTGGCCGTGTCCACAAGGTGCAAGACTGTACTTCAAGCGAGCAAGCATACTTCGAGAATGGTCTCGCAGTGCGGTCTTGAAGTCGTGGACTGGAAGTGAAGATCTTTCGAACTACACTTCGACTGCAGCGCCAAATACAATCAGTATATATAACCGAGGACACGTTGGTTTTCCCCGCGTTTTAATAACTTGTTTTACACCACAGAAATGACATAGCATTTGTAAATGTTCTAATACATACATTTCCACACATTAGAAGAACTGCAACAAACAACTTGGTGACTTTCTACCTCGCGATTTCAAACAAATGAACAACAAGTCCACTTATCACGTGACCAAGTGTCCAACTTCGTGTGCTCTGCCCTGTGGTCTCTATACCTCGTGAACTTACTCCAAGTATGTACTTTGTACCTTTCGGACAGAGCCTTTGTTCATTTTTCGGTATCATGAAGTGATGTGATATTGTAAAATATTTATGTAGGCCTAGACGCGAGAATAAAATATATCATAAACTTCTCACCTTGTAGCTATACTTCTTTTGAAGCGCCTGAGACCTACCTATCTTCAAGATTTTAACTTGGAGCCTCCTCGTTGGCGTGGTAGCAACGCCGTCGCCTTGCTACAAGGGGTCCCGGATTCGATACCCGGTGGAGATACATAGTGGTTCGGATCCCACATTAAACTAGAGATCCAGTCCCTTCTCTGTGCACAAAGTGTACTTAAAACAAGAAAAACTAAATATGCTGACCAAGGCAGTAATTTATTTTATTAAAAACATAAACTAAACGTAACGTTTCAACCTTCTAGCAAGATCTTCTTCAGACTCTGTATCAAGTACAAAAGTAACAAGATACAAAAACAGGGCATTATATATACACAAATATTACTCCCTCCAGACTATTTAGAAAGCTGTTAGGAACTTTCTAGCAGGTGACTTTCACTTGCCAACTTTACTTTCACCTAAAAGGCTAAAAACAATTACTTCCATATAGAATGTGGTTGGACTTTTAATCTCACTCTCTTTTCCCTTCATTTTTCTTCCTTCTCCTCTCCTCTTTCTCTCTTGTCCTTTCCACTTTCCACAAGGCGAGTAAATTGCTCGCTAATTATGTCACTTATTTTCGTCCATTACACAACACAGCACATATCATTCACAAAAACATAATTCATGCACTGGCTCCCCAGACTACAACGACCAGCCTTGAAAGAAAAAAAGTTCCGCGGACCAATGAACCCAACGTGTTTCCACTACAGAACAGTACCTGGCGCTGGCCATTTTGAGTTCGTTTATTTTTAAGTGAGGTCATAAGCATAAACAATAATCGGACAGCTAACAAACTCCCCAACTTCCCCTCACCTCCAAATCTACTCTGGTTGTTTGAAGAGGTCAGCAGGCTGTCCCTCTTTTCCTAATCGTCTGCATGTGTGTTCTTGGCTCAGAAGGGAATTTCCCTGTCATAAGCAACCCATTTCCTCGCTCCAGAATTCCACTTTCCTGTGAAGATTCCACGCTGGGAACAAGGGATTCGCAACACTGACGGCATTCATGCTAGATGACTTCCAAGCTATACTCACGGGACTACTTTCGTGCTTTTCTACGTTTCGCGAATTCCAAAGAAAGAGGGAAAATTGCAAACTAGTAAGAAATAACCGTAACAACTTGTAAGAAAATAGTGTGCCAACTCCTGAAACGCCATCATCTTCTTATTAAAATGAACAATTTTATGCACATTTCCGATAATTTTTTCTTGTCTCCTGAGCCTGGGCTTTGCAGGTAGCCTAGATAGCCTCGAATATACGACCCTGACTCTGAACTTATTGGAAGGCAAGGATTACATTGGGATCATAAAGCTTTGAAGGACAGTACCACAGATTTATTCTGACACACTACTATTTATGATAATTATAGATAAAATATTAATCATGAACTTTACTTTTCAGCAACTGAATCTAACATACTATTTTATTCAATACATCAGTAGGTGGGTTGGTACGTTCTGGCTGGGTCCTTTGACCTACTTTTTATTTTACGATGTTTTACGCACTAAACTAACCTACAATGAAAGAAAAAATGGACAGAAAAAGCTCTGGCATCACTTTTTAAGCTATTTTTTACCCTATTACAAAAAGGAGAGAGAGAGAGAGAGAGAGAGAGAGAGAGAGGAGGACGAGTTAAACAACCGACAGTGTTGCCAACTCCTCACTCGAAAAAATCACCAAGGTTTTTTTTTGGGTCTAACCTAACCTAAAGCAAGGAGCTGGCAATGCTGCTTGAGGTGGAATGGGCGATTCTGGCTGGGCTCTTTGACCTACTTTTTATTTTACGACGTTTTACGCACTAAACTAACCTACAATGAAAGAAAAATGGACAGAAAAAAGCTCTGGCATCATTTTTTAAGCTATTTTTTATGCTAACTTGTTTTTTGACCTACATTTGAAATGACTTACGACATTTTCCTATAAGGCCGCCTCTCTCTTACTGTAAGGCCCCCCTCAGTGTAATCTACTACAACCTGCTAATAGGCTTCTGCTCTCAGCGTAATTTGTTTTACGGGCTAAACTAACCTACAATGAGAGAAAATTAGACAGAAGAAAAGCTCTGCTATTAGTTTTTAAGCTATTTTTTACCTTCTGCAAATTTTGCTTTTATGCTACCTCGCTTTTTGACCTACATTTGAAATGACTTACGATATTTTCCTATAAGGCTGCCCTTTTTTTATTGTAAGGCCCCCCCTCCTCCCCTCAGTGTAATTTACTACAACCTGCTAATAGGCTTTTGCTCTCAGCGTAATTTGTTTTACGGGCTAAACTAACCTACAATGAGAGAAAATTAGACAGAAGAAAAGCTCTGGCATCAGTTTTTAAGCTATTTTTTTACCTCCTACTCTTATGCTAACATCGCTTTTTGACCTATTTTTGAAATGACTTACGATATTTTCCTATAAGGAGGCTGTCTCCTCTTACTGTAAGCTCTCTCAGTGTAATCTACTACGACCTGCTAATAGGCTTTTGCTCTCAGCGTAATTTGTTTTACGCACTAAACTAACCTACAATGAGAGAAAAATGAACAGAAAAAGCTCTGATATTATTTTTTAAACTATTTTTTATCCTATTTCAAATATTGCTCTTATGCTAACTCATCTTTTGACCTATTTTTTTATTTTACGACGTTTTACGCACTAAACTAACCTACAATGAGAGAGAAAAATGAACAGAAAAAGCTCTGGCATTATTTTTTAAACTATTTTTTATCCTATTTCAAATGTTGCTCTTATGCTAACTCATCCTTTGACCTATTTTTTATTTTACGATGTTTTACGCACTAAACTAACCTACAATGAGAGAAAAATGAACAGAAAAAGCTCTGGTATTATTTTTTAAACTATTTTTTATCCTATTTCAAATGTTGCTCTTATGCTAACTTATTTTTTGACCTATTTTTGAAATGACTTACGATATTTTCCTATAAGGCGGCCGTCTCCTCTTACTGTAAGCTCCCTCAGTGTAATCTACCACGACCTTGTGCTCTCAGCGTAATCTGCCACGATGTGTTTTGTTTTTAAAACTCTTATGTGTGATCTTCTACAATATGTGTGTGTGTGTGTGATAATCAAAATTTATTTTTGTTAAGGAAATCTCTGGCCCCTGCTACGACCTAACGGGACCTCTCCTACGATGTTTTGGGTCCCTGCTACGATGTTTTTCTGTAAAAATTGCTCCTCATGATCCAAAAATTGTATTGTAGTGGTATTTGAAATTGACTGTGGTGTGTGAAGGGGAAAAAATTTTTGTGTTCAGTGACCTACTTTTGAAATGATTTACAATATTTTCCTATAAAACTATTTTTTTTTTACGATGTTTTTCTGTAAGGCAGAAATCGTCTGTCAATGGGGCCTCAGTGTAATCTACTACGACCTAATACTAATTTTCTCTCTACGTTCCGCGCCTTATTTATTGTGCTGACGATGTTTTACAGCGCAGAAAAAAGCCGGTACGAGTAAATGTATTTTCCTGTTTTAACGTCATCAAGTGGGGTTTAGTGTTGCCAACCCACCCCAAGAAAATTTCACTTTTACAGACGAAGCTATCCTACAATTAGGAGTTGGCAACACTGACTAGTTGCTTCACAAACCTTTTGTTTTTTAAACATATGATATTTCACAGGCGAGGCTAACCTACAAGTTACAAGTTGACGGCGTAATCTTCTATAAGATGATAAGTATGCAATAAGATGAAGAAGATGCTAACTGGCAATAGCGGTGTCAATGTTTCCAGCTCTCTACCCCCTCTCACCGGGCCTCCTCCCCTATGGCGCAGTGGCACCTTGTATTCAAGGGTTCGATACTCGCACAAGTGGTTCTTGAAACTGTAGGTCCAGCCCCGATTAGTCTTACTTACAGGGGGGCTTTTGTAACGCCACGGGAGCGAAAAAACATGCATACTTCTGTTTTTCCACATGTATGTATGTATGTAATGCGATTTGTGTGGGGGCCAAAATTTTGAACTTACGGCTTAATTAATCTGCATGAATGCTTAATGTTTGATTTTTTTATTTCTAGTTTGACATGAGATACGCACAATTTTTATTTTTTTGAAGTACAGTTAATATTACCTAGTTCGGGTTAAGGTGTAACATACAACTAGCGATCGACACGACCACCTGACACACAGACAGAGAGAGTGTGAGCAAATTCAAAGTGTGATCTATCGTGAACTAAACTAACCTCACTCACCCACCTACATATAGTCTTACAGGTAACTCAAAAAGCAGAAAGTAGTACATAGCATGACAGGTTGATCTATCGTAAACTAAACTAACCTCACTCGCCCACTTACATATAGCCTTACAGGTGACTCAAAGGCAAAAAGGCAGCTATATTACTTGTAAGAGCCAACACACAAGATCTATTGCAAACTAAATTAACCTACGACATAAGCCATGGACACATCTTCCAGATAGGGTATAAGCAACTCACCTCTTGCAATTGTATAACAAGAAAATTAACCTACAGCTGGCAACACTGTTTGAGTTGCTTTCGACGAGCCAAACTTATATTTTGCAAATAGGCTAAAGCTAATCTTCTACAGCTAGAAGCTTGAAACATATACCCTCGCAGAGTATGCCAACTTACCTCATGTAAAAATATTACCTAGTACAGTTAAGCTGTGACATACAACTAACGATCGACACGACCACCTGACACACATACGGAGAGAGTGAGACAGCTTATACGCAATATATTTCTACACATGTACTGGGTTTAAAAGGTAACTTGCAACAACTATTTCACTCACTCCCTATCAAAATCTCCTAACCACATGTTTTTGATACTTGCTGCCAGAACATAGTGGTTTTAGACTGTAAATTCAACCCGATTATTCTATTTGTGCATGATGCCTGCATTTGGAATATTTTATTCTTAGCATACGGTATTTTGCGTGCTCCAGTAATCTTGCGCTCGATTCACGGAAGCTATGACGTGTATTTCCTGTTTCGCGAACATACAAGAATCTTTCACAATAGATAATATATTGCAAGAGCGAGTTGTTTGTGTATATAAATCTAGTTTTGGAAATGGACATGAATATAATGTCAAAAATTATTGCATAACTTAAAAACATTGACATTTATTGCACTAGCAAAGGTAAATATGGAATGCCCCGGCCCCTCAGCTGTTAGGTTAAACACCATAAAAATTTCATTACTGATAGCAAGCATTCTCATATCGACAAAACAGATCTAGTAATGAGCTGTCTTGCAAGTCTCCCGAGTGAAGGAATATGATACCACTATAAACTGTAAACAAGATATGCAGTCCCTCGCATGAGATGTACGAAGCTTATGAACCTCGACCTATAGAGTTGTACAATGGATATTTTTTTTTTAAGCATAGCGGTGTGTTTTTGCTTATTTCAATGTCATCGAGCGTGCATGTAAAGAAGTGGGAGAGAAAAAAAAGAGGAGGAGGGGTTATAACGGATAATTCATATTTCGATTTCAATACTTTTGCTAGTCACGATTCACCTGCTATCTAGAAGGACACTGGACGATAGCTAAAAGCGAGTGAAGGAGAGAAATGTTATTTTTTTTTATTTTTTGTGATTGTGTGTGATGAAATAGTTTTAGATAATAATAGTAGACTAATAGAATTGTAGAAAACGGCTGTATCGTGATGCGAGGCTGAAAGCAATTTCGAAAGCAGTCTCGGGCATCTTCGCGTTCAGCCAACAAGGAAAATGCACATGGAGGGCGCAACGGTATTGTCCATGGATGGTTTTTCTGAATAAACATACATATCAGTTTTTGCAGTCTCCAGATGGGACCGGAGCTTTTGTTTTGGTTGGACAAGGGGGTTCAGATAAATGCATGGACATCAAAATAAAAGAAAAAATTTACTCCACTGCTCACATGTATTGAGTTTCCAATAACATACCTCGCGGGGCGTACCTACATGTATGCAAAATATAGTTAATGTCTTATTTCTCGAACCTGTGGTCTGTAGATTTACTTTTGTTGGCAACAGAAACAGAAAAAATGGCACCATGTTATTGTATACTGATATGGGTGTACTGTAATCATAACAATTTTCTAGTTAAAAATCTATGTCGAAAAGCAATGTTGGGTGACTTGTCTGTGTTGGGTCTTATTAACAACTTCACAGCTGTACCTGCTCAACTCATCGACTACAAGGCAACAATGTTAGGAAATGTGTGCATGGCTCCGAGAATACAATTTAAAATCACTAATGTGGCATGAACCCCCTCTACTTGTGTGTATTTGAATATGCGAAAATTAGACACTTTGAATAATCGAGGAGAACAATCACAAAAACAGCTTGCACCGGTATGACGTGTTCAAACTTCAGATGATTTTTGTTAATCTACAAAAGCCAAGTGCGAACGGAGATCACTACGAAAATTGGGAAAAAAGAAAGAAACGAGGCTATTTTGGCTAATGGCAACGATGAGGATGAATAATAGTTGTTTTGATAAAATTGACGAAGTCAATATGCCTAGCCTAAAATAAAATTCAACAATTAATGTTAAATATTTGCCACTCTGAAATGGCGACGGCTATCATCATAACATCACTTGTTTCTAACCTGTCCATATTGGTCCTCTCTCCACTTCTTCATAAATTCAATTCGAAAGGCAGAATTATTCCAGTTCTTGAATAAGACTCGCATATGCCCTCAGAAAAAACAAGAGAAGAAATAAATAAATCAAGTCATGTATATTCTTCATCCCCGAACTTTCTTCCACAACACTGCACGAAGCCTCGAGTTTCGGATATTGTTGTTGTGCGACAGGATAGGATAGATGAACCGAATGTTTACCGAGGACCAGACGTAATCAAACATTTTTTTTTGAAAAGATAGTTGAAGAGGTTGAGACCATTGGTAGTTTCTTACGCGAATCGAAACCAAATGCTCCTATTATCCAGCGATGAACTTCAATCTCACAATAATATTGAAACGTGTCCGGTGTGCGATCAAAGGTTTCACCGACAAGAACCGGAAAGTAATTTCATCATAATTATTTCACCGGAAACTACATCGGTGGAATCTGTAACATAATGTATTCATGTATGTGTTTGACAATTATATATCGCTTACTAGAACAATTTTCATATTGTTTTTACTACGTGAGATGATATTTCATTTACATTTACGATAAAATAGAGGTTTGGGTGTAATAACAGTTTTTATTAATTAATTTAGAGATGCATTTTTTATTTGTTGAGTTAATGATTAGGTTAATTTGTTATTTCTCGCGAAAAAAAAAGAGGGAACCACAGCTGAAAGAAAATACACAACTTGTATTATTGAGGTCAAGAGTTTGTTTTAACATCACTTTTTGCACACATAGGCTAATCACGACTCGGGATACGTTTAAAATGGAATCTGAAATATTGATTATGCGACCTGACTGGAACTCGGAATAGGACACACTGATTACAAGACGTCGATATATTACTACTTGGTAAGAAATTGTAGTGTTTCAATTCACACACACACACTCACAATTTAAAACAACTAAACTGATCGCAGGCCCAACTGGTGGCTGGCATACACAACTATCCATCCACCAGTCGTCTTCTGGGGCGTGTGTCTTGATGAGTGTCAACAACCTCTATTGTGAAGTAAAATCTGTAGGGGTAACATCACTCTCCAATTACAATGTTGGCAAACTTTCCAACTTCATCGTGAACGACGACAAAGGTATCGGCTACCTGATCAAAATTATCAACACGTTGCCTCCGAGATTCTGGAATGTTGCCGAAGGAAAGGGACTCGTGAACGACATCATCAACAAGTTACCTTTCGAGATGCATTTACCTGGCTACCAATACTGCGGACCGGGTACCAAACTCGAGAAAAGATTGGAGAGAGGAGACAAGGGTGTGAATCCGTTGGACGCGGCATGCAAAGATCACGATATTGCTTACAACACACATACGAATTTGGATGCACGTCACGAAACAGACAAGAAATTGGAGCATGCCGCTTTCAGGAGGGTCATGAGCAGAGACGTTTCTTTGGGAGAAAAAGTTGCAGCATTGGACACCACCATCGCCATGAACACGAAACAAAAATTTGGATGGGGAATCCTGCCTAGAGTTATCTTTAACTGGCAACGAGGTGATCTTGGTCAGCACGACGAACCCTCAGCCGTTATAGAAGATATCTGAAACCAGCTTACACCAGTCACTCATAGCTCCCCCAATTTTCTCACGATGGTGGGTTGCTACCGGCCCTATATGTAGGCCGAATAAATTCCGACCAGAGTCGGATTCGAACCTATGCCGTCTCGCAGCGAACAATCTCAAGACGAGTGAACGCCGTAACTCGCTCAGCTACGGAGGAGAACTCTCTCTCTCTTTTTCTCTCTCTCTACTCTTTCTCTAATTTTTATTATTATTGTTAAAATTAATCCAAGAAAAAATATATATTTTGTGTTGATATGGGAAATATGCAATAAAAAAATGCATGATCAATAGTTAAGG